>NC_090400.1:46831137-47156449 GCF_036365525.1 Heterodontus francisci
CCTCCTCTCTCTCTCCCCCCTCTCTCTCTCTCCCCCTCTCTGTCTCTCTCTCTGTCCTCTCTCTCTCTCGCATTGAGGGCAGTCTCAGTGACAACATTCTCCCTGGAGTACAGTTCTAGGTAGTGCTCAACCCAGTGGTCCATTTGCTTGCGTTGGTCAGTGATTGTGTCCCCTGATTTAGATTTGAGGGGGGGCGATCTTCTTGATGGTTGGCCCAAAAGCCCTCTTAATGCCATCATACATTGCTCTGATGTTTCCGGTGTCTGAGGCCAGCTGAATATGACTGCATAGGTGTTGCCAGTAGTCATTTGCGCAGCGCCTGGCTGTTCTTTGTGCAGCGCTTCTGGCTGTTTTAAGTGCTACGGATGTTAACTCGCTGGGGGCTTTTCTTGTAGTTTAGCAAAAGGAAGGACGGCATTACCCCTGAAATAATCAAGAGTGCCAAGCCTGCTATACTCTCAGCACTCTACGAACTGCTTTGCCTGTGCTGGGATGAGGGAGCAGTACCACAGGACACGCGCGATGCCAATATCATCACCCTCTATAAAAAACAAGGGTGACCGCGGTGACTGCAACAACTACCGTGGAATCTCCCTGCTCAGCATAGTGGGGAAAGTCTTCGCTCAAGTCACTTTAAACAGGCTCCAGAAGCTGGCTGAGCGCGTCTACCCTGAGGCACAGTGTGACTTTCGAGCAGAGAGATTGACCATTGACATGCTGTTCTCCTTCGTCAGCTACAGGAGAAATGCCGTGAACAACAGATGCCCCTCTACATTGCTTTCATTGATCTCACCAAAGCCTTTGACCTCGTCAGCAGACGTGGTCTCTTCAGACTACTAGAAAAGATCGGATGTCCACCAAAGCTACTAAGTATCATCACCTCATTCCATGACAATATGAAAGGCACAATTCAGCATAGCGGCGCCTCATCAGGACCCCTTTTCCTATTCTGAGTGGCGTGAAACAGGGCTGTGTTCTCGCACCTACACTGTTTGGGATTTTCTTCTCCCTGCTGCTTTCACATACGTTCAAGTCTTCAGAAGAAGGAATTTTCCTCCACACAAGATCAGGGGGCAGGTTTGTTCAACCTTGCCCGCCTAAGAGCGAAGACCAAAGTATGGAAAGTCCTCATCAGGGAACTCCTCTTTGCTGACGATGCTGCTTTAACATCTCACACTGAAGAGTGTCTGCAGAGACTCATCGACAGGTTTGTGGCTGCCTGCAACGAATTTGGCCTAACCATCAACCTCAAGAAAATGAACATCATGGGACAGGACGTCAGAAATGCTCCATCCATCAATATTGGCGACCACGCTCTGGAAGTGGTTCAAGAGTTCACCTACCTAGGCTCAACTATCACCAGTAAACCTGTCTCTCGATGCAGAAATCAACAAGCGCATGGGAAAGGCTTCCACTGCTATGTCCAGACCGGCCAAGAGAGTGTGGGAAAATAGCACACGGACACGGAACACAAAAGTCCGAGTGTATCAAGGCTGTGTCCTCAGTACCTTGCTCTACGGCAGCAAGGCCTGGACAACAAATGTCAGCCAAGAGCGACGTCTCAATTCATTCCATCTTCGCTGCCTCTGGAGAATACTTGGCATCAGGTGGCAGGACCGCATCTCCAACACAGTAGTCCCTCGAGGCGGCCAACATCCCCAGCATATACACACTACTGAGTCAGCGGCGCTTGAGATGGCTTGGCCATGTGAGTCACATGGAAGATGGCAGGATCCCCATGGACACATTGTACAGCGAGCTCGCCATTGGTATCAGACCCACCGGCCGTCCGTGTCCTCCACTTTAAAGACGTCTGCAAACGCGACATGAAGTCCTGTGACATTGATCACAAGTCGTGGGAGTCAGTTGCCAGCGATCGCCAGAGCTGGTGGGCAACCATAAAGGCGGGGCTAAAGTGTGGCGAGTTGAAGAGACTTAGCAGTTGCCAGGAAAAAAGACAGAAGCGCAAGGAGAGAGCCAACTGTGTAACAGCCCCAACAACCAATTTTATCTGCAGCACCTGTGGAAGAGTCTGTCACTCTAGAATTGGCCTTTATAGCCATTCCAGGCGCTGCTTCACAAACCACTGACCACCTCCAGGGCGCTTACCCATTGTCTCCCGAGACAAGGAGGCCAAAGAAGAAGAAGAAGATCAGTAAAAGTGACCAGGTTTGTCAGAAAAAACAAACTGATTTGCTTTTGGGTAGGAAACATGCTGTTCCTTACCCAGTCTGGGCTATTGATGACTTTTTGTGAATGTTGGCAACATTTAGTTTCAGGATGACAGTAAAGTGATGGTCTTTCGCACGGGTTTATTGCAGGGCAAACAAGCTCTCCTGGTGGTTATGGTAACAGCAGGTATTTTACCTGCCTCTGGATGTATCTCAGGCACACAACTATTGTTGAAAAGGGAGTATGTTTACCAAATCTCATCTTTAGGGCTGTAATCCCTGTGTAGAAATAGGAGAAAGTAGCAGAAGCAGGCTGTATGGTTCCTTGGCCCTGCTCTGCCGTTCAATGAGATGGTGGCTGAGCGTCTGCATCATCTCCACCTTCCTGCCCTAACCCCATATCCCTTGATTCTCATTGTGCCGAAAAATGTATCGATCTCTGTCTTGAATTTACTCAACTGAGCATCCACAACCCTCCTGGGGTAGAGAATTCCAAAGATTCGCAACCCACTGAGTGAAAAGATATCTCCTCCACAGTCCTAAATAGCTTAGACTCCTTATCCTGAGACATTGCCCCCATCCAATGAGATTGCCTCTTGTTCTTCTAAACTCCGGAAAATATCAGCCCATTCTATTCCATCTCTCCCCATAGGACAACCCTCTCACCCTAAGAATCGATCTAGTGAACCTTTGTTGTACCTTTACTGGATCTGTCAAACAGCAGAGCAAGAGGGAGATGAGGAATATATCCTTTCCTAACACTTGTGTGGTTGGCCCATTCCCAGTCCCACCTTTTTGTTTTAATTCTCGCATACATTTTCCCCACCCACGTGCTCATTATTTATGTGTGCGCGTTGGTGCGTACTGTTGAACTGTGGAAGGCATCAGGAAAATCCTGATGGTGTCTCCACTCAACACCCCGAAATCACAGACCTGGGTTGCTGGATAGCAAACAGGAGCAGGGATGTGGCTGATTTTTGCCTCTACCTGATCCCGGGGTGCTGAGGCCAATTGGAGGACCCCAGCAACCACTGGCTCTCTCTGTATGGACCTGGGACCTTACTGGTCTGGTTGGTTCAGCTTCTTAGCTGGGTAAACTGGCCGAGCCAATGGGGCAGCACGACTTGTTTGAGTTTTTGTCACGTTTTGTAAAAGCTTAGCGAGGTTAACAGCAAAAACAGCTTCTATTTAAACAGCGCCTTTAATGTAGTGAAGTGTCCCCAAGGAGCGTCACAGCATTATTCAACAAAATTTGATGCTACAAGAAGAGATATTAAGGCAGGTGACCAAAAGCTTTCTCAAAAGAGTTTTCGGAGTGTCTTACAGGAGGAGGGAGAGGTTTAGGGAGGGAATTCCAGAACTTAGGGCCCGGGCAGCTGAAGGCAAGACCACCAATGCTGGAGTGATTAATATCGGGGATGCACAAGAGGCCAGAATTAGATGAGTGCAGATATCTCGGAGAGTTGTGGAGCTGGATGAGCTTCCAGAGAAGGGGAGGGCGGGTGGGAGGGGTGGGGAACCATGGAGGGGTTTGGAAAACAGGATGAGAACTTCAAAATTGAGGCGTTGCTTAACTGGGAGCCAGTGTAAGTCAGCGAACCTTGGGGTGGTGGTGCTGTGTGAATGGGACTTGGTGCGAGTCAGGCCAGAAGCAGCAGAGATTTGGATGAGCTGATGTTTATGGAGGGTGAAGTAGAGATGGGGAGGAAAACGATGATTGAGAATTATTTCGTGAAGGAAGTATCTTTAGGAGAGAAATCAACCTGGGATACATCAGAGAGTAACCAGCTTGAGCCTAACAAGCTCCCCTTGCCTGTCTTGCTAGTGTGCCACTACTTCTACACAAGAAATAGGAGTAGGCCATTCAGCCCTTCCTGCTCTGCATTCATTAATATTATGCTGGATGATCTACCTCAACTCCACCTTCCTGCACTATCCCCATATCCTGTAATCCCCTCAGTATCCCAAAATCTGTCATTCTCTGTCTTGAATGTACTCAATGACTGAGCTTCCATAGCTCTCTGCGGTAGAGAATTCTGAAGATTCACAACCCTCAGTGAAGAAATTTCTCCTCATCACAGTGCTAAATGTCTGAGTCAGTTCTGCTCAGGCTGGGTTGCCCAACTACCGGGGGTAACAACCAGGCTCAGGAAGGTGGCATGTGGGAAGAGTCCTGGGTGAGTGGAAATGACCGGCTCCGTGGCACAGCGCCAATACATCCTGGCGATTGTAGCTTCCATCGTCTCAGGCAATGAGTCAAATGAGCAGCAGCCGTGAGCGTACAGACCTTTCTTCACCTTTCGCTCACTCACGCTAAGCTGTTTGTTCTGAGGACTGGCTGGTCACATTCTTCACATTTTGCTGCACTTTCGGAAAAGCCAATTAAAACAAAGAAGCTCTCGAGCAGTTTTTTTTTCGCTGTGAGAGAGTTTCCATTTACAGGCTGCTTTGAGCTGCTCTGTGTGCTGTTCCTATTGCAGGTCTTGTCACTTTTTAAATGATTATCACAGTTGCCTGTAATTGTAGTGAGGCTGTCACATCGCTCACTTTCCCAGTTTATTTTGACACTGGATTCCTCCTGCCAAGTTTCCAGCTAAGTCTGTTTTTATCAGTCTCTTATCTCATTAGCTGGCCACAGTTTCCATGGCAACTGCCACGAGAAGCCAGATAATCAGATAATGAACCTTCTGCTAGCTCTTATACCCTGCACCCATTTTGACGGATTGACTGACCTTTAACCTCTGGGACTTGGATTAGAATGTGTTGCAGACGGTGGCGATGGGTCTCAGAATGAAGCTTCTTTTTCTCTGACGGTTACAAAGAGTCCTTGGGCAGTCTCAACCCAGAACCCGGTTGGGGCCAATGCATAAATTAGCATGAGCTGGGCAACGTGGCAGCAACAAGGAGGGCAATTGGATCAATCGGGATCATTTTCCTTGGGAGACCCAAGTTGTATTCCACTTGTATCACATACCCGCCTTCGGAGGCAGCAGGGTAATATAAACGAGCCGCCATACTCTCCTCTGCAGGCGCGAGCGACCAGCGCAGTTTTCCATGTCACCTTTGGAGGCGGAGTGCCGCCAGCAGCAAGACGCTACTGGACACCATCGTGGGATCATTATCGCCACGTGGCCAGCTGTGGCTCAGGGGAAAGGTCCACCATCACCACCGCGGGGCAACGAGAGATGGGCAGAAAATGCCAGCCTTGCCCATGCTGCTCACATCCCAAGAATTAAATGTTTCAAAGGAGTGTACTTGGTTCTGGACCCCTCTGGGGCCTGCCATTATGCGGCACCCTGTGTTCAAGCGTGGGACCACGTTAGTCAGTTCAGCTATTCACCAAGTAAAGTCATCGAGTCATCTGTGAAGATCCTGAATGGGTATAAAATAAAAATTACACCTTCCAGTGAATAATTAAAGTTAAATAAAGTAATTTTTAAAAAAAGTTCATAAAATTTTTACCCAGCACTGTAATTAGTTACCATGGAGACACATACAGACTACGTGTTGTACCATTTGGTTGTATGCTTTTTTTTTTAGCTCCGGTTGCTTAAAGCCTCAGATCTGTCATTATAATGGGTTCAGCTGTAACTTTGGAGGGTAACTTTCAGTGAGGTGTTTATCCTGCCTTGGATCATTGCTGAATGAAGGACTGTTAGTGAGTATACAATTGTTCCCAAAGATTTCCAAATTTCACGGGTAAAAGCAGCATTAGTTTAATGAGCAGAGAGTTCGCCATAATAATGTCATTTCCGGGCAAGTGGATATGGCACTTGCAGTGGTTTGGTGTGTTTTTAAAAAGCAAGAGCACTTCTCCCCCTCCCGAATAAAACCACAGGCAGTTGCTGGCCTCCACACACCACCCCCCCCCCCCCCGCCCTCAGTCGTTACCACGATACCCCTTCCAACTGCTGCATGAGGACCAATGGCAGTGACCGCAGCAGCCCCTGTTTCAAATGTTTTCTGCCCGTGAGCTGCCTGTGGCATAGACATAGATGAAGCCTGAGGCCTATTCATTCCAGCACAAGGATTGATTCCAGTGTTGAGTTCAGGCAAGCCAGTGCGAACCAATTCGTAGGCCTGTATCCTCACTAAATCTCCTTTTTAATAAGAAATAGGAGCAGGGGTAAGGCCATATGGCTCCTCAAGTCTGCTCCGCCATTCAATAAAATCATGGCTGGTCCTCTACCTCAACTTCACTTTCCTGCCTAATTCCATAATCCCTTGATTCCCTTAGTATCCAAAAACCTATCAATCTCGGCTTCAAATATACTCAGCGACTCCGCATCCACAGCCCTCTGGGGTAAAGAATTCCAAACATTCACAAATCCTCCGAGTGAAGGAATTTCTCCTCACCTCGATCTTAAATGGCCGACCCTTTATCCTGAGACTATGGCCCATGGTTCTAGACTCTTTAGGTAGGGGGAAGAGCTGCTCAGTACCGACCATGTCAAGCCCTCTAAGAATTTTATATGTTTCCATGAGATCACCTCCCATTTTTCTCTCTCCTCTTAGGACAGCCCTCTCATCCCAGGAATTATCTAGTGAACCTTCATTGCACTTGTTCTTAAAAAGCAAGTATACTCTTATTTAGGTAAGGTGACCCAAACTGTGCAGAGATGTGGCCTCACTAAGGCCCTATATAATTGCTGCAAGACTTCCTTACTCTCATATTCCAAACCCTTTACAATAAAGGCTAACATACTATTTGCCTTCCTAATTGTACCTGCATGCTAACTTTCTGTAATTTGTGTATAAGGGCCCCCAAAATCCCTTTGAATGACAACATTAATTAGTGTCTCACCTTTTTAAAGCAATTTGCCTTTCTATTCTTCCTGCAAAAGTGGATAATTTCATACTTCCCCATATTGTACCCTATCTCCTAACTTCTGTGGCTCAGTGGGTAACATTCTTGCCTGTGCATCGCAACGTTCTGGGTTCAAGTCCCACTCCAGGGCTTGAGCATGAAAATCAAGGCCGATACTCCAGTGCCGTACTGAGGGAGTGCTGCACTATCAGAGGTGTCGTCTTTCAGATGAGATGTTGAACTGAGGCCCCATTTGCTTGGCTGGATGTAAAAGATCCTGTGGCACTATCTTGAAGATGATCAGGGGAGTTCTCCCCGGTGTCCCGGCCAATATTTATTCCTCAATCAACATCACAAAAACAGATTATCTGGTCATTATCACATTGCTGTTTGTGGGAGTTTTCTGTGTGCAAATTGGCTGCTGCATTTCCTACATTACAACAGTGAGTACACTTCAAAAAGTACTTCATTGGCTGTAAAGCACTTTGAGACGTCTGGTGGTCGTGCAAGGCACAATATAGATGCGGGTCGTTCTCTTTTTGATCAATTAACCGATCCCTATCCTTTGCATTCTCTTCGCTTCCTCCTCACAGCTTCATGTGTTTCAGCCAATACTGTGACTGTGACAGAAGCGAATCCAACGGACATTTAGTGCCAGAAATGTGCCACAGACAGCTGTATATCTGTAACAAATGTGCGAAATACACGGCAGCTCAATCAGCATCTGTTGAGAGAAAAGAAGGATTATGACATATCGGGTGCGTGTGCCCTTCATTAGAACTCCTGAAACATCGTAAAACATAATCTGTCTCTTTTTCCAAGATGGATTTCCAGCATTTTCCGTTACTATTTCAGATTTCCAGTGTTTTTTATTTTAGCAGTCAGTGTGTTTTGGCTGTGTTGGTGAAGCGAAGGATGTTGCAGAAAGCCCCTGCTCCAAGAGTGTGATTCGATCATCAAATGCCCACCTGAATGGGCAGATGGAGCCTCAGTCTGCTGTCCAATTGAACTGGTGACAATCCAGCACTCCTTCAGTACGGCACAGACATGCAAGCTTGGACGATATGAGGAAGAAAGTGCTGGGGGAAATATAATTCCCACGTGTCATGCCCTCCTTGCTATGTTTAGGTCACTCTATGGGGCTGTGAAAATCTGAGCTAGTCTCTGTAATTCACTTGACCAGACTGACAGTTGCAACCTATTAATTAGCCGTTTGGACGTGGATGATCTGACAGCTTCTGTGTTTGGGGAGCGAATCACACAAGGTGAAGAATTTGCTGTGGCCAAATGTTTTTGCCCCAAGCCCCATGCTTGGTAATCACTTCACCCTTCCCTGTGTGAGCAAGTGAACTATTTACAGCCGTGACATTCAAAATATGGTCATAAGTAAGTAATACTGTGATCAGTTTGACAGCAAGCCAGCGGCACAGCTGAATGCTGTGCACATACTGTGGCTTAGCTCCTGCTCTCCTGAAACCCGGAGCGCAATGAGATGACTGAACTTGCAGCCCCTACCGTTCTTCCCTCGCCCCCCCACCTCCCCCCCCCCCCCCCCAAACCCCTCACCCATGAGTCAGTGAATATAGATATTGTTTGGTGAGGCTGTAAATCACACAAGACAAGGTGGCCCCAGATTTGAATTTCAATCTGTGCTCAACAAGCTTATCTGAGGTGGGAACATCCAATTGGATTTAGCGTCTCGGGGTTTTTTGGGAAGGGCAGGAGGATTGTGGGGAGGGCGGGGGGAAATCAGTCAGGAATCCCCCTCCTCATCATTTATCCAGCAGCCCCTCCCAGATACTGTGCACATGTGCAGGCAATGGGCGAGAATAGAATGGAGAGAATTTGTGATGCACTTTGTGGGCGAATAGTGCACTAACATTCCCCCATTAAGAATACTCAGTTGTTTGAGGTACTGACAGGCTGCCAGCAAGAGTTCAGCATCATGAGGGGGTGACGAGGGAGATGATCAGAGAAAAGACAATCTCTTGAAATGTTGAATTGTTTTGGTGGATTAGATGAGTGCAGCAAGGTTAGATAAATGTAGCGAGAGCAATCATAGCATTTTGTTAATGCATTGCTGTGTAACACACCAAGCCCAGACTGAGGGAGGGAGGTGTTCCAGAGAAAGTGCCTTAATCAACCAGCTTTATCCCCCCCACCCATTGTCCAATATTTTTATAGCTAATAAACAAAGAAAGTCACCAATACGATTGCCAACCCTCCGGGCATGTCCTGGAGCAATTGAGGAATTGAAGCTTGATCTCCAGGACACTGTTGTGAGCAAACCTAGCCGAAAAATCATCAGGGTATTTTTTAAAATAAGTGTTTTTTTAAATTTACTTTGAACATTTCCATTCATTAATTATAAAAATATTGGAGATGGGGGGGGGGGGGTGGTGCGGGGCAAAGATGGGCCATTGACTGACAGTTGAGAATCATCCAATCTCATAAGGAAGAATCTGCTCGTGTTCCAATTGGCCTGGGACGGGACTGTGCTGTGAGCGTGGAAGTGTCGGGCGGCCAATGACGAGGGGAGAGGGTTATCAGGTGATGATACCTCCAGGAATATATCCAACCAAAGTCGGTAACCCTAGTCACAAAACCTGGATGAGATGCGCCTAACACCGTTGCAGACATATTCAGGGACTCCATTTTGGAACTCCCAATGCAAACCTGTATTGAGCCCCTCTGTTGCAGAATCTACAACTCGTGTCTTATCCTTGCTTTCTCTTTCTAAGTTCTTGTGGGGGCGCCTCTGTCTGATTTTAAGGAGCCAATGTAAAATGCTTGGGAGTCTCTTAACCGAATAGAAGTCTTTAAAATAATGAAGGGGTTTGATATGGTAGGCATAAAGATGATTCCACTTGCAGGGGGAGGCCCAAAACTGGGAGGCCATAAACATAAGATTGTCATTACTATAAATCCAATAAAGAATTCAGGAGAAGCGTCTTTATCCAGAAAATGGTTCGAATGTGGACCTCGCTATTACAAGGTGTAGTCGAGGCATCTAACATTGATGCATTTAAAGGGAAATCTAGATAAACACATGATGGAGAAAGGAATACAAGGATTTGTGAGATGAAGTAGGGTAGGAGAAGACTTGTGTGAAGCATAAAGGATGGCATGGGACCCGTTGGGTTGAATGGCCTGTTTTTGTACTGTACATTCTGTGTAATATGTACTGTAAATATGAGTGAAACTAGAAGAATGCACAGTAAGTAACAGAATTTGCCTGCCCTCTCTGACAGTCTCTTGTACACTAATCCTTCCTCCAGATGGGAGTTTGGGATGATGGAGGTTCTGATACTCGATCAACCAGTGAATGAATTGGAATGAGTAAAGTTATCAGGTTTTTCCTCCATCTCCCTGGTGAAACATAATGGCGACTTGTCACTCCCTCCGTCGGAGAGATTGTCTTATTGGATTTGTGGTTATTAGTTTTGACTTGGAATATGCAAGATTTATGGGGAAGAGCAAACATTTGCTTCATGTCCATTTGTCTCTTTCTGCCTCTCTTGGGCCTTGTACCCTGCCCTTGTGAAGCATCCCTGCAGAGAGGGTCCAGGAAACTCTTTGAAATGGAACAGCTGCACTTACTTATTGATTGAAAGATTAGCAAGTGAAGATTAAAGAGAGTGACACTAATGTGCATTCATGTGGATCAAAGTTGTGCAAAGGCATAAAATTTCACCCAATGGGCAATCAGAAGCAGAATCTACAATAATGTTTTATTTATTGGTCCATTCATCTACTGAGCCATTTCAAGAGGTTTTATATTAATGGGGTTGACTGCTTGGCTGGTTTGTGGGACAGGAAATCAGGAACAAAGTGGTTAGAAGGACAAACTTACATTTATTTCATTTCTTTCACTACATCAGAATGTCCCAAAGTGCTTAACCAGGGAAGTACTTTTGAAGTGTGGACATTGTTGTAATATAGGAAACGTGGCAGCTTATTTGCACACAGGAAAATCCCATGAACAGCAATGACATTTAGTGACATTGGGTGAGAGATAACTAGTGGCCAGGACAATTCTACTCTTCAAATAGCATTATGGGATCTTTTATGTCCTCTTGAGCAGGTAGATTGGGCCTCGATTTAATGTCTCATCTGAAAGTCATCATCTCCGATTGCGCAGTGCTTCCTCAGCGCCTGATGTCCACATTGGCCGCACTGAAGCATCAGCCTAGATTTTTGTGCTCAGGTCTATAGAGTGGGCCTTGAACCCACAAACGCCTGGCTCAGAGATGACAGAGCTGCCCACTGAGCTAAGGGCTGATCACAGCTGTCAATGTCCCTGCTAACAGTCAAAGAACAGTAGCGAGTCACCTGGACCCCCCCCCCCCCCCACCCCCCCACCCACCCCCAACGTTCAGAGGAAAAAGTGGATAAATGTCATGCGACTTGAAGCATGTTTGCCACAGAGCCACTATTGGCTCATGCTCAGCTCTGAGGCACCCCAAAAATGGAAGATGTAGAATGTGCACAATTTAATTCCTGCATGAACTGAGATAGGACCAGTAAGGGCTGTAGGGAAGAAGGGCCCGTTCTAAACTGCTGCTGACTGCCCAAGAGTGACATGAATAGCCCACGACAGCAGAGTTCATTTCATTAGTTCACTTAATTTGTGTGTCTCTCTAAATACGACAACATCAACAGAGGGAAGATCTGGATATGCACCTGGGGACGCAGTCTGAACCACCTGCTTCAAAGAGAAATGGGTTGAAGAATGAGGGAAGCCTCTCCCAATAGATTTGGTCCTGAACCCAAGAGAGATCATTTTAGCTATTAGGTATAACTCAACTGCTTCACATAATACAAGCCCAACTCCAACTCCTCTCATCAGCTGATTTATTTTATCAACATAGTACTTAAGTCCCAGAGTACTTAACGACTTGGCCCTAGAAATAATGGATGCATTGGTGGTCATCTTTCAAGATTGGGCGGCACAGTGGCGCAGTGGTTAGCACCGCAGCCTCACAGCTCCAGAGACCCGGGTTCAGTTCTGGGCACTGCCTGTGCGGAGTTTGCAAGTTCTCCCTGTGTCTGCGTGGGTTTCCTCCGGGTGCTCCGGTTTCCTCCCACCTCCAAAAGACTTGCAGTTTGCTAGGTAAATTGGCCATTGTAAATTGCCCCTAGGTAAGTGGTAGGAGAATGGTGGGGATGTGGTAGAGAATATGGGATTAATATCGGATTAGTATAAATGGGTGGTTGTTGGTCGGCACAGACTCGGTGGGCCGAAGGGCCTGTTTCAGTGCTGTATCTCTAAATAAATAAATAAATATAGCCTCTGGAACAGTTCCTACAGATTGGAGGGTAGCTAATGTTAGCTACTTAAGGTAGATATTTAAAAAGGGAGGTAGAGAGAAAACAGGGAATTATAGACCGGTCAGCCTGACGTCGATAGTGGGGGAAATTCTAGAGTCCATTATCAAAGATTTTATAGCAGAGCACTTGGAGAACAGTGGTAGAATCGGACAGAGTCAGCATGGATTTACGAATGGGAAATTCTTCTTCTTTGGCCTCCTTGTCTCGAGAGACAATGGGTAAGTGCCTGGAGGTGGTCAGTGTTTTGTGAAGCAGCGCCTGGAGTGGCTATAAAGGCCAATTCTAGTGTGACAGACTCTTCCACAGGTGCTGCAGATAAAATTGGTTGTCGGGCTGTTACACAGTTGGCTCTCCCCTTGCGCTTCTGTCTTTTTTCCTGCCAACTGCTAAGTCTCTTCGACTCTCCACACTTTAGCCCCGCCTTTATGACTGCCCGCCAGCTCTGGCGATCACTGGCAACTGATTCCCATGACTTGTGATCAATGTCACAGGACTTCATGTCGCGTTTGCAGACATCTTTAAAGCGGAGCCATGGACGTCCGGTGGGTCTGATACCAGTGACGAGTTTGCTGTACAATGTGTCCTTGGGGATCATGCCATCGTCCATACGGCTCACATGGCCATGCCATCTCAAGCGCCGCTGGCTCAGTAGGGTGTATATGCTGGGGATGTTGGCCGCCTCGAGGACTTCTGCATTGGAGATACGGTCCTGCCACCTGATACCAAGGATTCTCCGGAGGCAGCGAAGATGGAATGAATTGAGACATTGCTCTTGGCTGACATACGTTGTCCAGGCCTCGCAGCCGTAGAGCAAGGTACTGAGGACACAGGCTTGATGCACTCGGACTTTTGTGTTCCGTGTCAGTGCACCATTTTCCCACACACTCTCGGCCATTCTGGACATAGCAGTAGTAGCCTTTCCCATGCTCTTGTTGATGTCTGCATCTAGAGACAGGTTACTGGTGATAGTTGAGCCTAGGTAGGAGAACTCTTGGACCGCTTCCAAAGCGTGGTCGCCGATATTGATGGATGGAGCATTTGTGACGTCATGTCCCAACTTGACTAATCTTCTAGAATTCTTCGAGGATGTAACTAGTAGAGTTGATGAGGGGGAGCCAGTGGATGTTGTTTATTTGGACTTTCAGAAGGCTTTTGACAAAGTCCCACATAAGAGATTAGCTTGTAAAATGAAAGCGCATGGGATTGGGGGTAGTGTATTGCGATGGGTAGAAAATTGGTTGGCAGATAGGAAACAAAGAGTAGGAATAAACGGGTCTTTTTCCGAATGGCAGGGAGTGACTAGTGGGGTACCGCAGGGATCGGTGCTAGGACCCCAGCTATTCACAATATATATCAATGATTTAGATGAGGGAACTAAATATAATAGCTCCAAATTTGCAGATGACATAAAACTGGGTGGGAGGAGGATGCAGAGAGGCTTCAGGGTGATTTGGATAAGTTGAGTGAGTAGGCAAATGCATGGCAGATGCAGTATAATGTGGATAAATGTGAGGTTATCCACTTTGGTAGCAAAGACAGGAAGGCAGATTATTATCTGAACGGCTATAAAGTGAGAGAGGGGAATATGCAACGAGACCTGGGTGTTCTCGTACACCAGTTGCTGAAGGTAAGCATGCAGGTGCAATAGGTGGAAAAAAAGGCTAATGGTGTGTTGGCCTTCATAGCGAGAGGATTCAAGTACAGGAGCAGGGATGTCTTGCTGCAATTATACTGGGCCTTGGTGAGGCCACACCTGGAATATTGTGTGCAGTTTTGGTCTTGTTATCTGAGGAAGGATGTTCTTGCTATAGAGGGAATGCAGCGAAGGTTTACTAGACTGATTCCTGGGGTGGTGGGACTGACGTATGAGGAGAGATTGAGTCGGTTAAGATTATATTTGCTGGAGTTCAGAAGAGTGAGGGGGGAATCTCATAGAAACCTATAAAATTCTAACAGGACTTGACAGGGTAGATGCAGGAAGGATATTCCCGATGGTGAGGGAGTCCAGAACCAGGAGTCATTGTCTAAGGATAGGTGGTAAACCTTTAGGACTGAGATGAGGAGAAATTTCTTCACCCAGAGAGTGGTGAGCCTGTGGAATTCACTGCCACAGAAAGCAGTTGAGACCAAAACATTGTATGTTTTCAAGAAGGAGTTAGATATAGCTCTTGGGGCGAAAGGGATCAAAGGGTATGGGAGAAAGCGGGAACAGGTTACTGAGTTCGATGATCAGCCATGATCATAATGAATGGCGGAGCAGGCTCGAAGGGCCAAGTGGCCTCCTCCTGCTCCTATTTTCTATGTTTCTATAGTTTAAATATAGTCCTGCAAAGATCTGGATAGTAAAGTTAATCAAAATGATTTCTCATTTCCCATTGGCACAACAATGCCCCTTAATAACATTTTCTCTTTTACCTTTTCCTTTCTAATTTTCTCCAATAGTTCGCCATCATTCTTCTCCTGTTAGCGTGTTCTATTGGTGCATCTGGTACCCTTCACCATTATTCACCTCTGAAACTTGACAGTGAGTGTTGGTAAGATGTTCAACTAACGGAGGACAACAGGCCAAGCAGAGTCTCATGACTCGATGTCAACACTGCCACACTTTCACTAGGTGTTACTGGATAGCAAGGAGGCAGAGGAATCCTGTCTGAAATTTCACCCCCATCCCATCCCCCACCCCCACCATCTTCCCAGGGGCTGCGGTTACCTGAAGCCCCCAAGTGTTTACCTTTGCTAAGGTCAGCTAATTCAGCATAAAGTAGGGATTGAACCTGGGGCTTTCCTTAGGTCTTGGCGCTGGCACCCACTGGCTAAGCCCGTCGAACCATTGGCTTATGGTTGGCAACTCATTCCTCAAGAGCAGCAGTTCTCTGCTGCAAGATCATCCAGACTTGAGGATGAGAGTGAGATCAATGGAGGCCTGGGTTGGAGGTTCCCCTGCAACCTTGCTGCCTGCCATTGATATATGGACTGGGAAGACCGAGGCAGGTCCAATCTAGTGATGAGGATATGGTTGGAGTTACTGTTTTTTTTATAAAACTGCCAGCAATTAGCACTAAATTAGGACAGAGGTGACGGGTGTGGGAAATGGAGAAAGATTACAATGGTGGGTGACCTTCTGAAATGGGGCCCAAGCTGGGAGACCTCTACTTTGCTCCCAACTGTGCCTAAGGAGAAGTGGGAATGCTTGAGGATGATTCCCAGTGCCCAAAATAGGAAAATATTCTATTTCACAGCACAACAACCGTCTCCTTAACAAACGAGTCCAAATTTTAGATGTATAATTGTGTTTTTTTTTAAACAAAATGAGAGAACCTCCTCTCATTTCATTTCCAGCTGTAAAACTATTCCTTTATTCTTCTTGCGTATAAACAACGTGACAGTATTATTCCACAGCGATGATATCACATCCAGTGCTCCTGTGTATGTATTTTTAGCCGTCATTGATGTTGCTCCTTAGTGACACAGATAGTGTACATTACAGACAGGAAGAAGTGGTCAAGAGGGACTCTGAAAGGCTATCATTTGATGTCAAAGTTCAGGTAACTCCCATTAACCACCTGAGCTTCTGTCTTGTGCTTTTTGATGGCCTTCCGATCACATGCAAGGTTATTTAGGCCCAAACATCTTGAGCTGTGAGCTTTTGCTCCACTATGTACGAAGCCTTTCTGCTCAGCATCATGATAACCTTGGTGTTAACCCATTCATCCTACCAGGTTAATACTGTACACCCTAGACTTGGTATAAACCTGGCGACACTGCTCTCAGCACAGAATCTTTCTCACGTGGAGTATGGGTCAGAGTTTCAGTCGTGGAGATCGCTGCACCCAATTCACAGCGCCTGGATTCCCTGATTAAGGCTGCTCTGCTGAGCTGGAGAATCTCTGAAACAGTCCCTGAGTTGAATCATCCATCGACTGATCTCACTAAAATCAAGTTACCTTGTATCGAGATGTCCTCGATGCAGACCCACCAATATTGCTGCAAGTGCAGCATCCATTTTCGTTCCCTTGCAGGCAATCTCTGTTCCCTCCAGTTTAAATTTTCCCCCATCAGTCTTGTAACTTTATTCTTCCTCCTCTAAATATTTAATGTGTATGCCTGCTCTGTGCTGAATGGTTGAATGTGACTACCTGTTGTTTGAACCACAGCCACAGGGTAACCAAGGCAGATTAACAATTCAAATAAGGTGCGTGTCGCTCAGTGAAATAGTCATCTCTCAGGATAGTCTAGTTGTATAAGGTCATGAGAATCTTTAGGAACAGGAAGAGCCCATTAGGCTCAGCAGGTCTGTCGTTTTGATGGAACAACTTCAGCTATCCACTTTCCCATCATATTCCTCCATCCCATCTCTCCAGAAGGGCAGCCATTTATCTCTTGAACCCCTTTTTACACTCCACCTCAATGACTTACCCTTCTAGTTTAAGAATTCCACTGACTTCCCTTTTTTAAAAATTCTTTCATGGGATGTGGGTGTCACAGGCCAGGCCAGCATTTATTGCCCATCCCTAATTGCCCTTGAACTGAGTGGCTTGCTAGGCCATTTCGAGGGCATGTAAGAGTTAACCACATTGCTGTGGATCTGGAGTCACATGTAGGCCAGACCAGGTAAGGACAGCAGATTTCCTTCCCTAAAGGACATTAGTGAACCAGATGGGTTCTTAACATATTTGTATCAGTAAGTGAGAGGCAAAGTGTACAACAGCCAATGTACAATGGTGAAATATTTGTGTTGTATTGCTAAGGTTCTTTAATAATCCCAAAATTGGGTGATAAAGGAAAGACAACTAGTTACATTAAGATTTAGCTCATCTTGCAGAAGAACTTGAGTCAGGTTCTAACCAAGTTCCAACTGCATCATTGATGCACCGTTGACTGGTGTTAAGTGAATGTTCCCAAAGTATCTTACTCAAGCTGACATATCCTTACAGTACTCTTAATGCTTTACGTCTAATTGATCCTGACCAGACCTGTACCCACCGGTACTTCACCCTCATGTTGTATATGTTAAAGTGCACTCTGCAAACATGCCTCAAAGCTGGAAAAACAAAATCGTTAATTGTACGGCTGGATATTGTTCACAGTTCAAGTGGATGTAGCACAGACACCAAGCACAATGCTTTATAGAAATCACATTTGATATTCCCTTTGTTTGCTTGGACCTTAGTCTATCAGTTGCTGCCTTTGCTTGCAGTGGCTGCGTGAGAGTTAAAGTTAATATAGCAAATGTGGTATAATGAATTGTATGTCGGGTTGCCAACTCTGCTTGGATGTATTCCTGGAGGTTTCATCACATGGCTGCCACAGTCCCACTATTGGCCTGTCCTCCAGACCACCCATGCCAGTTGGAAAGGGTACAAACTCTTAGTTACCCAGTTGGATTCATCTTGACTGAGTGAAACAATCCTTTCTCCATCATCTCCAATACTTTCATAACTAATAAATGGAAGTGTTTGAAGAAAAAAACAGCAGTTTTTTATTGCCCCTATGATTTTTCTCTTGGGTTTGCTTGTAGCAGTGTCCTGGAGATGAATCTTCAAACCCTGGAGACTCCAGGAGAATCCTGGAGGGTTGGCAACACTATCTGCACGTGCAGGACAACGGAAGATGGGAGCCCATATATAACATGCTGAAGTGTTTAGGGGTGTGACAGACATGGTGACTGAATTTTACTCAGATGCCACGGACGCTCGGTGTGGGAAATAGCCTTCAGAGGCCTGAAATGTCATATTACTTAAGTGTGGGCTCAATGACATCTGCTTTCATGAGAAGTGTGAAGATGGAAGTTGTGGTTTTATGTGAAGTCAGCAGTTAATTATAGGCAGTGAAGTCACTCGACCTTTTTTATATATAGAAAAAATCCACTGAGAGAACTAGTAGTGCACTAAGACATGCAGGGATATTGTTATTTTCATCCCTCAGTGCGTTCATTTTCAAGTTATTTAAACTCTCCTCCTATTTCCCAGATAGCTCAGATGATGAATGCTCTGGCCAGTATGAAACTGGAGCTATAAATTCCAGCTGACACCCAGAGTGTAAAAATTGAGAATTTGTTGAAAGTGGAACTCTCTGGAGAGTAGTGGCGGGTGAGTAGTCTCAAACTGAAGTTTAGTTTAACTTCTTGTATTTAACTCACAACTTTTTAAAAACTGTAAAAGAATTTGCAGATTAGTAAGTACTTAACAGAAACTACCTCTCTGGCAGTTAGCAGTTAGTCAGCTGTAAGTGATTGTCTGAATAGGGGCTAGTTACTATGAGCAGGAAGCTGAGCACTGCTAACTTGGATGTGGCTTGAAAAGTGAATAAAAGTAAACAGTATCTGCTAATGCATGGAGTGCATCGTAAATGGAATGTAGAAGTTGGGAATTTGGTGAAAGTGGGAATTCCGTGCCGAGGGCGAAGAAGGAGCAGCTTTTTGCTTCCAATACTTGTAGTGGTGATAACAGGGCCCATTGCCTCTTCAAGTCGGGCAAACATTCCATGTGCATCAGTGTTTTCAGAACGCATCTGGATGTGTTGACCGAAATCAAACCAGTATTCTCTAATACGTCCACAACACTCTCTGCAGCTTTCTAGTTCAGAAAATATCACGACATTGCTCAAGTGATGTCAACTACAATGGCTACGCCACTTCAGTAGAATGGATGATGGTCGCTGACCAAAAGATGCACTGTATGAAGAGATGGATGGTGCCAATAGACCCATTAGGCATCCAAGGCTAAGATACAAGGACTCATGCAAGTGAGACATAATTTCATGACTGATTGACTTAAACTACGGGGAACAGTCTGCACATAACCAATGCAGTTGACACCAAAGTCTCCACACTGGAGCACAGAAATTTGAAGAACTACATCTTCAGATTGCCACAGAAAAGCAACATTGCAGGAAGGAGCATTCGGCAGTAGCCTCTGCATGAGCGAATACCGACCTATGATGCCCTCATTAAAACTGGCAATGCCTTGCTCCAATTGGACTGTATTCCCACCTGAAGACTGTCAACAGATGAGCAATAGATGTGAATCATCAGCAACAATGCAAAGCTAAAGAGACTCGTAGTGGTTTGTGTTACAATTAAATGTATAATTCAGTTGACCTATTAATTCAACTTATGTCAAGTACTTAGTTAAAGAAATGAAAACTATAAGCTTTGACTAAATACATAAACTTCAATTAAATAAATAAATAAATAAAGCAAAGTTGGATAGGGTGTCAGTGCAAATAGTGTGCCAGAACTGCAGCAGGTGGGAGTTTGGAGAGAGCATTGGATACCCAGACAACCACATCTACAGTAAGAGTCTGCATCTCAAAGAACCTCAGCTCAGAGCTGTTGAACTGGAGTCTGTCATTGAAAAGGCATCAGCGAGGGGGACAGAGTTACCTGGACACCGATCCAGGAGACAGTCGCCCCCTTAGTTTAGGTAGTGATACAGGTCTGGTTAATGGTCATGGACAGCAGAGTGTAACTAAGTCAGGAAGGTAAGGGGACCCCAGATGCAGTGCTGGAGGAGCCTCGGCTTTTGTCCTTATCAAACAGGTACTTGCTGCCTGGAAGGATGAGCAAACTGACCACGGCACAAAAGGTATAGGAGGCTATACAAGTGGGGGGAGTGAAAAGGAATGTGGTAGCAATAGGGAACAGTATAGTCAAGGGAATAGATACTGTCCTCTGAAACTGCAACCAGAAGTTCCACAGGTCATGTTGCCTGCCCAATGACAGGTTTAAGGACATCCTGTTGCAACTGGAGAAGATTTGGAATTAGGTGGGGTGTGGAATCCAGTTGTCGTGGTCCATGTAGAAACCAATGTCATAGGTAGAATGAGGCTCTGCTGAGGGAGTTTGAGGAGCTAGGGTCCAAATTAATAAACAGAACCTCAAAACTAATAATCTGAGTCATCTGCAAGTTGGCATAGGATCAAACAGATCAGAGAGTTGAATGCATGGCTGAAGGAATAGTGTGGGAGATGGAGGTTTTGATTCATGGGGCACTAGCACCAGTACTGGGAAAGAGGGAGCTGTTCCATCGGGACGGGCTGCACAAACTGGGCTGAGACCCGTGTCCTGGCGAATTAAATAACTAGGGTTGTAGATAGAGCTTTAAATTAAAAGGGTGGGTAGGGTTCGGGTGAGGGGAAATTTATAAATCTAAAGAGAAAAGTCATGGCCATAGAGCTGTGTAGCAAATTGGGCAAAGGTAAGCAGAGGAAAGAACAGGCAGGAACAAAGAGTTCAATGGTAATAGTGCATCAGTGAATAAAATCAAATAAATTTCTTGTTAAAGGCGCTTTAAAGGAACAGTCCAAGCATTAGTAACAAGATAGACAAATTAATGGCACAAATAGAGATAAATGAGTTTGATCTAATAGTCATTACAGAGACATGGTGTTGCATAGTGACCAAGGTGGGAAATAGATATTCCAGCGTACTTGATGTTTTGAAAAACAGACAAATGGGGGAGTTGGAGGGGGGATTGTGGTAGCCCTGATAATAAAGGACGACATAAGGAAAATAGTGAGGGTAAGATGCTAAGAAAAGGGGCAGGAGTAGGCCGTTCGGACCCTCAAGCCTGCTTCGCCATTCAAGAAGATCATGGCTGATCTGATTGTGGCCTTAACTCCACTTTCCTGCCTGCCCCCCATAACCCTCGACTCCCTTGTAGATCAAAAATTTAACTAACTCAGCCTTGAATATATTCAATGACTCAGCCTCCACGGCTCTCTGGGGTACAGAATCCCAAAGATTAACGATCCTCTGAGAGAAGAAATTCCTCCTCATCTCCATCTTAAGTGGGAGACCCCTTATTTTGAAACTGTGTCTCCAATTCTAGATCTCCAACAAAGGGAAACATCCTCTCAGTATCTACCGTGTCAAGCCCTGTCAGAATCTTGTATGTTTCAATAAAATCACCTCTCAATCTTCTAAACTCCAATGAGTATGGGCCCAACCTGCTCAACCTTTCCTCATAAGACAACCCCTTCATCCCAGGAATCAGCCTAGAGAACCTTCTGTGAACTGCTTCCAGTGCAAGTTTACCCCTCCTTAATTAAGGAGACCAAAACTGTACACAGTACTCTAGGTGCTGTCTCACCAATGCCCTGTACAGTTGTAGCAAGACTTCCTTATTTTTATACTCCATCCGCCTTTGCAATAAAGGCCAACATTCCATTTGCCTTCCTAATTACTCGCTGTACCCACATGCTGACTTTTTGTGAATCATGTACAAGAACACCCAGATCCTTCTGTACTGCAGCATTCTGCAGTCTCTCTCCATGAAAATAATCTGTTTTTCTATTCTTCCTGCCAAAGTGGACAACCTCACATTTTCCCACATTATACTCCATCTGCCAAATTTTTGCCCACTCATTTAACTTGTATATATCCCTTTGCAGATGCTTCGTGTCCTCACAACTTTCCTCTGTAGTATCATCCACAAATTTGGCTACAATACACGCAATCCCTTCATCCAAATCTTTAATATAGATTGTAAATAGTTGAGGCCCCAGCACTGATCCCTGTGCCATTCCTCTAGTTACAGTTTGCCAACCTGAAAATGCCCCATTTATCCCTATTCTCTGTTTCCCTTTGGTTAGCCAATCCTCTATCCATGCCAATATATTACTCCCAACACCATGAGATCTTATCTTGTGTAGTAATCTTTTCTGTGGCACCATATTGAATACCTTTTGGAAATCCAAATACACTACATCTACTGGTTCCCCTTTATCTACTCTTCTTGTTACATCTTCAAAGAACTCTAATAAATTTGTCAAACACTATTTCCCTTTCATAAAACCAAGTTGACTCTGCCTGGTTGCATCATTTTCTAAATGTCCTGCTACGACTTCCTTAATAATGGATTCTAGCATTTTCCCGATGACAGATGTTGGGCTAACTGGCATATAGTTTCCTGCTTTTTGTCTCCCTCCTTTCTTGAATAGAGGTGTTACATTTGCGGTTTTCCAATCAACTGGGACTTTTCCAGAATCCAGGGAATTTTGGAAGATTACAACCAATATATCTACTATCTCTGCAGCCACTTCTTTTAAAAGCTAGGATGCGGGCCATCAGGTGCAGCCTGTTTTCCTAGTACTTGTTTTTAAGTTTCTCCCTCCCTTTTGCCTCTTGATTTTCTACTGTTCTTGGGATGCTTTTTGTGTTTTCTACAGTAAAGACAAATACAAAATACTTATTCAAAGTCTCTGCCATTTCCCCAGTCTTATCTTCGAAGGGACTAACACTTGCGCAATGGTTTGTTCTTGACTCAGAAGAGCAGGAAGTATGGGTGGAGATGAGAAATAAAAAGGGAAAGAAACACTGGTGAGAGGAGTTTATAGGCCCCCTAACAACAGCTATACTTTTGGACAGCATTAATCAAGAAATAAGAGGAGCTTGTTTAAAAAAAAAAGCAGTGCAATAATCATTGGGGACTTGTATTTAGACTGGACAAATCGAATTGGCAAGAGTTGTTTGGATGACATATTCATGGAATGTATTCAAGAAAGTTTTCTAGAACATTATGTCATGGAACCAACCAGGGAAGAGGCTATTTTAGATCTTTCCTGTGTAATGAGATAATGCGATACAGTTAATTACGAATCTCATAGTAAGGGATCCTCTGGGGAAGAGTGATCATAATATGAAAGAAGTTCACATTGAGTTTGAGAGTGATCTATATGAGGCTGAAACTAGAGTATTAAACTTACATAAAGCCAATTGCATAGGTATGGGGGGGGGGGGGGGAGTTCACTAACGTAGATTGGGGAATTGGATTAAAAGGCATGACAGTAAATGGGCAATGATGAATATTTGAATAAATATTTCATAATTTTTACAGAATATACATTCCATTGAGAAATAAGAGTTCCATGGGAAAAGTGATCCATCTGTGGCTAACTAAATAAGGCAAGGGGGTTTTAGATAAAAGAAGAGGCTTATAATAGTGCAAAGAAGAGTAGTAATAAGCCTGAGGATTGGGAGAGTTTTATAAACCAGAAAGGATGACCAAAAATAATGAGGGAGATATTAGAGTATGAGAATAAACTATCCAGAAATATTTAAAACCGATTGCAAGAGCTTCTACAAGTCCGTAAGAAGAAAGAGAACAGCGAAAGTAAATGTGGGTCACTTAGAGGCTGAGACAGGAGAAATTATAATGGGGAATAAGGAAATGGCATTAAACAATTATTTGTGTCTGCCTTCACAGTAGAAGACTTACAACTCAAACCAGAAATAGTGGGGAATTGAGGGTCTAATGAGAGTGGAGGAACTAAAAGTAATTAATACGAGTAAGGAAAAGTACTGGAGAAGTTAATGGGACTAAAAGCTGACAAATCTCTGGCCTACGTCCTAGAATGCTAAAAGAGGTGACAGCATAGATAGTGAATGCACTGGTTGTGATCTTCCAAAATTCCCTAGATTCAGGACTGGCCCCATTGGATTGGAAGGTAGCAAATGTAATGCTGCAATTCCAGAAAGGAGGGCAGTTAGCCTGGTAGTTTATGATTGCTGTCTAGTGACCCTTACTGGAAATCGAGGGCAGGATCAGGTTTGGGTATATTGCCACAGTGGCTATTTCCCCATATTTTCCTGCCATGTGGATGACATGACTGAGCCCTGATAATTTCCTGCTCCTCCACATTGTCAGTGCTTTTGTTAGCTAGGGGGACTAATCCCGACACATCAGACAAATCCGAGCCCTGCTATTGCTCACATCTATCCACAAGCTGGTCTGTGTTCAGTCGGGCAGCCCTGCCACAACTGTTGTGATAGACAAGTGCCGACAGTTGGTACAACAGGTATTTGGTAGGGGGAGGGGGCACATTTGGTACAATGGATAAAGTTGCGACACTTGCACAGATGGTTTTGCAGAGAAATAGTCGCACAGATGGCATATTGTGCGAACGGATTGTTGGAAGTGGATACAGCTGGTACAGTTGGCATGCTTTCAAAATGGATTGTAGCAGAGCCACAGTTGGCACAGTGAAGTTGATTCACTTTCACCAGCCATGTCATAAATTAAATTAATAATGGCTCCCTCCCCAAAGGGAAAAGCCTCTCGATGGCCATTTCCCACGTGAAGCAACTGTATTGCAGAGGATGAGAATTATAACGGCTGAGCAGGTTTCCAGTATCAAAACCACACAGACCAGCAAGACTTGTGCTGTCTGTTTGAAGTTTCATAGAATGGTTATAGGACAGAAGGAGTTAATTTTATTTTATTTAGAGATACAGCACTGAAACAGGCCCTTCGGCCCACCGAGTCTGTGCCGACCAACAACCACCCGTTTATACTAACCCTACATTAATCCCATTTTCCCTACCACATCCCCACCTTCCCTCAATTCTCCTACCACCTACCTACACTGGGGGCAATTTACAATGGCCAATTTACCTATCAACCTGCAAGTCTTTGGCTGTGGGAGGGAACTGGAGCACCCGGCGGAAACCCACGCAGTCACAGGGAGAACTTGCAAACTCCGCATAGGCAGTACCCAGAATTGAACCCGGGTCGCTGGAGCTGTGAGGCTGCAGTGCTAACCACTGTGCCGCCCCCTTTTGGTCTGTTGTTTTCATATCTGCTCCCTGCAAGAGGAACTCAGTTACTCCCACTCCCCTGCCCTTTCCCCATAGCCCTGAAAATTATTTCTCTTGAGGTGCTTATCCAATTTCCTTTTGAAAGCCATGATTGAATCAGCACATTCTCCAGCAGTGCATTCCAGATTGTAACCACTCGCTGCGTTTAAAAACAAAATGTTTTTCCTCATGACGTCATTGGTTCTTTTGGATTTGAGGAAGAGCAGGGAGTCCGCCTAGTGTCCTGGCCAACATTCCTCCTTCAGAAAAACACACCAAAAGCAGATTAACCAGTGGTTCAGCCTCTTGCTGTTTGTGGGATTTTGCTGTGCACAAAATGCCTGTTGTGTTTGTTAAATAACATTCACTCCTGTAAAAGGCCTCGGAATGGTTTACTCCGTTAAAGACGCTTATATAAATGCATGTTGTCACTGTTGATACAGGCCAGCTAACTGAAAGATGGAACAGGCTCGAGGGGCTGAATAGCCTGCTCCCGTTCCCATATTCATTGCACTTCAGGGTAAATCGTTGTCAGTGAGGTGCCTGGAGATTTGATTAGGTATTTTTTTTCCTTCGCCCTACAAAATCTCTGAAATGAAGCGGAGGGACAGTTCCTGGAGGAGGGAATGTCATTTAACTTCACTCCGGAATCATTTCAGGCCTTCACACCAGATTGACACTCCAAGCAGGGTGTGATGTGAAGTGGTTTCACTATGCTATACTTTGGAAAGTGTGAAAGCATCATACATAAATAAAGTGAAAGCGCCATGCTGGTTTCTTAAACTTGTCCTTGAGGAGAGGTTCATGTTTGACCTTTGAGGAAGTCCTGAGGAAAAACTCGAACCAAGTATGTATGTGTATTTAAAAATTGAGAATGTCATCTTTTTGATGATCCAATGTGTAAATGTACCATGCGGTGTGGTGCTGAAATATGCAGACCCAGGAACCTGGCAAGATCAAACACTGGCCTGCTTTGATCTCTGATTGAGCTGACGAGTTGAGACACCATCAGGCTCCCTAGGTTAAGGAAAGAGAAAAATAAACGCCATTATTGACAGCTGCAATTTACATATAGTGACACCCCCCACCCCTCACTTCCACCCAAGGTAGAAAATGCAAATGTGTGAAAGGGGTGAGAACAGGTTTTGGGCTGAGCTGTGATGCTCCCTGCAGTCAAATAGCCCATCAAATACTTACGATTAGGCATGTGAAGAATGGCTGCTTCAGTGCTGTACAATCGAGGCACAGCATGAGTGAGCATCTTCAAGGGAGAGGGGAAAGAAACAAGCCGATGTGTCCTGAATGCCAGGATTGAAGTTCCCATTCCAGGGCCAAATGGACCAGGAATATCTCTTGTATTCAGTCCCTTGTCTACACTGAATTGACTCATCTCAGCTGGAGCAGGAGAAGGAACAGTACAGTTGAACAAAGCACCCTGGTTCAGTGAAGGAAATATTGTCCATGTTCATCGTGGCTCAGTGCACGTCTGAGTCAGAAGGTTGTGAGTTCAAGTCCCACTCTAGGCTGACACTTCAGTACAGCACTGAGGGAGTGCTGCATTGTCAGAGGTGTTGTCTTTAGGATGAGATGCTAAACTGAGGTCCCATTAACTGGGTGTCATGGCCGATATTTCTCCCTCAAGCAACATCACTAAAAAAAATTGATTATCTGGTCATTACCACTTTGATCGTGGAATCGTGCTATGCGCACATTGGCTGCCATGTCACCTACATTGCAACAATGACTACATTTCAAAAAATACTTAATTGGCTATAAAGTGCTTTGGGGTGTTGTGCAGGACGCTGTACAATTGCTGCACACTGACCCACTGCTTGTCCAGATGCTTACTGGGAACAGGATAAAACAACTGTGATGTCTTTCCCGGTTTAATAGGGTCCACCAGCCGTTCCCGTCAAGGAGCAAACCTGAATAACAGCTAGATACTGGGAAGTGACTGCTGCGAGTGGAACTGGAGCTCAGTGAGGGAATTCACGGAATCACCGTTCTGTGTTGCACTGAAGTCGCACAACTGGCAGTCAAAGTCTGTGACCTTTCTGTATGAATCAGTGCATGTACCCCTGAGCCACAGGGGGACCTACAGGGGACTTTCTGTCACGGCTGCACAACTCTGACAGGAGGTGAAATGTATCCGACAGAAATATGAAAAATATTAAAGTTCTAACATTGTCTATCCCAGGCCCCACTGGAATTGCACAAAAATTATTTTTAATAGGAATACGTTGTGAAAGACCAACTCAAACTCATGGAATAAATAAGTCAATGAGCAAGTTACAACAGCTTGCATTTATATAGCACCTTGAATGTAATAGAAGTACCATGGCACTTCACAGAAGCGCAATCAAACAAGAATTGACACTGGATATATGAAGAATGACTAAAAGCATTAAGGCGGGTTTTAAAAGAGGGGAGAGTGGTGGTGAGGTACAGAGGTTTAGGGGGTGAATTCCAGAGCTTAAGGGCCAAGGCAGCTGAAGGCACAACCAGCAATGATGCACCGGAGGAAATTCAGGTTTATGACGAGGCCAGAATTGGAGGAGTGCAGAGATTCCAGAGAGTTGTAGGGCTGGATAAGATGAAATGTGGAAAATGGGATTAATTCCACTTGTCAGAATGACCGTCAGATTTCACCAAAAACTTTTTTGTTCTTAAGCGTCAGAGCTTCTCGTGAAGTGAGCTGTATTTTATAATCTGTTAACGTGTTTAGATGTTCTGGCTCTTTTCAGGGCTATAAAGTGACCTTATTCTGAAGCACACAATAGATGGACAGTATATATCGAGTGGGAGCAACTGTTGAAAGCGGAGGGGAGGGGAAGGATGCTTGCTTGCTGCCTTCCAGTTGATTCCATCTGCCACCTGGGCAGCAGCTGCCCCGGGCCCCCGTTTGCTTCTGACACTAACTGGCATGTTACTGAGGCTCCCTGTGTGCTGAGGGGCCCGACACAGCAGCTCACAACCACACTTGGCAGCTGCCAGCTCAATTTATTATGCGGCCAGTATTGATTTCAGCTGGACGCCTGCTTCGTTCCACCGATGCCGGGTTCCTGCTGTAAATCTGCCAGGCTTTATTAAACTTCATTACGCTTGATCTTGCCAATTTAGCATATTTGGAGAGCTGGCTGAGAGATACAATAGATCAGTGTCTCAATAGAAAATTTGTTTCTTTAGGGAGGCAGCAATGCTTTTCCTGGGCTATCATTTCCGCCTCCCAGGTTGACTCTTGCAGCCAGGCTCAGGCCTGATTATCTCGTGCAGCTCGTTGTCTGGGGTGGTGGTGGGGGGGGGAGCTTTCCTCCTCGGCCATCCCAGTTTGCACAGACAGTAGGGACTTCCCGCAGTCACACTGCGTGTTGGGCCTGCGGAGCTCCCAGCTCACTTCACCCCAAAAGGCGCAGTTGAGCAGTACCGCTCTTGGAACAGAGTGCAGTGACACGCTCAGGCAGTGCCGAGATTGTGGGGCCTGCTAGATAGGCTCCAGCGGCTGTTAAAGAGCCTCTTGGCTGTCTTTAAAGGTATAACAGTGCGGTTTGGGGGAGTAAAAGCCCAATTCAATTGTCTGGATTGGAGGCCGTGAGGAAGGAGGCCATACATCAAAAGGTGACACCATATGCAGGAGACCGAGAGAGAGGGCCACCCAGCTTTGCAGAATAGTCATTGTTTCAATCATGGAGCATGTGCATCAGGTGCATTCTGGAAATTTCATCTAATTTACATACGAATTGGAGCCTTATTAAACCTTGTGAACTGTGTGCACCAAGCTATAGGCACTGTGGGCCTGTATTATGGAGTGCTGTGGACTTTAGGCACTGAAAGGGCCCTGCACCCAATAATGCAAGTCACCTAAACCCAAGAAGCTGCAGCAATTTGGGTGCAATGCATCACATGATCAGCACCCATTTGTATCTGCCGCAGGACCAGGAAGGGTACCAGGGATCAGTGATGGGGTGAGTAGGGGGAATTGGAGACAAGACGGCAGAGAAGGGAGACATAGTGACAAAGGCAGTTGCACTAATTGTCTCAACCATGCAGCTGAAGAAATCCATGAACTCTTTCCACTTGGTGGTGAGGGTCAGAGGAGAGAGATTTGAGGAGGTGGTTTCTCATGGATCATCCTCCAGATGGATTCTAGACTTATGGGATTCAGCTGAGAAGTCCAAGATATGGTCGAGTTTAACATAGTCCAGCCGGATTGGGCATTAGGTAACTAGGTCAGTCGTGTGGCAGCTGTACTCGTGTTTGTGGTCCTTCGACTTACAGGAGGAAAGATGGGGATCATGCTAAGGCAATGGTAGGGGTTGGAGACATTGATATGATGGTAAGGAAAGGAGTGAAGGCAGAGATGAGGAAACTATTCAGCAAGTCAACATGGGTAAAGATGTTCTGGCAGGTACAAGGTCAGATGAAAGAGGGATTGAAGCTCAAGAGTATCTTCATGAGGGAGCTGCTAGAGTATTTCCTAGGGCAAAGGTCAGAGTAGTGGGGGCGGGGCAGATTAGAAATGACAAGGAAATGAGGGTGGTAAAGGAGATGGGAAATTGGTGAGATAGCTTTGTTGATGATTGAGACCTTGCAAGCGGGAAAGGCATTAGAAGAGGTTGAGGTGGTGATTGTGGGATTTAACTCCACATTGTAACCTTTTTTCATCTAACAGTGAGTCATCAAATTCATTTGGGCTCACAATAGTAATTCTAAATTGTAGGTAGTTAGATTCATCGGCATCTGTTGTTTATACGACTTACTGAAGCTCTGTTTATAAAAAAAAGGAAAAACACAAGGGGCTGAATTTAGTTCGCCACCCCCCCCCCCCAACCCCAGGCGAATGGGTCCTTGGCGGGGGAGGCCTCAAGATCGCTCTGGAGGAGGCCCGCCCCCAACACCGATGCCGTGAGGGCCCGGCCCGACCTTCTCGGGGGCGGAGTGGCCTCGTGGCGGCCCCAGCTGCTTGGCGATGGGCCCTGCATTTGCATATTTAAATACCTGACAATTGCAAGCCCACCACCGCCTCTGGTCCCGGTGCAATCCTCGTGCTGCTGGCCGGCACTCCTGTGCCTTCCGATCCCCGTCCGGGGAATCGAGGCGCCAAACTGGTTGGGAGGGGGGAGCAGGTAATTCATCCTGTGCGGGGGTGGGGGAAGCAGCGATAAAGGGCTTTCATTGGTGGAGGGGATGGTAGGAAGGGGTCAAGTTGATAGTTTGTGCACTTTGAGGGCGGGAAAGGTCATTGGAAAACATAATTTTTTGGGGTGGAGAGGGAGAGTATTTAATATTGTGGTTATTGGAGGGGGGGCGTGTTGGAGAGGACCAAAAATACCACTTTAAACTTTTTTCATCATCCTGGAAGGGCTCCAAGCCCTTTAAAAATGGCATCAGCTGCTGAGTAAAGGCAGCTGACGCCATTGCTAATGACAGATGGGCCGCCCCCTCCATGTGATCAGGGTGGTGGGGGGTGGGGTGCAGGCCGCTCCATCCATTCAAATGAGTTACCACATTGACGATTGCGGCTGGTGCGGACCGGCCGCTGCTTCCTTCGCCCATCGCCCACCTTGGCGGTGGCAGACAGTGATTCCGGTCAAGGGGTCAGTTAGCTGGATGGCCACATTCATTGTCACGCATTTTAGACCCTCAGCAAACATCGTTTTCATTCAATCTTCATGGTTAGTTATCTTGGGTTTGATTATTTCATGAGAGCTATGTTGTCTGCTCACAGGTCTAAGGTAGGCCCCAGCCTGGAGCCCTCTGCTACTGACAGCTGAGTGGGCAGGAACCCCAACTAACTGTCTTAAAGGGGCAATGTTGTGAGGAAGGGCAGTCTCTCCCTCTTTAGTGTCTTTAGGCTCAGTTGGTAGCATTCTTGCCTCTGACTTAGAAGGTTTTAGGTTCAAGTTCCACTCCAGAGACTTGAGCACACAAATTAAGGCTGACACTCCAGTGCAGTACTGAGGGAATGCTGCACTGTTGGAGGTGCTGTCTTTCGGATGAGACTTTAAACCCAGGCTCCATCTACCTGCTCAAATGAATGTAAAAGGTCCCATGGCACTATTTTGAAGAAGAGCAGGGGAGTTATCCCGTCCTGGCCAATATTTATCTCTCAATCAACATCACAAAAAGAGATTATCTGGTGGTCATTACATTATTGTTTGTGGGAGCTTGCTGTGCACAAATTTGCTGCTGCATTACAACAGTAACTATACTTCAAAAAGTACTTGATTGGCTATAAAGTTTAGTTTTTAGTTTAGAGATACAGCACTGAAACAGGCCCTTCGTCCCACCGAGTCTGTGCCGACCATCAACCACCCATTTATACTAATCCTACACTAATCCCATATTCCTACCACATCCCCACCTGTCCCTATATTTCCCTACCACCTACCTATACTAGGGACAATTTATAATGGCCAATTTACCTACCAACCTGCAAGTCTTTGGCTTGTGGGAGGAAACCGGAGCACCCGGAGAAAACCCACGCAGACACAGGGAGAACTTGCAAACTCCACACAGGCAGTACCCAGAATTGAACCCGGGTCGCTGGAGCTGTGAGGCTGCGGTGCTAACCGCTGCGGTGCTAACCTCTGCGCCACTGTGCCGCCCCTGAAGTGCCTTGAGATGTCCAGTGGCGGTGAAAGATGCTATTTAAATGCAAGCCTTTTTTTCCCCCTCTTGACCCTTCTCCCTCTCAGTCACAAAGTGTCTAATTTTGCAAGACAGTCCGTATTTTAAAGTCTGAACCAAATTGGTTTTGAATAGTTAAGTGAGAGCCAGTAACCGTCATATTTTAGGATTTTTGTCTTCACAAAGGGATTTTGAGACTGAGTTATGTCTAAAGATTGAGCTTAAAACCAGATGAATTCTCACAGTTTTAAAAGGAAAGGACACAAGCTGCAGGCACCGAAAAACGTGTATTAAAACCAGACAAGCCAGTTTGGGGCATGCCACAACACACAGTCTAAGTTGGCCAACAGATGTTTACACCCATTGTGATTAGTACGATTCTATTCATATGGAATTGGCATGAGGTGTCTGCAGAGAATATATCCCTGGGGAAGAATTAGTTGGTTTGATTGGGGCTGTAAGGGAACCCCTGGGCAACAAGGTGTCATTCTCGGGTTCCAAATGAGCAGAGGAGGAGGACAATTCTATAGACAAAGGCAAACCGGTTTGGAACAAAAGGTTGTGAGACGTGACTCTCAACATGGAGCTGAAAGCTAAAAATGCAGCAGGTCTAGTCTGACAATTAAAAGGTATCCAGAGAGAGAGAGGTATTTCCAAAAACAATTGAGTCAGCCCATGAGAGGAACAAGTTTGTTATTTTATTCCCAATTTTATGAGGAGAGGGGGGAGGTTGAGTGAAGTCACCGCACCATGCTTTTGACTGTCATTCTGTATGGTCACTTGCTATCTATATATTTAAAAAAAGCAGTTTAACAATTGGTATTCGGCCTCATTTCACCAAGTTTGTCTTAATGTCCCTTCAAATAGATTGGAGAAACGCATGTGAAAGATGCAACCTCCTGTTCAGATCACCAGGGGATACAGTTGTTACACCCCTAGGTTACTCTATCACATGATTAGATTTTCAGTAGTACAGGCCCACTCCTGAACATAAGATGCTCAGACCATTTATAGGACTCATCTGTACATGAGAGGATATTGAAAGCAGATCTAAAATCTATAACAGTAGCTTTCTGTCTTCAAGCCCATGTTTAGAGGGAAAGTAAGTTTCACCTTCTATTGGTTCAATAATCCAAGGAGTGCAGGAGAATGTATGCTCTCATTGTGGAAACTGTGTACTATTCAGTGGTTCATCTTTGGCCTCCTTATCTCGAGAGACAATGGGTAAGCGCCTGGAGGTGGTCAGTGGTATGTGGAGCAGTGCCTGGAGTGGCTATAAAGGCCAATTCTAGAGTGACAGGCTCTTCCACAGGTGCTGCAGAAAAATTTGTTTGTCGGGGCTGTTACACAGTTGGCTCTCCCCTTGCGCCTCTGTCTTTTTTCCTGCCAACTGCTAAGTCTCTTCGAAATCGCCACACTTTAGCCCCGCCTTTATGGCTGCCCGCCTGCGGTCAGTGGTTAATGTATGTTAATTAGACGGCTGTTTATCTGAAGACTATACCCTTTCCTCAGGTGTGTGCTTACTTAGTGTGCCTTCTGCAAAGAGAGGAGAATTATTGTGGTGGCACACATTGTATTTCAGTAGCCTGTTTTCAGTTACTATTATTCAACTAGATACTGGGCAGACTCCAGATTGGAGGAAACTCAAAGCCAAATTACGGGAGTGAATGGTGTGCCTCAACTTGAGGGAATGTCTAATGTAAAAACCCATCTTGCCTGTAAACTGTGGCGATTCAACTTCTTTTGTCGCAATTGATCCACTTTGTGCTGCAGCCCCCTTGGTTCCCTTTCCATTGTATCTATGCCCATTTTGAAGTGTGATGACCCCAGTACCTCCAAGTGCACAATAAAGCCTCAGTTGTAATCTCTGTAGACTTGTGCTGCACTGTTCTGGCTCTTTATCCCAACATTTCTTATTTAAAAAAATTATTTCTCCACATTCCTACCTTCTTACTTGGCCTGTGCAGTACTTGCTCAACCCCCTCTGGTTGGCTGCACAGCTCTGAAGGGGACACCGGTGGCGGGTGACTTCTGCTGCTTTTCCTTGAAGTTTTAATTGGAGCCAATGGCCTTGAAACCTCACTCCTGCTGTATAGGAGGAAAGACAGTTCCACCAACTTTAAATGGATCTGGCCGGAAGAAATTGGAATGTGGATCCTAAGGATTTGATGTTATCTGCTGCCTTTTAAAGTACAACTGTGCGTATCATGAAAACTTTTTGAAAACATTGCTTAGAGTGACTCATCTATTGGTGAAAACATTCTTCACCAGCACAGATAACAGGTCAGATAACAGACAGCATGCCTGATGCCTCTTGGCATCTTACTTAAATAGACCTTCCCTTTCCTGCTATCTCCAGTCCAGGACTGTCCAACCTGTGAGTCCTGACCTCTGGCAACCTGTCCCTTGGAGCCCAGGCTATTCGGTCCTATTTATTTTTAATATTTCTTATTGCTGGTTCATCCCATATGAATTGTGTAGGCAAGAGATTTGAAAAGGGCCATTTTTAGTGCTGTTCCCTCATTGGTGAACACATCTTAAATCGGAAAACCAAGATCTCCTCGTATCTATAAGCGTGCGATGCGTGCAAAAGAAAGATTAGCATTTATATAGCGCCTTTCATGACCTCGTAACATCCCAAAGTGGGATGAAATATTTTTAAAGAGTAGTGACTGATGTAATGTAGGAAATGCAGCAGCCAATATATGCGCAGCAAGCTCCCACAAACAGCAACGAGGTAATGGCCCAGGTTGTGCTGTATAACTCTGTGACACTGGGGATAACAACACTACTGTTCTCTGAGATAGTGCCATGGGATCCACCTGAGAGTGCAGGCCCCAGTTTAAGGTTTCATCTGAAAGACGACATCTCCAACTGTGCAGCAGTCCCTCAAAACTGCACTGGAGTGTCAGCCTTAATTTTTGTGCTAAGTCTCTGGTAGGAACATGGGTTTAAACTTTACCTGTGACCACAGGCTCTATGCTATGCACCCACATGAATCCCAAAGAAGCAAGCTTGGACAGCCCTGTCCTAATCCTATTGTTGAAGTCATTGAACAGATCGTGTTAGTGTCAGACGCAAAACATGGAATAGATTACTACAGGCTGTTTTGATTGGGTATTTAACCCTGAGGTGAGCTTCCAATCCGCACCAACACTAAGACTGCTTACTTCCACCTCTGTAACATCACCTGACTCCATCCCTACCTCAGCTCATCTACTGCTGAAACCTTCATCCATGCCTTTGTTACCTCTAGACTTGACCATTCCAACATCCTCCTGGCCAGCCTTCCACATTCTCTGCTGCCCATGTCCTGACTCGCACCAAGTCCTATTCACCTCCACTCCTGTGCTTACTGACCTACATTGGCTCCTGGTTGAGCAATGCCTTTGATTTAAAATTCTCGTCCTTGTTTTCAAAATTCTCCATGGCCTTGCCCCTCCCTATCTCTGTAATCTCCTCCAATCTCCTCCTCCAGCCACACAACTCTCCAAGATCCTAGTGCTCTTTCGATTCTGGCCTTTTGAGCATCCCTGATTTTAATCACTCCACTATTGATGGTCGTACATTCGGCTGCGTAGGCCCTAAGTTCTGGAATTCCCTCCCTAAACTTCTCACCTCTCGACCTCTCATTCTTCCTTAAAGATGCTCCTTAAAACCTACCTCTTTGACCAAGCTTTTGGTCATCTGCTATAATATATCCTTAAGTGGCTTGGTGTCAAATTCTGCTTTGTAACATTCCTGTGAAGCGCCATGGGACATTTTACTATGTTAAAGGTGCTATATAAATACAAATTGTTGTTGCAAAAGTGTAGTTCCACAATCCTTCACTCAGAGTGAGGAGTCATGCTCTTGGGGAGTGTAGGCTGGAGATGGTGCTGCACCACTATAACCGATTCTCTGAGCCAGTCGCCTTGCAATTGTGGCCCCTTTTGGAGCGCAGTAGAGTGGAATAACCTGTTGTATCTGGTAAAAGGCAAAAAACACGGAATGGTTCAGTGTGCAACACGTGGGATACTTTATATTGAACGCACTTTGTGATTGACACTATGGCAGCACCGTATGTTAGGTTTTCCTCTCGAGCACGCTGGCAGGGTCAAGAGACAAAACCAGCAAGCGAGTTAATGTGGGCTATTAGTGCCCAGCTCAAGTCTCACATTGGTGGAGGCCCAAGACATGGTCAGGTGCTTACTTGTGTGGTCAGATGATTCTGGGAGGAGTCAGAGAAATTTGTTTTTAAATGCTATTGGGGGAAAAATGGACATTTTACAGGATCATGGACACCTGTGCAAAGGAACAATCTGAGAATCTGATTAACCTGTGGATGGCATTTCTTTAATCTCCGCATATAATACCATAGATGCCGCTGTTTAATACGAGCCTCAAGTCATTCGGATTGCGACACAGTTGTAAATAGGCTGTAATATAAAGCTCATTAAAACCATTTGATACCATGGTCAGTGAACTAACTTCACTTAAGAGAAGACAATTCCAAGGATAAGGAAGTAAAGCCTCTTGGAGGAAATATTCAACAACAACATGTGCGCTCAATGTAATAAAACATCCCAAAGAGCTTCAAAGGGTTGTGATCAAACAGTGTTTGACACAGAGTCTCATAAGGACATATTTGAACAGGTGACCAAAAGCTTGGTCAAAGAGTAAGATTCTAAGGAGCATTTTAAAGGAGTGGAGAGAGGCAGTGAGGTTTAGGGAGGGAATTGCAGAATTTATGGCCAAACAGTTGAAAGACAGATTATCTACTCCTTCACGATGCCACTCGCTCTTTATTTGACCTGCCAAAGATAGGATCAGATCATGGAGACTAAAGGTGACAAAGAAAAAGGATGTTGCACAACTGCTCTGACCACAGTGACACTGGCAGTGGCTATGTCAGTCATTCTTTATATCTGATCTTTAAAGCAAGCATTGAAAGGTTAATCAGTTATAATCAGCTGTCATTCACAATTCTGGTAGTGGTTATTGGGAACACTGAGCTTACACTGAAGCCCCACTGTGAACACAAAGCAGGCCAGAAGCCTGGAGCCCACCTGATCTGTCGATAGGGACAAAGAAACATAGGAGTAGCCATTCAGCCCCTTGAGATTGTTCCACCACTCAACTATATCAATGCTGTCCCTCTACCTGCCTTGGCTCCATGCCCTTTAATATTTTTTCCCAATAAAAATGTATCAATCTCCGTTTAGATATTTTCAACTGACCTAGCCTCAAAAGTTTTTTTGGGGGTGGGGGGGGGGGGAGGGGGTGCAGTTCCAGATTTTCGCTTCCCCTCGTGTGAAGAACTGTTTCCTGACATTGCCCCTGAATGGCCTAGCTTTAATTTTAAGATTGTAACGCCACCTTCTTGACCCCCGATATCTTGCGATGCATTTATCTGTTGAAATGTGTGGGACAGGTCTTTGAAATTATACCTGGAAATATTTCTGAGTCGTGCTGACATTTTTTTTTAGTCGTCGTTTGCAAGTAAGCTTTGCAATAAAGAGGAACTGATGTCAATCCGTAGAATGAAGCTGATGAGCATGTTATTCTCCAGGGCAAGGCATGTGGTTGTTCTGTATGACACAGACCTGGGAAGCCCATTACCGGTTAATGCAACTATATACACAGCCCCCTTGCTTTATAGGCATTTGACGTTTCATTGGATTAATCGTGTGAGAATTGAGTTCAGTGATATGAAAAAGAATCCCATGAGATCGATGTTCCAGTCCCAGCATACAGTCTGAAGACATGCTCTTTATATAGTAGATTCTCTTAACTGTGAATGTTGTAATTAGATTCATGGCTGGGACAATGAGTGCTTAAAATCTTGTGATTGCTTTAATTAGACCATCAGCTTGCTCGTTTAAAGAAGAGAAATAATAAACTTGTATATAGTGCCTTTAATGACCTCTGGATGCTTCAAAGTGCTTTACAACCAACAAAGTACTTTTGAAGTGTAGGAAATGAGGGAGCCAATTTGTTCACAGCAAAGTTCCACATACAGTAATGTGATAATGACCAGATAATCTGTTTTTGTGTTGTCGATTGAGGGATAAATATTGGCCAGGACACCAGGGATAACTCCCCTGCTCTTTGAAATTAGTGCCCTGGGTAGACGGGACCTGCGTTTAACGTCTCAAATGAAAGACGACACTTCCGACAGTGCAGCACTCCCACAGTGAATAATCAGTGAATAATATTGTGTGCTCCGGTCTCTCGAGTGGGAATTGAACACGCAGACATCCGATCCTGAGGCAAGAGTGCGGCTGATTCCTAAATGTAAAATAAACCTCGTCCCTAGACTCTACCACATCGTGTGCCAGGAATAAAATGAGGAACCTCAAACCCTTTGGTGAATTCAAAGTGAGGTTAAGAACAGAAAATATTTGCAAATGAATCAGCGCTTGAGATGCAAATCCATCCAAAAGTCCTGTAACCTAGTCTCATGGCTCCGATCATGTTCTGAGTAGACCAGATGATTTGGTGCAGTGAGACATCCTGTGACCATCAATACATTGTGCACATGGCACCCAAGTACCATTACTTTATATTAAAAAAAAAAGAACAGAGGCTGTGAGTGATAAGTCAGTCGCTCCCTCAGGTCGTAAGCTGGCAGAGTTTATCTTGAGCTGTCTGTGTGCATTGCCCCAATTCTGACATATTTCCAGTGTTACATTAACCACTTGGCTGTTTATTTATGACGGTGAATTTTCCTGCTTTGCAAAATCAATTTTTTTACTTTTTCTGTGGACTGCCTGTCTGTTTTGCTGAGTGGGGAAAGTAGCGGCAGTTGTGTTGTCAGCGATATTAATTCTGTTCATTGATGTGTTCTTGTTGGGTCTAGAGAATTGTCTTGTCGTGTGATGTCGGTCCTGTAGGATTACCAGGTTATTTTTGAAGGTGGATTGTTCTGTAACCTATAATCATGTGTGTCATAATCCATATCATTTACCTTTTGCTTTCGTAGCATTTCTTATTCATTCATTTCTTTGCTGATGTGCTTTTCTGTCTTCTAGCTTTTAATACTTTTTTTTTGCTTCCACACAATTAGTTTCAACTTTGAATGTTTTTTCCCCCCTTTTTCTTGCCTCCTTCCTTTACTTATAAATCTTTTCTTGTCCTCTGTTGTTGCTTCACAGTTATGTGTTGCTCACCGTTATCTCAAGGAGACTGGAATACAAAGGGGCGCCTTGGTCAGATCCTGTCTGGAGTGTAGTGTTCAGTTTTGGGCCTCAGGAAAGGTATGTTGGCCTTGGAGGGGATTCACCAGAATGATACTGGACAGGTTGCATAAACTTGGCTTGTATTGGGTATAGGAGATAGAGAGAGGGGTGATCTGATTGAGGTGTTTAATATATTAAAAGGATTTGGTAAGGTAGATATGGAGAAACTATTTCCTCTGGTAGGGGAATCGAGAACAAGAGGACGTAACAAAATTAGAGCCAGGCCATTCAAAGGTGAAATCAGGGAGTATTTGTTCACGCAATGGGTAGTGAAAATTTGCAAGTCTCTTCCCAAAAAGCTATGGATGCTAGGACATTTTGAGCTTTCACGATTGTGGTTGATAGATTCACTTTTTAGCTCAGAGTATCAAGGAAAATGGATTTGAGGTGCAGATCAGCAATTATCTAATCGAATGGATGAACAGGCTTGAGGTAAAGGCCGGCTCGGATCTGCAAATGAAACCCGACCCGAGCCCGACCTGGTCCGAGTCCTTTCAGTTTTTCCCGCGCCTGACCTGACCCGACCTGACCCAACCACTGGAATAAAATCAACTTTATTGAAGAGGTTGAGCTCTACCTTCAATGGAATCGCTCACTGCAGACTAGTGCAGAGTGTTTCCTGCCTTGACGTCCTGGCTTTCACTGTGTCCGACCCGGAAGAGCGACCCGACCCGAACCCGACACGTCGTCTGGTCTCGTTGGGTTTAGGTCAGGTAGCCATGCTCTAGCTTGAGGGGCTGAATGGCCTACTTAATCAATCCCTCTGATTTGAGTGCAGCTCTGAGTTTGTGAGCATTTTAGTGACGTGTTGTCTCTTGCTTGTCCAGTTATGAAGATGTGGCGCGGATACAGGTGGGGAATGCCTGTCACGTGGACCATCCACTGCTGGAAGAGGCTGCATGCGGTTTTGATGTAGATTTAATTTGTGAAGCAAAAACAAGGGACTTTTATGTAATGACCACAGGCACAAGCACTGGGAGAGATGAGGGAAACAACATGAATACCATCAAACCCCTGCTCCAATTCCTGCAATTATTCTTCATGTCTCCCATCCCTCACCCCTTTTTACATATGATTGCACCTCTGATGGGGCCATGTTGCCACCTAACTAATTCAGTAAATTGTACATAGACAGCCTGAAGTACAGGCTTGAAACTCTGCTGAAGGCACTGGAGAGGATTCAAAGCAAGCAAAAACAGTGCTGCTTTATTAATCAATGAGTTTCGAAAGAAGGACCTAAATGTATTCTTATATCTCACTGGGGGGAACGAGAGGAAGAGAGCGAATGGTGTTATGAAGGTGTTGAGTGGATGAATGTGGAGAAATTCTTTGTGATGAATCAGGAGAGGAGAACTAAGGGATATTTCTTTAAGCATGATGTAATCTTGAAGAGTTGTTATGTTATGAAATAGCCTGTCAAAGGAACGATAAACTTGAGTGCAGTTGAAGCATTCAGGAGAAGGAGCTGACAGATGTTCTGTTCGCAGTACAGGGAGCAATACGCGTTTGTCACTGCACTTGGAATTTTAAAATGATTGGCTGGTAGGGAATCTGTACCGAATTTGAAAATAAAACTGATAAAAATTGATTAAAACACTAATTAACGATTTAATAAGTAGAGGAACTAAACCAGAGGGAGGAGATTACTGTATTTAGACAGCATTTAATATTTATTGTAGAAATCTAGCACTAGGGACCACATAGTGAAGTGTATCATAATTTAGTAAGGATTTAATAAGTATTTATTTATTTTATATCAATTAACTAATTAGTGATAGAAATGACAGTTAGAGGGGTGAAGCGCTTCACCTGTGAGATGTGGGAAGTCCGTGATGCTTCCAGCGTTCCGGGCAACTACATCTGCAGGAAGTGTACCCAGTTGCAGCTCCTCACAGACCGCATGGATCGGTTGGAGCGGCAATTGGATGCACTTAGGAGCATGCAGGTGGCGGAAAGCGTCATAGACAGGAGTTTTAGAGAAGTGGTTACACCCAAAGTGCAGGCAGATAGATGGGTGACCGCTAGAAGGGGCAGGCAATCAGTGCAGGAATCCCCTGTGGCTATCCTCCTCTCTAACAAGTATACCGTTTTGGATACTGTTGGAGGGGATGGCCTATCAGGGGAAAACAGCAGCAGCCAGAGCAGTGGCACCACGGCTGGCACTGTTGTTCAGCAGGGAGGGACAAAGCGCAGAAGAGCAATAGTTATAGGGGACTCTATAGTCAGGGGCACAGATAGGCACTTCTGTGGACGTGAAAGAAACTCTAGGAAGGTATGTTGCCTCCCTGGTGCCAGGGTCAAGGATGTCTCTGAACGGACAGAGGGCATTCTGAAGGGGGAGGGTGAACAGCCAGAGGTTGTGGTACACATCGGTACCAGTGGCATAGGCAGGAAGAGTGATGAGGTCCTGCAGGGGGAGTTTAGGGAGTTAGGTAGTAAGTTAAAAAAACAGGACCCCTAGGGTTGTAATCTCTGGATTACTCCCTGTGCCACGTGCCAGTGAGGCTAGAAATAGGAAGATAGTGCAGCTAAACACGTGGCTAAGCAGCTGGTGTAGAAGGGAGGTTTTCAGATATCTGGACCATTGGGCTCTCTTTAGGGACAGATGGGACCTGTACAAGAAGGACAGGTTGCATCTAAACTGGAAGGGCACTAATATCCTGGCTGCAAGGTTTGCTAGCGTCACTCGGGAGGGTTTAAACTAGTGTGGCAGGGGAGTGGGAACCAGAGCAGTAGGACAGCTAGTGAAGTAAATGAGGAGGACATAGTAAATCAGGCCAGTAGGACTAAGAGGAAGAGCAGGCAGGGAGATGTTGCTGAGCACAGCGGGACTGGTGGTCTGAAGTGCATTTGTTTCAATGCGAGAAGTATAACAGTTAAGGCAGATGAACTTAGAGCTTGGATTAGTACTTGGAAATATGATGTTGTTGCTATTACAGAGACTTGGTTGAGGGAAGGGCAGGATTGTCAGCTAAATGTTCCAGGCTTTAGAAGCTTCAGGCGGGATAGAGGGGGATGTAAAAGGGGTGGGGGAGTTGCATTACTGGTTAAGGAGAATATCACAGCTGTGCTGCGGGAGGACACCTCAGAGGGGTCATGCAGTGAGGCAATATGGGTGGAGCTCAGGAATAGGAAGGGTGCAGTCACGATGTTGGGGGTTTACTACAGGCCTCCCAACAGCCAGCGGGAGGTCGAGCAGATATGTAGACAGATTTTGGAAAGATGTAAAGGTAACAGGGTTGTAGTGGTGGGTGATTTTAACTTCCCCAATATTGACTGGGACTCACTTAGTGCTAGGGGCTTGGATGGGGCAGAATTTGTGAGGAGCATCCAGGAGGGCTTTTTGAAACAGTATGTAGATAGTCCAACTAGGGATGGGGCCATTCTGGACCTGGTATTGGGGAATGAGCCCAGCCAGGTGGTCGAAGTTTCAGTGGGGGAGCATTTCGGCAGCAGTGACCATAATTCCATAAGTTTTAAGGTACTTGTGGATAAGGATAAGAGTAGTCCTCGGGTGAAGGTGCTAAATTGGGGGAAGGCTAATCATAACAATATTAGGCAAGAACTGAAGAATTTAGATTGGGGGCGGCTGTTTGAGGGTAAATCAACATCTGACATGTGGGAGTCTTTCAAACGTCAGCTGATTAGAATCCAGGACCAGCATGTTCCTGTGAGGAAGAAAGACAAGTTTGGCAAGTTTCGGGAAGCTTGGATAACACGGGATATTGTGAGCCTAGTCAAAAAGAAAAAAGAAGCATTTGTAAGGGCTGGAAGGCTAGGAACAGATGAAGCACTTGAGGAATATAAAGACAGTAGGAAGGACTTAAGCAAGGAGTTAGGAGGGCTAAAAGGGGTCATGAAAAGTCATTGGCAAACAGGATTAAGGAAAATCCCAAGGCTTTTTATATGTATATAAAGAGCAAGAGGGTAACCAGGGAAAGGGTTGGCCCACTCAAGGACAGAGATGGGAATCTATGCGTGGAGCCAGAGGAAATGGGCGAGGTGCTAAATGAGTACTTTGCATCAGTATTCACCAAGGAGAAGGACTTGGTGGATGATGAGGCTAGGGAAGGGAGTGCAGATAGTCTCAGTCATCTCATTATCAAAAAGGAGGAGGTGTTGGGTATCTTGCAAAGCCTTAAGGTAGATAAGTCCCCAGGGCCTGATGGGATCTACCCTAGAATACTGAGAGGGGCAAGGGAAGAAATTGCTGGGGCCTTGATAGAAATCTTTGCATCCTCATTGGCGACAGGTGAGGTCCCAGAGGACTGGAGAATAGCCAATGTTGTTCCCTTGTTTAAGAAGGGTGGCAAGGATAATCCAGGAAATTATAGGCCGGTAAGCCTTACGTCAGTGGTAGGGAAACTATTAGAGAGGATTCTTCGGGACAGGATTTACTCCCATTTGGAAACAAACAAACTTATTAGCGAGAGACAGCATGGTTTTGTGAAGGGGAGGTCGTGTCTTACTAATTTGATTGAGTTTTTTGAGGAAGTGACGAAGATGATTGATCAGGGAAGGGCGGTGGATGTTGTCTGTAAGGACTTTAGTAAAGCCTTTGACAAGGCTTTGACATGGCAGACTGGTGCAAAAAGTGAAGTCACATGGGATCAGAGGTGAGCTGGCAAGATGGATACAGAACTGGCTCAGTCACAGAAGACAGAGGGTAACACTGGATAGGTGTTTTTCTGAATGGAGGGATGTGACTAGTGGTGTTCCGCAGGGATCAGTGCTGGGACCTTTGCTGTTTGTAGTATATATAAATGATTTGGAGGAAAATGTAGCTGGTCTGATTAGTAAGTTTGCGGATGACACAAAGGTTGGTGGAGTTGCGGATAATGATGAGGATTGTCAGAGGATACAGCAGGATATAGATCGGTTAGAGACTTGGGCGGAGAAATGGCAGATGGAGTTTAATCCGGACAAATATGAGGTAATGCATTTTGGAAGGTCTAATGCAGGTGGGAGGTATACAGTAAATGGCAGAACCCTTAGGAGTATTGACAGGCAGAGAGATCTGGGCGTACAGGTCCACAGGTCACTGAAAGTGGCAAAGCAGGTGGATAAGGTAGTCAAGAAGGCATACGGCATGCTTGCCTTCATCGGTCGGGGCATAGAGTATAAAAATTGGCAAGTCATGTTGCAGCTGTACAGAACCTTAGTTAGACCACACTTAGAATATTGCGTGCAATTCTGGTCGCCACACTGCCAGAAGGACGTGGAGGCTTTGGAGAGGGTACAGAGGAGGTTTGCCAGGATGTTGCCTGGTCTGGAGGGCATTAGCTATGAGGAGAGGTTGGAAAAACTCGGATTGTTTTGACTGGAACGACGGAGGTGGAGGGGCGACATGATAGAGGTTTACAAAGTTATGAGCGGCATGGACAGAGTGGATAGTCAGAAGCTTTTTCCCAGGGTGGAAGAGTCAGTTACTAGGGGACATAGGTTTAAGGTGCAAGGGGCAAAGTTTAGAGGGGATGTGCGAGGCAAGATTTTTACACAGAGGTTGGTGAGTGCCTGGAACTTGCTGCCAGGGGAGGTGGTGGAAGCAGATACGATAGCGACGTTTAAGAGACATCTTGACAAATATATGAATAGGAAGGGAATAGAGGGATATGGGCCCCGGAAGTGCAGAAGGTGTTAGTTTCGGCAGGCATCAAGATCGGCGCAGGCTTGGAGGGCCGAATGGCCTGTTCCTGTGCTGTACTGTTCTTTGTTCTTTGTTAAGTGGGCCTAAAGAATAGAGCAGACAGGCTGCTTCTGAATCCTACCTTGTGATAAATGTAAGAGAAGCTGGGCCAACTGTGGAGCAAAGCAACATGGAATTACATAGGAAACCACACTATGTTTCTCAGGCACATATTTGGGTGCCTTGACTGACATATTGGCTTGCACATTAATAATCTGAACCACATGGTGTACAGACTTGGAAATGCCTACAGTAATATTCCAACTGCTGTGAAGACAATTGGCAATGATAACGTCTGCCCTCCACCATTTAGCAACAGACAATTCAAGCTTTCCACATATGAATGAATTGAACCCTGATGTACATCCTTTAAACCAGCTCGAAAAAATTAAACTGTAATTGTCAATAGTGGTCAGATGTATTTAATGTAGTTAAGAAAACTGGTTGAGTTGTCCCAACTTGCTGTTTTTCGAAGCTACAACCCATCCATCTGTGCCTGATCGAGACCCAGGATCGACATTTTAAGTTTAGAAATCAAATTATTCCAAATAATTGCACATGATGAATAGCCAGAAGAAGCTGGAAGATATTTGGAGGCAGTTGTCCAATCTTGGCCCCTTATTGGGGTTCAGAGACCAGTTGGCTGTTTCCCATGTTTTTGTGTTATCTGAAGCCTTGGCTGTGATTGCTTTCCTTTCCCAATGATGAGTTGGCTGTGTTTCACAGTGCAAGTTAAATTGTGTCCAAATTTAACAAAAATGTAATTGCTGATGACTTCATCTGATTAGGAAAGATGTCCCATATGGTGAAGTGTGAAATCAGGTCATTCCTTTTGGACCACAGCATTAGGCTGTTAACTGTGCATGCTCTGCTCTGTGATAAACTTGAGTTTCTTCAGTCAAAAACACATATTTATCAATATCCTCACTCAGTGTTGCATGATTGAACCAGAGGGCCCAGTACTCCAGATGGGAATTCTAGGAGGAATAGAATTCATGGAAAGTGGAAAATAATTTCCAAGTACTTTCCTGGAAAGTGTCAGATGTTTGGAGTTTCCTCCTCTCCTGTTTTCATGTTCTTTCTTACCTGTATATTTGACCTCAACCCCAAATCCTAGAGTAAACCAAGCACAGGCCTAATTTTAAGAAAATATGGAACACAACCTTCAATCAAAACAGCCACAATGTTTCTCTGGAGAAAATGCACAATTGTACATATTTAATCCAAGAATCTTGGCAGACGTTATAGTGTTTTGGCAATGGCTTAGGTAATATGGGGGAGGGAGAAGGCTCTGTAGTTCCTTTCTGATTTCCAACGAAGCTAAGATTCATACATACCAAGAGTACTGTATCAAACTAAAGGCAAGGAGACAGAGTTGAACACAGGTCAAAAAACTGAAAATAGGATTAGCTGACAAATGGCCTAGAAGCGAGAGAGAGCGAAAGATAATTGGACTCCATTCAAAAGGCCCAAGTTCAGATCCCTGGCACAGCTGCTTTGAGCAGGTGAGCTTTGCTTCTTCGCTAACCTTCTGAGTGGAACACTGAACCTTGGTGGGGAGGGGTGGGGCAGGGGATAGCTTAAACTGATGTGGCCGTTCCCAACCTGCTCGTATTCCCTGAGTATGACGTCATGTGCATCCTTGATTTTAATCAATCCACCACTGGCAGCCAGCCATGCCTTCAGCTGCCTCGGCCCTAAACTCTGGAATTCTCTCTCTAAACCTCTCCGCCTCTCTCTAATTCTCGCTCCTCCTTTAAGTGCTTCTCAAAACCTAGCTCTTTGACCAAACTTTTGCTCAGCTGTCTTAGTAAGTCCTGATGTAGGTTGATGTCAAAGTTTGGCTGATAAGGCTGCCGTAAAGCACCTTGGGATATTTTACTATGTTAAAAGGTGCTATATAAATGCAAGTTGTTGTTTGACTGTGGGGCTTTTTCTGTTACTTTCCTGGTGTTGGCAAAGGACCAGGAGAGCGACACTGGACTGAACTTGCCTTGTCATGCTGTGAACCTACTTGTGAATAGTATGCTCCAAAGGGAAAGGTATATGCAGAGTGGCTCTGACAAATTGACCACAGTGTGTACGCAATGTCATTGTGTCATGAACTCATCGTCCATTGGCATTAGTGCATGCAAAACATATATAGGGCAGGGTGATAGTACATGGTGGATAACATCATGCTTTCATGGTGGTCTGCCTATATACTATCTCCAGTGGACACAGTTAGATCTGTAAATAAAATTTGTCTTCATGTAGCACATTTCACAACCTCAAGACATCACGAAGCACTTTACAGCTAATGAAATACTTTAGAAATGTAGTCACTGTTGTAATGTGGGAAACACAGCAGCCAATTTGTGCACAGCAAGCTCCCACAAACAGCAACGTGATAATGAACAGATAATCTGTTTTAGTAGTGCTGATTGAAGGATAAATATTGCCCAGTACATTGGGGATAATTCCCTCGCTCTTTTTTGAAATACTGCCATGGGATCTTTTACACCCACCTGAGAAAGCAGACCAGGCCTCAGTTTAACATCTCGCCCGAAAGCCGGCAGCTCCAATAGCACAGCACTCCCTCAGTACTGCACCAGAGTGCCAGCCTAGATTTTTGTGCTCATGTTTCTGGAATACAATTTGAACCCACAACCTTCAGATGCAGAGGCATGAGTTCTACCAACTGAGCCACAGCTGACACCTGTGCAGCAGGTGCTGTGACCCAGGAAAATAAAAGCCAGTTCTTCCTAAGCTCTGCTCTTGAACATTAGCAGTTTGATCTTTATTTGCCCACTGTCCAAGAGAGGAGGGCTATGACAAACAGCAGCCATAAAACAAAACAAAAACGGCAATTGCCAGCTTGATATGGAGACTTGTACGTGTACCTGCCTCTCATCAAGAGGAGAAACTAAAGCCCTGCTCAGGTCTGCAAAAAAAAAACCCCGACTCGAGCCCGACAGAACCACGTCCAGCCAGACCTGGCCCGAGTCCTTCCATTTTTTCCCGCGCCCGACCCAACCCGACCATCAGTTAACTCGCCTTCCGTTTTTCACTTTGTTGCTGATCTGCACTAGCTTAAACTAACTGTAATAAAACCACCTTTCTAGTTCAAAAATTAAATTAACATTGGAGCCACTTACCTGTGACGGAGCGTGTCTGACCCGGCCTGACCCGAGCCCGAATACTGGACCCGGAAGTGCAACCCGACCCGGCTCAAACCCGACACGTGTCATCGGGTCCCGTGGGGTTTGGGTTGGGTAGCCGGCCTTTAGGAGAAACAGAGACTGGAAGAAGAAAGGGAGACGGACCCTTAAATCAGTAGGAGCAGCTTTGACATCATAAACACGGGGGTCAATTTTAACCCTACTCACCTGGCAGAAAACAATTGGGTCTCTGAACCACCAATGACCTGCCTGAATCTGGCCATCTTCAATTTTAACCTGCTCTTTTGAGATGGTTGGAAAGGCAGCTGCTTGAAGCCAGCAGAGTCCTTGTTTAAACGTACAGATTGGGGATTGCTGATGGCACCGCGCCCTGCCCGGAGCAGGAGAAGCCACCGGGGCTTTCCCACCAGGTAAAGTCGTGAGAAGCAGGTCAGAAATGCAAGGTGCCATTCTAGGTATTTTCTTGACTTTCCTTTGTGGATCCAGCAGGAGCAGGAGTCTGCCTCCTGGCCCCAAAAGGGATATTGAAGCCTCCCCTGCCCCAGACTCATTTCCCTCCTCTTTCCCACCCCCCCCTTCCCACGTTCAGCAGTTTCATGGAACTTGCCGGCTAAGATCCTGTGCACCCTCAATCTGCTGCAGGCAGGCTGGGATTGAACTGAAACCATGGTTTTTTCACTGGAAACCCAATGCAGTTAAAATCCCCTCCCTGTGGTCTCTACTGGGAAATGGGTGCTGACAGGAAAAGCAGCATCGTGGTCTAAATATGCTAATCACTCCCGCCTTACAGACTTCCGATTGATTCCTTGACACGTTGGCTTACAAATGGCAGACAATCTGTAAGCTGTACACTGGTCCAATTCAGAGACAATAGAATTCTTTCCGATTTGTGTTGCCTCAAGATGCTGAGTATTGCAGTCTCGCTTGTGGTTCTGTCTGTTTGTGATTAAGTCTCTCTTTCTTCTGAGGAAACAGAATTATTCACTTGCAGATATCAGCATCAGTCACAGCTATAGAGAAAGAAAGATTAGACCAGAACTAAAACAGGATAAGCTACAAATACCCATGAGGTCACTCAGCATCCGCAAACTGAATAAGATAAGTTAACGTTTTGTTAAAGATAGATTAGCATCATTTGGCCAGCAGGGATGTCCTTGTTCCTATATCCTGTACTGGCTAGAACATATCTACACAACCGTTGATAACTGACCAGTTAAAGCGTGTGATGGATTTTCCCATCTTCTGGACAAGTTGCTGCTGTCAACTTTGAGCATGGTCATCGGGGTTTGAGAGCAAATTTTGGAAAGTATCAGAACATCGGCCAATCTTTATTATTTTGAAGCCTGGGTGATGGTTGCTTTGAAGGTTAATATTATTTTCCTTTGCATTCTTTTCCATGTGTTAATGGAAGCAGATGTGGGCTCCCTTCCACTGAGATTTCGTGGTTCGCTGTTTCAGTTTTGTTTCGCCAATCTTATGAGCAGTGTCTCCAGTTGAAAACTTCCCCCCCCCCACCCCCTTACCTTTTGTCAATGTGTGCTGTGTAATTGCTGTTGGCACATTGTCCAGATTTAAGGATGAAATTGGAATATCGGACCGTGAGGTTGTTGCACTGTGACCCACGCTGGTTTTCTCTTGAAGGCTGAAAGGTCCAGCAACCCGGGTTCAATTCTGGGTACTGCCTGTGTGGAGTTTGCAAGTTCTCCCTGTGTCTGCGTGGGTTTCCTCCGGGTGCTCCGGTTTCCTCCCACAGCCAAAAGGCTTGCAGGTTGATTGGTAAATTGGCCATTATAAATTGCCCCTAGTATAGGTAGGTGGTAGGGGAATATAGGGACAGGTGAGGATGTGGTAGGAATATGGGATCAGTGTAGGATTAGTATAAATGGGTGGTTAATGGTCAGCACAGACTCGGTGGGCCGAAGGGCCTGTTTCAGTGCTGTATCTCTTTAAAGAAAAAGGTCTACTGCCATTTAACTTTGGTAAGATTTGAAACTTGACCAGAGGGTGCTGCTTTTCATGGTGGACCTATTTAATAAAGTGAAAGCTTGTCTTGCAGAGAGGGACAGAGAAACTACTGTATGATTGCCTTTAAGATCTTTGTATGCTGATGAGCAAAGTACCAGGATGTAGTCATGTGACTCTAAGCCAGAGTCACTCTGCAACTCTAACACCCAGACGAAGGTTCTGTAAATAGTTTGCCCTCTACTGTATATAATAGTTTAGCTGTTAATAAACCTGTTTGAGGTCTTCAGCAAACTGCACTCCACACATCTCATTTATGTTGCATTAGACAGCATAATGAACACATTACATGGTGGCAGCTGTAGTGAGAAGACAAAGTCTAAGTTTAAGACCACAGGTCAAACAGCTTTGAAACTGACCCTCCCTATAGCCATGAGAGAGAAAGTTCACAGGAAATACTGGCCCAAGCAGTTTAAAAAAAAAAGAACTTACCTCCAGCTGTAGAAGACAGAGCATAGAACAATAGGCTGCAAGTAAATTGGGTGAGTCATTGTGCTGACGGTCAAGGGATATTGGTGTAAAAAAAAAAGCTTTGAGGTGCTGAAAAGATTGATTTTTTCCCCCTAAAAAGTCTCAAAATAAATAAATAAATGGGGAAGACCCAACTCCTCTCCCAGGCTGATCGAGGGCAGCGCCATTGCAGGAGGCGTCCGATTGCAAAATGCACGGGAAAACCCCGATCACTACAGAGCTTCTATTCACACAGTCACAGCTATAAAAAACATTAAACCACTCAAGCATGAAGAACATAAACAAACTCTAGCAAAAAAAAATTAACTGCCTATTGAACAGCTGTGTAAACTGACGAGCTTAAGTGCTGCAAGGAAGATAAACACAGAACACTATCAAACTACTGCTCTTCTCAGTCCAAGCAGCTAGTCCAAATAAGAGAGAGTTTCTTAAAGGGGAAACAGTGCAGAGTCATAGAACAAGTCTTAGAGCAAGTTTTAAAGGAAAAGAACAGTAGAAAGATGGATACCAAATTCCCAGCATGATCTGGAAGGCCATGGATATCCTATCTGCGTTCTAAATTTCAAACAAAGAATACATTTATGCTTCATTGATTAAGCTGTTACAGAACAAGAAAAACAGGCTGTAAAATACTAATAGCAGTTGAAAATGAGGGGTTACACAGAATCAAAACCTCTGGCTTATCTGAAGAGGACCAGGGAGATCCCACAAAGATATGGAGAGGACTAGAAGATCAGCTCTGATTAAGAGTGAATTTTAGAATTCACTGCCTGGAATTGATGTCTGGTAACAGCCACAGGAATCAATAGACCAGTTCGTCAGTAGATGCCGTCAACGAATGCGAGTTTTCAGAAGCTGAACTGTCAGACAGAATAATGGAGCTGGTGATTGTCTCAACACCCATTGAAGCATTACAGAAAGATGGTTTGGGGAAAAAGAAAGGTCACAGCATTGATGCGCTGCTAGATGATGGCAGGAAATACGAAACCATTGTAGCTGGACAACAGCATCTGCAAGCACCTGGTGCAGCCAACAGTATCGGTGCCATAACCAGGTTGAAAAGAGCAAGCAAGCTGTGTGTTAAGTGCAATCTGTCTAACTCACCACAAAGTTGCTCTGCGTTTCAAGACCTGTCCAAGGCATGCGGTGCAAAAGGACACTCGGCCCACCAGTGCAGGAATTCTGGCTCCAAAGACGCAGTCAGAAGTCACAGGACACAAGCAAACAGAAGACAGGCGCAGCAACAGGGCAACAGCAGCAAGGAAAGTGCCTAAGACCTGCGTAAATACAACCTGTTACACGAAGTCCACAGTGAAACAGATCTGGGACAAGCCTCAATGAGGAGTAATTTTCAGCCAGAAGACGAACAGACATTTCACAATTTGAGCCTGACACATCATGTTAATAAAGTCAAACAACGGGAAGCTTTTGCTACCATTAACATCACGTACCCAAAGAAAGTTGGCAAACGTACACTCAGGGTTAAGATTGACACTGGAGCTAGTACAAATATCCTACCAGTCCAAATCCTGAACGATATGTACCGGAGTCGTTGGAAATCAACAATACAACCGACAACTGCCAAGTTATCTACATGCAACAGGTCATCCATCCCTTGCAGTGGCACATTAACAATGCATTGCAGATATGGTAAGTCGGCATGGAAACCGCAAATATTTTACCTGGTAGACACGAGCGGACCAGTAGTGGCAGGACTATCAGCATGTAAGGACCTCAACATCATAACTATCCACGAGATCACCAAGGTACCCATTACAGCAGAAGAGTCCAAGGGTACCCGCATTGAGTCACAGTTCTTTCAGGATCTCAGTAGTTCTGGTTTGGAGAGTATAAGCCTCTTCTCAGAGACACCACCCCAAGAGAATGAGGATCCAAATTCAGATGGTGAAAGTTCTTTGTCAACAGACAGTGTTTCCTCCAATGACTCAGAGAAGAGATTGACAGTGTAGTAATTGAGAAGCAAAGGTTGGCAGTGGGGAGCATTGCCAAAGGGAAATCTCCAAGGACCGGAACCTGCTGGCAAACTCTGGCCAGCATCAAATGGTGCAGTCTGGAAATCCAGTAACAGCACAACTATGCCATGCCGTCACCTCTGCTGTCCAGAGAACCAGCAGCACCACAACGAGCCAGAACGGGCAGGTACCTCCATGAGGCCAAGTACTCCTTCCCCAACTTGACCTTGAGCCCCAGGCCTTCAGACGCAGAGAATGAGGAGAGGCAAAGGACACACAATGTCCTGAAGAGGCAGAGGAGGAATGAGTTGAAGCAATGTCTGTTGGCACTTCGAAATGCGGTGCTGGAACTTTCCAAGATTGACACTGCGTCAAAAGTGGTCAACTTGAGAAAAGCAACAGAGTATCTTAACAGGTTGAAGGCAGAGCAACAAAAACTGGATGCAAAGAGGAAGAAACTTCAGAAAAACAGCAACAGATGAGACGCAAATTCCCCGAGCAAGAGTTGTCAAACCACCGAAACGATCTATAGACTTTTAAGCCTCTCTATCCTGTACCTGTAAATTTTGTGGTCTATATCTGTACAGCTAATTTTGATATCTAGTTTTATATGTTTTTACTTTTAGCATACGAGACATCTTTGGAAAGAAAGTGGGTGTTGTATGATTGCCTTGAAGAGCGATGTCCCTTTAAGATCTTGGTATGCTCATGAGCTAAATACCAGGATGTAGTCATGTGATGCGAAGTCAGAGTTTGAGATCTTCAGTAAACTGGACTCCATGCATCTCATTTATGTTGCATCAGACAACATAAGGAACATGTTACAGAAAGAGAAGTTGATCCTAATCAATTGGTTTATATTGGTTTTGTGCCATACCCATGCCCCCATCTCTGTTGGTAAACATAGTACGTTTACATCTGAGTTGTTGCCAGTGGCATGAGACCTTTGCACAGGGAGCCAGCAGACTCGGCCTGGCACAAAACTAACATGAAAGCAGCTTCAATGAATCCAAGATTTTTTCTTTTGCTTCTTTAACAAATGTCTAAATGCCATCAAATATTTAATTGGCTGTGAAGTGCTTTGGGATGATAAGGTGCTATAGAAATTCAGTTTTTATCCCCTTCTCTTCAGGACTGAAGAGCTCAAGTTTCTCTTGCATCTCAATCTGCTGCCACCAGCGTCCTGCAGTCCAAGTAAAAAATGTTTTTTTTTTAAATTATGTTTTCACTTGTGTCTTTGTTCACATGCCTTGAATTTCTGGAAGAGCTCTGATTGAACATGAATGATTCATCCGCCACTTATAGCCCATCTCAATCCCATTTTAAGGCTCAAGAGAATCATAGAATGATTCCAGTGCAGATGGAGGCCATTTGGCCCAACGTGTCTGTTCTGGCTCTCTACAGGATCAACTGACCATCGTAAACTAAAATATAAGCAAAATACTGCAGATGCTGGAAATCTAAATTAAAAACAAGAAATGCTGTAAATACTCAGCAGGTCTGGCAGCATCTGTGGAGAGAGAAGCAGAGTTAATGTTTCAGGTCAGTCACCCTTCTTCAGAACTGACAAATATTAGAAATGTAAAATATTTTAAGCAAGTAAAGCGGGGGGTGGGGCAAGAGACAACAAAAGTGGTATTGATAGGACAGCGTCACAGAGAATAACTGACCGGAACGTCATGGAACAACGGCAAACGGTATGTTAATGGTGTGCTGAAAGACAAAGCGTTAGTACAGAGAGGGTGTGAATAGACTGTAAAGCACAAAGCACTCCAAGCACAAACATTAAATTTTTTTTTTAAAGCAGTAGCAGTGGGTAGGCACAGTAGAAACAAACTAACCAAACTAAAAAAAAAAAATTAAATAACCAAATAAAGAAAAAAAAACTAAACATAAAAAAAGGGGAGGGGGCCCCTTCATACTCTGAAATTATTGTATTCAATGTTCAGTCCGGCAGGCTGTAGCGTACCTAATCGGTAAATGGTAAACTGTTTGTGTTTCTCTGGATTCAACTGTATTTGCTAATTTGTTAGTGTAGTGTTCTTGCTTTGCATTTAAAGGGGAATGGTAATTGCTAAATCCTTTTTTGTTTGTTATGTAAACACTTCGCAGTGATTCAATTCATAATTCATCCTTTAAGTGCCATCGGATTCTTGGCCCTTGAGTCATCCTCCTTACCTTCATGGTTGCATTCTCTTTCCTTACAAATTGATGATCCCCATTAAGTAACTCTTACTGGTTCTTTCCGTGACAACATGCACTGCACTGTACAGTTTGATGGCTGCGCTTCCGATAATTTCGGAGTGAAACAGGGTTGTGTCCTAACCCACTCTGTTTGGCATCTTCTTCTCCATGCTCCTGACCTTCGCCTTCCCTGCAGATATGGAAGGAGTCGTCTTGCACACTAGATCAGATGGCAAGCTCTACAATCTATCAAGGCTGAAAGTGAAGACAAAAACACATCGTGTCCTGATCAGAGAACTCCTCTACACTGATGATGCTGTCCTAGTCGTTCACATGGAAACTCAGATACAGAAACTCATGGACTGTCTTTCCCATTCCTGTAACTTGTTCTCCTTTACTATAAGCGTCAAGAAAACCATGATCTGCCCCTGATCACACTAAATAACACCCCACTGGAATTAGTTAGCAAATTCTGCTACTTTGGGTCCACAGTGACAGACAATCTGTCCCTTGATGCAGAGTTTGATACACGCATAGGGAAAGCAGCTACCACCTTTGGTCGACTTGCGAAACGTGCACGGAATACACCAAGCTGACCCTTAGGACCAAGCTGATGGTTTATAAGGCCTGTGTTCTCAGCACCTTGCTGTACGGCTGTGAAACATGGGTGACTTACAGCTACCAGGAAAAGACTCAATAATTTCTACCTTCGCTGTCTGCGAAGCATTATGGGTATATCCTGGCAGGACAAAATCACAAATGCGGCAGAGCTCCCAAGTGTGTTGGCACTAAAACAGAGGCAGTTTCGGTGGATCGGACACATCCGCAGGATGGCAGGCGGTTGCATTCCCAAGGACCTTCCGAATGCTGAGGTAGCCAGGGTCAGCCGACCAGTGGGGCGCCCAAAGCTCCGCTTCAAGGATACTAGCAAGCGTGACATACATGAAGGCCCGAAATGTTGCCTATCGCACCTGGGAGTTACTAGCTGATGAAAGAGGGAAATGGCGACACATCCTGTGGACTGGTGTGCAATACCACCGTGACCAGTTGCTATAGCAGCTTGGCAAAAGGCGCCAATGCCGAAAACAACCGCTCAGAGCGTCACTTGGCAGCTTCACATGTGGCACTTGTGGCAGAACCTGCCTCTCAAGGATTGGTCATCACAGCCATCAGCAAAGGTTCACCAAAAGGAGACACCCCACCTAAATGGATTGTTTGCTGCGTGTCCATCATCTTTCATAGATGGAAGGATGCCAACACACAACTATTCCTCATGGGGTTTTTTGGGGTATTTGGGAATAAGACAGCTGAGAGCCAGTGCACTGTTTCTGCAAGGGAATCTACTATCTTACTGTGCTCTGCTTGTTCGAAGACTGTTGTGCATTTGAACCTAGGTTTGTGGTCCCTTTAGATTTCTAGTTTCTGCTATTTGTATACAGAGAATGGGGGCCCTTTTGGTACAGTGCATTGCAGTGAGGGGGCGGGGAGGGAGCGGATCTGCAGCTTCCCCTCTTCCCTTTCCCTGTGATGCCTGAGTGCTTAACCTCAGTCAAGCCCACTCGGATTTATTTCCAGAGAGATAGAATTGAAAAGTAGGGATGTTATGCTAAACCTATATTGAACCTTGGTTAGACTATACTTAAGAGTACTGCTTGCAGTTCTGGTTGTTATAAAAAGGATATAGAGGCACTAGAAAGGGTGCATAGAAGATTTGCAAGGACAATACCAGAAATACGAGGGTATACATTATCAGGAAAGGGTGAACAGGCTGAGTCTCTTTTCTCTTGAAAAAAAGGTTGAGGTCTTTAAAATTATGAAATGTTTTGATAGAGTGGATACAGAGAGAATGTTTCCACTTGTGGGGGAAGAGCATAACCAGAGGCCATCAATATAAAGTAGTCACCAAGAAATCCAATGGGGAATTCAGAAGAAACTTCTTTACTGAAGAGTGGTGAGAATGTGGAGCTCAACACCACAGGGAGTGGTTGAAGTGAATGGTATAGATGCATTTAAGGGGAAGCTGGACAAGCATATGAGGGAGAAGGGAATCAAGGGTTACACTGATAGATTTAGATGGGGAAAGATGGAAGGAGGCTCGAGCGGTGCATAAACGCCGGCATGGATGGGTTGGACTGAATGGCCTGTTTTTGTGCTGTATATCCTAAGTAATCCATTCAGAGAGGTGCCAGCGGCCTTAATCCTCCTCCCTCCTCACTCCCCCTGCTGCCCCCCCCCCCCCTCCACTCCATACTGTCTGTCGAGCCAACCTAGTGCAACACAATGTTGTTTCAAAGCCAATCCCACGTGGACGATGAATGTAGTTCAGTTCAGCTATGTACAGGATATATAACTTGGGGTATATTTTCCTGTGTATTTGTAAAGCTAAAGACAGATTATTTTACTAAACAGTCATTAAAAAATCAGTGACTGCAGTTAAGTGTGGGTCTCTTAGTCCTTGTCCACTGCAAAGGCTGAATTGTGGCATTTTGGTCTTCTCCGTGTCCTTGGGGGCATTGGAATTGTTGTTCCTTTCAATTCTTAAAAGATATGTGTCTCCGTAAATCTCTGACAGTTCGAACCAAGAGCTACAAGCCCTTGGCTCCATGGTTATTCCTCTTTCATCTATGGACGCTGGTCGACTCATTGGGCCCAATTTTGATTCTGTGCAAGTAGATGGGTTTTGAGTGAGTTATAAATGCCACCCACTTTCCCCTCTGACCTCAAATTGAAGCCAGATGTTTCCCCTATGCTAAAGCTGTCTCCAAGATGTTGTTTCCTTTCTTGTGCCAAATGCTTTTTCCTCTCACCAATCTGTAACGCTCTTGAAAGCCCAAGTCTACTCTCAATTGAATATTTTTTTTTTATCTCTGGGGAGGCTCTTCTTGCACCTCCTGCTGTACTCTTGGACAGGATTCCAGAAATAGCTTACTGTCTGACTATTTCCCCTCTCTCCTCTAGCCTGCAACCTTTCTGTTTCTGGCACAAACTTCTTTGCCTTTCTCTGTTTTATTGACATCAGTTTGCAACCCTTTCCACTCCTGGTGCTCCTAAACTTCAAATACACTGCTCAATATACTCCTCCTCCTCTCTACGTCCCAACTGCATTGAAATCAAGAGCAAGCTCCTTCTCCAGCACCTTCTCAGGGACAAATTGGGATGAGCAATAAATGCTGGCCTCGCCAGCGAGGCTTACATCCCAAGAACAAATTGTTTAACAAAAAAACTGCACGGTCCTACAGACTGCGGAACTGTTTAAATCCCTTCAGTCTTTCCTCCTTGAATTTTTATGCTTTTAGTACCCAGGCCAAGTGTTAGCTAATGACCACTTCCTGATTTATCTCATCATTCTTTATTCCTTTCATTCTCAGTCTTGGACCTGGGCCCTTGACCTTGGTTTCTTAATTAAAAAAAGAAATCAGCCATTTCCCCACTTTGTAACGTATCACTCTATCATTAGACTTTCGAAATTACAAACTGCTTCACTGGTTGGCGCATTAACCGGTTTGAATGTTATTAATAAGTACCAGCAGCCACACAGTCTAACCTTCCTCTGTTGCTGTCAGTTTGACCTGTCCTTATTCTTCATTTTGTCAAGAGGGTAAAATGGTTCTTATTCAGCAGCCTGGATGGGAGAAGGGCGGGAATGGAGAACCCAACAACCAAAAATGGCTAATTATTGGCTATTTCTCAAGTACTTTTCCCTCTTCCCTTCAATATCTGAAAAAATGTTTAAGCTACTTTTAATTCCCTCTGACCTCCTTCCCGCCACCCTCCAAACATTACTTAAGAGGGCAGCATCACAACGAGTTAGTCGCTTTGTGCCTTGGTCATTCGTTGACCTGCGGTCCGAATGGTTTTCTTTTATCATCCGTGTAGTGAAGTGCCTAACTTTAATTTGTCATCTCTCTCGCTCCATCCTATCCAGCCTCATCCAACTGCACAGATGTAAACAGGAGCTCACCATGTGGAGAATTGCAGCTGTGAAATCCCACGCTGCCAGTCATTGACATTGAGAGTGCACACATTGTCCCTCCATTTTGGTTGCTGTGTACAAGACCTGTTGCTAATCCATAACAACACCCAACCCCCTGTGTATTGTCAGCCGTGGCTCCGTTGTTATCACTCTCGCCTTTGAGTCAGAAGTTCATGCTATCAAGCTCCATTTCAGATATTTGAGCACAAATCTAGACTGACACCCCATTGTGGTACTGAGGGAGTGCTACATTGTCAGATGCGATATTAAACCTGTCTGCCTATTCAGTAGTAGTAGGCATCCGTCCGTCTCACAAGACGATGGACTGCGCCCAGGGTGGATGTCACTTCTGAGTTGAACATCACCTGTTGTGACTGCAGAGGCTGACTCGTGATTGGCAATCCCTTCCACAGCTGGCACAGATGAATATCGTTGGTCCGAGATCGACTTTTTTTTTCCTATGGCCAGGCTCGCTTTTCCGCCATCTGGTCATTTCTTTTGTCCTCTGCTTTCTCCACACTCTGACTGCCATTCTCCAGGAACTCCAGTCAGCAGCAAGGACTTCCCACGCATCGACACTGATCCTGGTCAACTTGAGGTCTTGCTGGCAGACTTCCTTGTATCGCAGATGTGGGAGACTGTTGGTCTCGTGCCAATAGCAAGCTTGCCCTAGAGCACGTCGTTGGGGATGCAGCTGTCATCTATTCGGTGCACATGACCCAGCCAGTGGAGTCACTGCTGACTTGAGGGAAAACATGCCAGGGATGCCTGCATGCTGGTTTACTCTGTCCAGCCAGGAGATGCCCAATATGCCTTTTTCAGGTGGACAAGAAAGATCCCATGGTACAATTTGAAGAAGAGCAGGGGAATTTTCCTGCAGTCCTGCTAACGTTTATTCCTCAATGAACCCCATAAAAACAGAATAACAGAATGTGGGATCTGGCTGTGCATAAACTGACGGCCATGTTTGTCTACATAATAACAGTGACAGCACTTCAAAAGGCAATTCATTGGCTATACAGCATTCTCGGTCATCCTGAAGATGTGAGACACTTTTATTTTCTTGTCACATTTTTGAAAGAAAGATGAAAGAACTTGCATTTATATCGAGCCTTTCACGACATCCCAAAGCACTTAATAAAGTGTAGTCATTGTTGTAATGTTGGAACTTATTGAACTAATTATGAATGATGAACTTTATATGTTATCCAAACAGCAAAATGCAAGTAATTTTCTTCAGGTTAACTTTAGATTTATTTGAAGTCTGAAGACTGGATATTTTTATATCCATGGGCAATGAGTAAAAATCTGACATATAATAAACTGATGGTGTGACTTTGATGTCATCGCTTGACAGTAGGAAGTGGCGGAGTTTTTGGCAGCTTTAATGAAACCACCTGCGTGAGCCCAGTTTCAGAATGTAGTCATTACCTCCAGCGTGACCTCGTGCACAGTGAAGAGCAAATCCTTTTTCTTCATTCTTCAATAAAATAAAATGGGGTCACTTATCCTAACAAAAATGGAGTCTTGGATCTCTGACAAGTGCATTGTGATATGGCAAAGACTGATGCCTGTATAAGATTGATTCATCTCAATCAGTTTACACTGATGTTTCAGCACATGTGGCATTGCCTGAGTTTATGCTATTTGTGGTTAGTCTGCTTGCAGTAGCAAAACCTGTTCAAATCACAGTAGGTGTGTTTGAGTGAAGCAGTCATTGCAGCATGGTACGAGCTCTGATTCTGATGGGACGTGTCCATTGTACTGATTATCAACAGCGAGGCATCCTTGGGTATTGAAAGAAGGGAGATGTGCCTCACCAATCCACACAAGCATGATGCGTAGAGACTCTCATATACCCTCTGTTTTTGTCACATGCTCGTGACGTCTGGTGGGATGGATGTTGGACGTGTGAGTTTTCTTTTTTGATCAGGACGACTCTGCCTCAGCTGTCCAGTCTAAATCAGCGTTCTGTCATGGAGGGATAGAGGTGAGCCATCACGACACTGGCTCAAAGGGCCAAAGGGGGTTAGTGGCAACAAGGAACATGGCAGTGGACACAGTGCCCAGTGGTTTCAGTAAAGGTGCTGTGTTTGTGTTACACCAGGCCTGCTGTGTATTTCTAGCATATTTGTTTTTCATTCCTGCCATTAGATTCTTGCTCACGTACTTTTCAGTTCAGTGAACTCTCACTGTAACATGGAAACCTGCCAGAGGAAATTTCCTCAGTATTTACAGCACCTGCATGTTGGCATGGGCATGCTGGCACTGTAAACATCACAGCTTAAAGCCTGTGGTGCAAACATAGGAACAGGAGTAGGCCATTCAGCCCTTAAGCCTGCTCTGCCATTCAGTTAGATAATGGCTGATCTGTACCACAGCCCCATTTACTCCCACCTTGGTCAATCTCAGTTCTGAAATTTTCAATTGATCCCCAGACTCAACAGTTTTTTTGGGGGGTGAGGGGGGCGGGTTGTGGAAAGAGTCCCAGATTTTCACTACCCTTTGTAAGAAGAATTTCTGAAAATGTGTTCATTGTATTTGTGAATCATTTGTTTTGAAAAATGAAATAGAGTTATAATGGCATAGAAGGAGGCCATTTGGCCCATTGAGTTCATGTCAGCTCTCTGTAGAGCAATCCAGTCAGTCTCAAACCCCCGCTTTATCCCCGTAGTCCTGCAAGTTTATTTCCCATAAGTGCCCATTGAATTTGCTTTTGAAATCATTGATCATAGAGTGATAGAGTCATAGAGTTATACAGCACAGAAACAGGCCCTTCGGCCGATCGTGTCTGTGCCGGCCATCAAGCACCTACTTATTCTAATCTCATTTTCCAGCACTTGGCTCGTAGCCTTGTATGCTATGGCGTTTCAAGTGCTCATCTAAATACTACTTAACTGTTGAGGGTTCCTGCCTCTACCATCCCGTCGGGCATTGTGTTCCAGATTCCAACCATCTTCAAATCCCCTCTAAACTTCCTGCCCCTTACCCTAAATCTATGCCCCCTGGTTATTGATCCCTCCGCTAAGGGAAAAAGTTCCTTCCTATCTATCCTATCAATGCCCCTCATAATTTTGTATACCTCTATCAATCATCTCCACTTCCACCACGCTCATTGGCAGCAAGTTCCAGCTCATTACCAAATAAGGTAAGAGTTCACTTAAAGAGTTCTGCTGTCACATTTTAAAGGTTTATTTCCAAACTGAAATTCTGCTGAAATCCAGATTGTAACGTTGCATTCCACCCTCTCCTCCACTCTTCCCCTAGCCTCCAACCAGATAGGCCACTTCCTGCAATGCAGTCTGGGGGAGGATGACAGTACTTGCAGATGTGCCCTCTTGTGCCAGATTGACAGAAAATTGACTGATACAGAATACTGCAGTCAGGAGGCAGCATTTTTGTGAATGTTTGTGGCGCGCAATGATGCTTTTCCACCCAGAATGCATTGCAGGAATGACCCTGAGCTGTTACCCCTCGGTGAGGGTGAAAAATACAGCTCCTTCCGGTTTTTCTCAAGTTGCACTCGGACCCAACCGTAGAATGTTTTGGGTTTTTTTTGGGCTGTTTAAGCTCAACCTCTTGAAATAGAACTGGCTCCCTCCATTTACTGCTCTCTGCTTCAGGCAATATGGCTTCCTTGTGGTTTTACTGCCTTTCAAAAGCAGTGTGGTTAATTCCTAACCGTGCTCACGACCCCATGCAGGCAATTGTTTGAACCGTTCCCAGGGCACATATTTCCATTTTACGCTGCATGCTCGGCTCTGCTGCAGAGATCGGGAGAACAGTCGGGGTCTTGGTTCTCTGCAATATGTATCTTCCTCCTACCTCTGCCACTCTGCCTCGGAAGAGATTTCCTTGAACATATTTTCACAAATCGAGTTCTCTGGCACGGCTCCACAACTTTTCCTTTTCAGTTCTTCTGGGTCCCTTGACTGATAATTGAAAACCAGCAACAGGAAAAAAAAACACTGGCCCTCGAGGACTGAATTATAGGAAGAGAGCGAGCCTGAGTTTGATTATCTCCAGTGAGGTGCAAACAAACTATAAGCTTTTTACGCTGGTAAAACGTGTGTATCCACTTGACTGATAAGCTTTGTGAGCGAGGAGCTGTCTTCACAGCGGGGCTGGTGCAAACCATCATTTCTCTTTTCGGTCTTGTATCACACTGCAGGATTATTGCTGTGTGACTGACTGCCCATTAAATCCACAATGTACAGAGGGAGTTATTTGTTAAAACCTGTACTCATTAGCGTCAAATCTGGTCTCTTGAGTCATCCCCTATTTTCTGGTTGCTGTTCTAATATGATCCCTGTCCTGCCCGTGTATAATTCGCCTTCTGCTTTTTAATGGAATGAGGCTAGTTTTATCATGCGTGCATCTTTCTAATTTAAAAGTTATTTTATTCGGTGAACTCTGGAGCACTCGCTCCCACAAAATGCCGTGGATGCTTGGGGTAATTGGAGCTTTCAAGACGGATATTATTAGGTAGCATCAAGGGATATGCAGGCGAAGGCATGTAAATGAAGGTACATTTCAGCTGTGATCTGATTTGAATGGTTGAGCAGACCCGAGGGGCTGAATGGCCTACTCCTGATCCTGTCTGTTTCTCTTCCTCGTTCGCCGCACTGCAGCTCTCTCAAAGCCAAGCCATAATTCCAGAAACGCTAAATAGAAACATGTAACGTACGCAGTGGGGTAAGTTTTACTGTTCATTGCACCTTTTGATGCACTCGGTTCCCGGGCGTGGCAAAGAGGAATCTGGGGCAGCGACATGATACGTAAGGTCGCTGCTCCCATCCGATTTCCAAGTATTTGCTTCACAGACGAGATGAGATCTGAGTCTGTAGTAAGGCGCAAGCTCAGCACTGAAGTGTCGGTGAGACAGGAGGAGATGTTCCTGGCTCTCCTATCTCACTTTCCTCAGTTAGGGCAACCTCGTCAGAGATGGTGGGAGTATGGAATGCCACGGAAAAGCTGGTGATCGAGCTTGCACTGGGACCCTGCAGACTGGAGGCTCTGGGGGACCACGAAGTAGCTCGAAGATCACTGCTGGAATATGATGGGTAAATGATTTCTCCTCCCAAAACAATCTAGAGGGCTTGTTGTTGGCCTAGATTATGTGCTGTGCTTTAGTTGTGTCGTAAGACTTGAATCCATCACCCATCACCCCTGTGCTCTCTGACCTTTTTTAATTAGTTCCCAGTCCAGCAACACCTTGATTTTAAAATTCTCATCCTTGTTTTCAAAACCCTCCAAGGCCTCATCCATCCCTACCTCTGTAACCTCCTACAAACCTCTGCAATCACTGCACTGCTCCAATTCTGGCCCCTTGGGCATCCTCCATTTTTATCGCTCCTCCATTGGTGGCCATGCATTCAGCTGCCCAGACCCTAAGCTCTGGAATTCCCTCCTTAAACCTCTCCACCTCCCTACCTCTCTTTCCTCCTTGTAACTTTGTATGTTCGTTAAAACCTACCTCTCCAGCCAATCTTTTAGTTGCCTGGCCTAATATCACCTTATGTGGCTTGGTGTCAAATTTTGTTTGATAACACACCTGTCAAGTGCCTTGGGATGCTCCAGTTAGTCTCATTTGTAACTACAGCAGGGCACTGGAGCTAGCCTCCGAGGGAGAAACCCCAGCCCGGCTTCTCCTCCGGACAGGTGTCCAATGACCTACTGGAAATCTATATGTGTCTGTCAGGCGAGGGCAGGATTGGGCTGTACTGCTCCTCCACAGTCAAGTAGACCACTGACAGTGCTGGGAATTCCAAAAACTGAAGATTAGCCACTTGGGTAAGGTACTCGAGAGTTCCTGGTGTCCGCGGAGTTGTATCCCAGCTATCTTTTGGAGAGGATGTGTAAGGGAAGACAAGTTACTAAATTAATGTTAAGGGTGAAATAGTCAACATATTTGAGGCAACTAGAACATACAATGCCACAACAATTGCATAGGTGCTCACCTGTTAGTGGTTGTCACAGGAACATCTGTGGAGACACACCCAATGTCCTTCTAACTCCAACTCCATCTTGCATTCTGAATAATGGTTAACATTTAAGTTGACATCCAGTCAGGACTGCCCATATAAGGAGAAAAATCCCAATTGAACACGTATCCCATGAGTATTTTAGACAGGGCTGCAGTTTTGATTTCATGAACTAATCTCCATTTGTGACCAAAGCAACTTGTCTGTATTTATATGGTGCCTTTAACATAGTAAAACATCGCTTTACAGGAGTGTTATCAAACAAAATTTGACGCTGAGTTGCAAAAGGAGATATTGGGGCAAATGACCAAAAGCTTGGTCAAAGGAGTAGGCTTTTAGCAGTGGCTTAAAGGAGGAAAAAGAGGCGGAGAGGTTTACAGAGGGAATTCCGGGGCTTGGGGCCTTGGCAGCTGAAGGTAGCCCCACCAATAGTGGAGCAATTAAAATTGAGGTGGCACAAGAGGCCAGAATTGGAGGAGCACAGATACCTAAGGGCTGGAAAGCTGGCAGAGGTTGCAGAGATAGGGAGGGGCGAGGTCCATGAAAACAAGGATGATAATTTTAAAAGTGAGGTGTTTTTTAAACAGAATTATTTACATTCCAGGTGATCGGAGGGAGACAAACGGATGTGTTGATGGGGTGAGATGTAGAGAAGAGGGAGTAGGCTTGTATGGGCCATAATACCAGATGGGCTGAATGGCCTGTCTCTGTGCTGGTAAATTCTCTGTAATAACTAGACGGTGCATCATTCTTCTACTTTGAAGACTACAATGCAAAATTATGCCTTTAAATATCTGAACTTTGTCAGTTTCCTTTCTCCGTTGGTGAAATAAGTCAGTTTTGTTCATTGAATGTTGGTGCGTTTTGTTAGCTGCCCAGTGAAGTGACCTCTCACATGAACAACAGGTGAATAATAAAAGTTCACATATGTGTGAATTATCACTTAATAGTTGGCAGCAATGTGCAGCTTCCGGGAATTAATCTAAAGGGTGCTGCAAGATTCCCGGGATCATTCATTTCCATAGAATCAACTGATTGGTCTGCCCAGTGATGGAGGTTCCAGGAATTCCTTCCATGGTCAGGCACAAGTGCGTGTAAAACTCCTGAGTTCAAATTGTGAAAGAGCATCGGTAACTCAATATGGTTATTGGGGGAGCGTAGAATATAGTCATCAGAATGTAGTTTGAGTGAGGTGAAATTCTCTTTTAACCTAGGTCCCATTTGTCTTGTTACAATCATCTAGTTCATGGTTTTTTTTTAACAAGTCACTTTTGGGTAGATTAAATTTGTAAATGTAAGATAATTAAAAGTCTGGAATTTAAAAGTTGCTAGGCCACCCAAGATATTTACACTTCAAAGATCTTACCATGTGTACTTGCAGGGTCAGAGTTAGAGGGGTGAGGGCCATAAAACAGCAGGTGGACCACTTAGTTGGGGAACTGAAGACAGTAAGTCTGAAGAGAATCGCCCTGTCTTTGTTAGCAATGTGAATTATTCATGTAGGCTCAGGAGCAAAGGTTTCGTTTTGAAGCTAGAGGTTAGATTAGTTTAAATTTCTATTTGGGACATCCCAAATGTACCACATTACTATGGAGATAAATTATGCAGGGAGATGCCTTTTGGTCTGGTGGGGTTTTTTTAAGGCTGCGTTTGCTGACAGTGCAACCACAAGGTGGCGCTGCAGTGGCACATGCGCAAATGCAGCCTGTGCCACTAAAATGTCACAGTCTGCGACGTCAGGCAGCTGCTCAAATAATCACACGAAGGCAACCTAAAGACATGGCAGCACACAATGGCTGGAGGGAGAGAGCAAATGGGCCGGTGAGGGCCACGAGCGGGCCGGGGAGAGAGATAGTGGTCGGGGAGGGAGCGAGCGGGCGGGGGGGTGGAGGGAGCGAGTGGGCGGGGCCCCCGCTCCCCCCCCCCACCCCCGCGCTCTGCCCGCGTTACGCGATGATGTCATCTGCGCATGCGCCAACCAGTCCTGGCAATTCGGAACGCAGCGCATGCGCAGAGAGTAGAAGCCATTGGCGCAGTCTGATGACATCAGCGGCCGGATGCATTGTCAATAATCACTTTGTCTTTTTAATCTCTGTGAATGCTCACAGAAAGTCAGTTGTTGTTTGGAAGTAGCTGGACCCATTAGCAAAAGGGTTAGCAGGAGCTAAGGGTGGTTTCTGATTCGAAGTCACTATGCAAGAGTGCTAGCGAGGGTCCTGCTTGATCTGGGAAGTCCACAATTGCGAAGTGTTGAAGGAGAGTGGAAGGGTTCGCTTTGCCAGCTGCTGATGGAAGAACTCCTAGAAATCTCTTAGCTTGGAGGATAGCTGTAACACTAAGGAGAATCAAGAGCATTCCGGAGAGCTGTGGCATACCTTGGATTGGTCCCAGGAGAAATTAAGGAACCCTCAAGATTCAGTAAAGTATAAGGGAACTCTTGGGTGGAAATAGAAGTCAAATGGTGAGGGTTCTGTGAGATATTGGATTTGAAGTAGAAGTGGTCTCAAATTATCATGTTAAGTTAGTAGTGCTTGCTTTGTTTAACTCTTGTACAGTAAAGATTTTTGTTTAAAATCTGATATCTAGTGGCATGCTTTCAGCTAATAACTGGGAGTTCGAATTTCTTTTACAATTTCTTTTACTGGTCTCTAACTGGACTATAACAGTGTGTTGAGATGGACATTCAATATCCTCCAACCTGTTCAAAGAGCAGGGAGTTCAGCTTTGTCCTGGCCAATTCCTTTTAACCAGAAGCATCAAAAATAGATTAAGTGGTCATTTTCATAGCTCTTTGAGATCTTGCTGTTCACAAAGGCACATGTTTGTCCATGTAACACAGTGCCTGCACTTCAAAAGCAGGTAATTGACTATGAAGCACATGTGATGATTCTGAGAAATGTGAGACGTGCCGTATTAGTGCAAGTTTTTATTCTCTCTCTTGCTGTTTCTCTTCCTCAGTCTCGCCTTTCTCTGTCTTTACACTTGCTTGCCCTCCATCTCTCTCTCTCTCTCTCTGTTTCTGCCTCTTTCTCTCTTTGTATGTATCTTTGTACCTTTTACCTTTTTTCTGCTCTGTCTCTCTTTTTTATGTCTGTCTCAGGCAAGGTTGAAGTGTTTAAGTATCTTCGGCCAGAAGCGCCAGTTGGATAATTCTGCTTGGGCTCTTTCTGAGGTGGAATTCCCACCATCATAGATGCCAATGTCCAGCCAGTTCCATGAACTTCACATGACATTAAACATGGCTAACTGCATGGGACACAGCGAAGGCCAAAGGCACTGACAACATCTCGGCTGTAGTGCAGAAGACTTTGTGCACTAGAACTAGCTGCAACACCCAGCCAATGCAGCTATGACACTTGTGTTTGCCCGACAGTGAGGGAAATTGCCCAGGCATGACTCATCCACAAAAAAAGTAGGAATCTAAATCAGCTAAATATTGCCATATCAGCCTCCTGCTCATCATCAGCAAAATGATGGAAGGAATCATCACTCGTGCATTCAAGGGACCCCTACTCATCAGTAACTTACAAACTGATGTTCTGTTCGGTTTCTGCCCAACTACTCTGCTCCAGAGCTCACTGCAGTCTGGATCTAGGCATGGACACAAGCTGAATGTGGGAGGAGAGGTACCCATGACAACAAGGCAGCATTCAGCCAAGTATGACATCAACGAAGCACAGCAAAACTGAGATGATTAAGGCAAAACCTTCTACTAGCTGGTGTTGCACTGCCATAAAGTTGTACCGTTGAGATGTCACGGCAGGAGTTGGTCAGGGCAGTGTCCTCAACCTAACCATCTTCAGCTGCTTCATCAATCTTCGCTCAATCGTATGTTTCTATGTCAGAAATGCAGCGATGTGCTGACTGCTCTCTAGTGTTCAGTTCCATTCACTATTCCTCCAATAATTAAGCAGTCCATGCCAATCTCCAGCAGGATCTGAACAATATCCAGCCTTGAGCTTCTAACTGGCAGGTCAACAGGAGTGTCAGGCAAGGTCATCTCACACAAGAAAAGACCTAACCATCCTTCCCTGACCTTCAGTGGCACCATCATCACCAAGTTCCCTTGCCACTGGGCGCAGAGGTTCCCTCTAAATCTCTCTCCATCCTAACTTGGACATGTATCGCCATCCCTTCATCGCTGGGCCTAAATCCTGGAATTCCCTCCTTAACACCGTTGTGTTGCAGAATCAGCACAAAAGACAGGGTGTTGGTAGTTCCTATCAGGTCAGTTCGGGATGGGCCAGAAACGTGTCTTGTCAGTGTTACCCAAGTTCTGAGAATAAGTGAAAAACAGAAATCTCATCCAGATAAATTACATCCTGGTTGAGCTGTTCAGGCAATCTAAACCAAATTAAACTTCAGGCTTCAAAGCATCCAAGAGTAGTCAAAATTTAAATGTTAAATGAAGGAGTGTAGGTATATATGGGAAGGAGATAACTTGACGCTTCTGGTGTAGACTGTATCAGAACAGTGTTGGCTAGGGGGGCTTAGTTCTGTACCTGGAGTGCTGTTTTGCTTTTTTTTCTCTTGTGCAGCTTTACTGTATTCCAGCATTTCCTGTTTTTAGTTCCTCTTGCATCTTTTCTACTCTTCCATGTCTTCTTGCCTCTCTTCTTGTAATGGGCTTTCCCCCATCTTAACTATTTTCACATTCTTTCATTCTTATAATGCTTTTTCATTACTTCGATAAAATGATCTTTAACATCATCTATCAGGTTTTAGCTTCTCAGTTGAGCAGTTTGCAGGTCATTCAACCCATTAATTTCTTCTCTGTGGCTAGAGTATTGTGTCCCCCTCCCCTTTTATTTTTTTCTCTATTTACTTGCCCTCCCTATTACTGTACCGTCCTCAAGCCCTACAACCCTCTGAGAACTCTGTGTTTCTCCAATTCTCATTTTTGTACATCCCAGATTTCCTTCACCCCACCATTGGTGGCCATGGCTTCAGCTGTCTAGGCCCTAAGCTCTGGATTTCTCTCCCTAAACCTCCTTTCCTCTCTACCTCACTTTCCTCCTTTAAAACGCTCCTCAAAAGCTACCTCTTTCACCAAGCTTTTGCCCACCTCGCTTAGTACCTCCTGTGGCTCGGTGTCCTGTTTTGTCAGATATTGCTCTTTTGAAGCACCTTGGGACATTTCACTACATTAAAGGCGCTATATAAATGCAATTTGTTGTTGACTTACAGTGGGCCTTAATTTGAGGATGTCATTTGCACACCAGTGGGACTTGAGGTTCTTTTGACTGGTGTGAAGGTCACGGGTGCAATTCCCACACCAGAGCGATCTACTGTACTTGACATTTTTAAAAATAACATTACATCGCCGTAACAACCAAGAGAATGAAGTGAGGGTTATTGTGACATCATTAATTTAACAACGCGGCCTAGTATCCCACAAGTTCAGGGAAAGTGGATGGCAGGTTATGACTAAGGCAAGTGATTTCTTGCAGCATGTCATCCCACAGATCTGTATATTTACTGGAGGTAACTTAAATTTGTTATCGCCCGACGAAAAATCGTGTGATAGCGAACTGGCAGCACTTTTTACACCTTGTTCGATGTTCTGCACGCTCACAGTGTGTAGTGTGACTTGCTGTCCAATAACTACGATGTTGCCTAAAGCCCCACAGAGGCTATAAAACTACCAGTTTCTCAACAGATAACTGACCACTTGTTCTAATGATAACGTGCTGAGCCTGGCATGGAGCGGGCCACCTTGTTTTGTCAGTAAGAGCTCACAAGTGCTCGGGTCATGGGCTGAATGCATTCCAGTTGGAACCTTTGTTTTCAACTCGAATTACAAAATAGCTCTTGGCACTAGACAAAAGCAAAATGCAAAGCAGCAAAAGATTCACATGATCTCTGGTCATGAAAAGGATGCATCAACAATATTGTGGTTTACTTTCCGGACCCAGCGGTTGGCAGTGGAGTTGGCGCGCGACACAAACAAAGCTTTGTTCGTATTGCACTACAGTTGGGCTTCACTTCTGCATGGCCGCCTCGATTTACAGACTCTGCAATCTTGTCTGCTCCACAAGCCGGGAGCTGCTTGCTGCAGGCAGTCTGGAGCAATCATCACCCAATGTGCCACCTCACTGAGATAGAAGCAAGTTTCGTCCATTGAGGGCAGCGCGTTAAGGGGGACGTTAGCTGAGCCACTCTTGGAGTATTCAGGCAGCCACGAGTGCTCCACAGCTGTGAGCCGATCAGCAAGTTAATGTCTTCAAGCATGTGTGCTGTATCCTAGCTTTCTCCTGAGTATGTGAGGCATGCTGCAGAAAGTGAGACATGCCTGTGCAACAGCTGAACGTGTTTCCTTTCAGACCTGGGCTTCCTTCAACTAGCCATTCTCTCATTCGCAAAACTGCTCTTCACCAGGATTGTCGGCCCACTCAGTGACAGGTGCTATGTCATTGCCCCTGCTCACTTGGCCTAAAGGCTTTCTAGCTCATTGGGGCTCCGGGGATCAGACAGGAGGCGGGTGTGGGGGAAGGTGGGGGAGGGGACTGCAAAACACAACCATGGTTCACGTGACACATAAGATTGTGTGTTTGTGGTTGAATACGGGACAGTTTCCCCTGTCGGAAATGGTTTTCCTCACTAAATCTCGCAACTGCTTTGTTGTGTGTGAAAGGCAAGGAGAACCAAGTCAAGGTATCTGATTGTGCCTTCTGGGAAAAGTTGGACGTGACTTCTGCCTCGGTGATTTAAAAAAAAGCCTGCCTATTAACTCTCATTGTTCCAAAAAGATCCTTTCAGCTTTCAAAAGACATGCTGCTTTCCATTCATTAGCTACTGCAAGCATTTCTGATCATAAATCTTTTAAAACATAATTAAAAGAAGGCTGCATATTGTGACACCACAAGCCCCGACCAGAATGGAGATGACTGGGAAAGTATGGGTGTCAGTCATGCCTGGACACCGCACTGCTGTAAGTGGCTGGGATTGATTTTATGCCCATAATTCGTATTATGTAACAAACTGTAACTCACTGCATTTTGCTGGAGAATTAATTCTCCTTTTATCGGGAGACTTTGCTGTAGTTTGGGTTATGAGTTCATTTTGCTGTAGTTTCTGGAGACTCTGCTTCAATAGGCCTTCTTTGCTGGGTAAATGGACTGCTGTAAATCCCTGCCTCTAACTCATTGGCTGATGCATTGGTGCTAATACTCACTGCGGTAGAGAAATGTATAAAGTTGGAATCACAGTAAAGGAGGTATTTTGGTAGTCGTAATGGTAGAGTATGAGCCTAAATTTTGCGCACCCAGACTCAGCTTCCAGCCCTAATTATGTTGCGACTGATTAGTGCCACTGGTTACAGCCAACCAACAAAGTAACAGTGCTTGTGATAATAGAACGCAGCAACAACACCCAGCTTACTTCAGAAAGTTATATCACTTGCTGCCTAATATAAAACAGTATTAATGGCTGTCATGGTGAAAGGTAAGACCTCCCATTGAAGGGAAATCGTGTGGAGCTGAGAATATTACGAAAATGGCATTGTGAAACTACAAAAAAATGGCACTGGTGAGCCACCATACTCTGGCTCAAGTCAGCACCTCCAAGAGCGGAGAAAAGGCATGGGAGGCTTATAGTGTGAAGCCGCATGACAACAGATTCATTGTACAATACTTGTAATTAGTCTGCTTTGTCATTTGTACGTCTTGCAGCAACTTCTACTGAGTGCTGTCATTTTGGGGACACTCAGTTCAGCAGTTCCTCCCCGCCCCTCCTAACTGTAGATTTTCTCGTCTCTTGAAGACATTGGCTCTTGCTCTGGTACTGTTTCACAGACAATAGCTGCCATTGGTGCCTTGCTCAAATGGCCATTTAACATGTGCAACAGTAGGCAATGAGTGTCAACAGACTACACAACGCTGGGGGCAGGAGGGAACACAACACACAGCTGATCTTGCTCCTGTCCTTGTCCAATGCCTACATATGTCCACCAGATAGCGATTGCCAGAGGAATCCCTGACCAATACCCAGCCCTATCGCCCTGTACTTCACAGCAGACTAAGGCCAAGTGCAGCATCCGAACTGCACTCTTGACTGTCAGCAGATACCTCAGCACAGATCAAACACTGGATCTTCCTACTTTATATGGCACCGTTGCACGCCCGGATGTACTTTATTTGATGAGGTATCTGGTCCAATAGTACTTTATTGTGAGCCAATATTCCTGCATTCTTCATGTGACCCGGAACCTCCGATTTATCGTTCAATTTGTGTAATAAATCTGCTATCCATTAGTGGACTAGCAACCTGAGGTGAGTTCAAAGCCCAACAGTTGTGAAATTAAATTCAATAAATCAAGTCAATTGTGGGTGAGCACCAGAAAAAGTAATGAAAGCTGCAAAATTGTGGTAAAAACCCAACAAGTTTGGTAATATCCTTCGGGGAAGGGAACCTGCCACATCTCTGAAGTGTTTGATTTTGAATGGCCCTCTGAAGTGGTCAAGCAAGCCTTTAGTTTGAACCAACAACAACTTCAAAAGAAGGCCCATCACATTCTCAAGGCATCAAGGGATGGCCATTAAATGCCTGTACTGACTATCTCCTGAGAGCAAAGTTTAAAAAAAAAAGTGACATTCTCATAAGCTAGAACTAACATATGCTATTGTTCTTCTTTTACAGGTGTGTCATTGACTGTTAGAAATGGTCTGTGAGACTGGTGCCTACCAGGATTGGAATATTATAGGATCCTTGCCGGTGTATTTTGCATGCGAAGATTCTTGCTGTGCTTTGTTTTGCCCGGAACCCCGTGGTAGTGAGGCCTTCTTCAGTTTACTATAAAGTATCTTGAATGTTCACACTGGGATTTGCTACATTTATTTCTAAAACCTTGGGATATGGCTCCGCACCAGCTTTACGAGTGAGCTCGGACACCTTGAGAAGTTCCCACCATTTCCCACTCCAAGCTGAGCAGGTTTCGAAAGACATTCTTGAAAATGACCAGCCTTTTCCGCCGGAACAGTAGCAATGACAACTCCAAGAATGGCTCAGCGAACACCCCGTCGCAGCTGCTCAACAACAGCAGGCCTCCACGGCAAGTCCGGAGGCTTGAGTTCAACCAGGCCATGGAGGACTTCAAGGTCATGTTTCCAAACATGGACTATGATGTGATCGAGTGCGTCTTGAGAGCGAACAATGGAGCTGTGGATGCCACCATTGACCAACTGTTGCAGATGAACTTGGACTGCGGATTTGACAATGGATATGATGATAGCTCGGACTCTGACGACAGTATCCCCCCGGAGGTAAGCGTAGGTGTCTTAGCATTGTGGAGGTAAGGTGGGGTTTATCAAATGAATGTCGATGATTGCTGCCCATGTTTATATTCACACTTATGCTAAATGAGACCAGGGTCACTCTACAGAAAAACGGCTGAATATCAGCCCACATTGCTTTGGAAAGCTCCTATTCTAAACTACTCCTCGCCCATTGGTATATGTGCTGCCTGGGGGCTGTGGATCTGAGCCAGGCTGACCGGGAGGTTCCTGGTTTCGATCCCAGGACCCAGCTAGCCAGTATGGCTGGGACCCAGCTCAAGCAGTACATTTACACAACACACACAAGGGCCTGAACCAGCTGGTTAAAGGTTCTACCATTGACATCAGCTCCTCTGTGCTGGAGAGGAGATCTGGCCCTGATCTCCATCCAATGAGATCTAGAGGACAGCACCAGTGTGGACATTGGGTGGGGATAGGTTAGATCTCGGCTCTGATGCTCCCACAACAACAGCAGCTTGCATTTATATAGCGTCTTTCATGTAGTTGTGCCTTTAGATGATAAAGTTGGGAACATTTTTAACGAGTTGTACAATTCATGTGTTTTATGGGTTGATTTTGTTTTATTCTGACATTGGCCAGTTGAATGATTAGTAAGTTGAACAACAGCCTGAGGAGCTCCTACAGCCCTCAGCACCTATAGTTAGACTGTGTGAATCTGCTGCAAACCCTGTTAGAAACAGCTTCCTGTTTCAGTGAATATTGTACTGTAACCAGCAAAATAAATCTTCGAAACAGTCTGTCCTTTCACCACGCTGCTGCAGTTTCTTTTCCAAAGAATTTGCGTTTTTTTTTTATTTTGAACAATATTCAATATCCCTTTTACATTGCAGAATGACTTCTAATGGAAGAGCACTGATTCCTGTTCCCCTGTTGCTCACTGGCTCCCGCTCCCCGGCAGCGCTCACTGGCTCCTTATTCCTCCCGAATCTTTCCCATTTACTCTGTGGGGTGGATATTGCAGCACCACCGACAACCGGAAAACCACAGAATCCTGATTTTTAAGCTGGTGCCCCCTTGGCTCAGGGCTAATGTTTCATGTCTGAGCCAGCCAGACCAGGAAACGCAAAATACTGCAGGTGCTGGAAATCTGGAATAAAAACAGAAAATGCTGGAAATACTCAGCAGGTCAGTCAGCATCTGTGGACAGAGAAACAGAGTTAACGTTCCAGGTCAACGACCTTTGATCAGAACTGGAAAAGCCTCTCCTATCCAACCTTAGCCTGTGCAGAGTCAGCTGATCACATCGGGGCGCCGCAGTTAACTGTAGCACTGCCTGGGAGCATTGGCGATAGTTTGGTACTTTCACCGCTGGTAGAGGCCATACTGTCTATGGAGGAGTCTCAGCAAATCTACTTCTGACATGGTTCTTGGCTGCTGCAGGAGCATTAGCACTGCCTCTTTTACATCCGCCTAAAGGACGTACTAAATTACTTGAAAACACAGTAAACAAGTTGCTCCTCTTGTTCTATTCACCATAATTATCTTTCAATTGAAAGTGCAGATCAGGATACAGTAACATTGTGCCCCTGGAAACAAACCTGTTTTCTTACGCTGACCATCTAAATAAGTCACTTTGTGCAAAATATTTCCTTGTGATGTATGAGGTGAAATACTACAGCTGGACTAAAAGGCCCTCGGTATCAGCACTGATCACCTCTGCGGGATTTGTTTTTTTTTTACATCCTTTTAACATCTACCGAGAAATAACAGCAAGTGTCAGTTTGGTTCTTGCATTTGAGGCAGAAGGCTGTGGGTTCAAGTCACACCAGAGACTTCGCCTCTGCTGATATTCCAGTGTAATACAGAGGGATTGCAGCATTGTCCGAAGTTTCGACTTCTGGATGAGATGCTAAATCGAGATCCCCATCTGCCTGCTCAGACTTAACGGATCCCATCGAGTGTTCTTCTGATGTTATGCCCAAAACTTATCACTCAATCATTACCACCAGAACAGATTTATCTGGTCATTTATTTTGTTTGCTGTTTGTGGGATCTTGCTGTGTATCAAGTGCCTCCCGCACTTTTCTTCATCAGTGACTACAACTCAAAGTTTATTCACTGAGGATGTGAAATGTGCTATAGAAATGCAATTTCTTTCTTTAATAGCTGCCCCCTGGTTAATCTCTCTACCTGTCTGCCCTGCACCGTAATGTTCACTATTATTGATTCAGGCAGTCAGCAGGTTAGGAAAGTCCCTGAAACTACCAAACACATTCTTGCGCTGACTTGGTGATTTCCCAAAATATCTCTGGAATTTTTCCCTCCTTTCGCATGCTCACTCCCCTCCACCCTTTCCCCCCCCCCCCCCCCACTCCATGGCATCAACATCACAACCTTCAGTGCAACCACAGTGACTGAGCCTTCACATCCATTCATTTCAATGATAAACGATCACTTTCTATTCTAAATGCAGTTCCCACTGTCATTTATGACCTTGCTCTTGTTTGTGGCTTTTAAGTAGTGCTGGTAAATATTTGGTACTTCTTCTCTTCTTCTTTGGCCTCCTTGTCTCGAGAGACAATGGGTAAGTGCCTGGAGGTGGTCAGTGGTTTGTGGAGCAGCGCCTGGAGTGGCTATAAAGGCCAATTCTAGAGTGACAGGCTTTTCCACAGGTGCTGCAGATAAAATTGGTTGTCGGGGCTGTTACACAGTTGGCTCTCTCCTTGCGCTTCTGTCTTTTTTCCTGCCAACTGCTAAGTCTCTTCGACTTGCCACACTTTAGCCCCGCCTTTATGGTTGCCCGCCAGCTCTGGCGATCGCTGGCAACTGACTCCCACAATGTGATCAATGTCACAGGACTTCATGTCGCTTTTGCAGACGTCTTTAAAGCGGAGCCATGGACGGCCGGTGGGTCTGATACCAGTGACGAGCTCGCTGTACAATGTGTCTTTGGGGATCCTGCCATCTTCCATGCGGCTCACATGGCCAAGCCATCTCAGGCGCCGCTGGCTTAGTAGGGTGTTGCTTGGGATGTTGGCCGCCTCGAGGACTTCTGTGTTGGAGATACGGTCCTGCCACTTGATGCCAAGGATTCTCCGGAGGCAGCGAAGATGGAATGAATTGAGACGTCGCTCTTGGCTGACGTACGTTGTCCAGGCCTCGCTGCCGTAGAGTAAGGTACCGAGGACACAGGCTTGATACACTTGGACTTTTGTGTTCCGTGTCAGTGCGCCATTTTCCCACACTCTCTTGGCCAGTCTGGACATAGCAGAGGAAGCCTTTCCCATGCGCTTGTTTAATTCTGCATCGAGAGACAGGTTACTGGTTGAGCCTTGGTAGGTGAACTCTTGAACCACTTCCAGAGTGTGGTCGCCAATATTGATAGATGGGGCATTTCTGACGTCCTGTCCCATGATTTGGTACTGATGATATTGAATCAGAGGTTTCCTTAATACCTTCAAGTCAGTGTGTAACTGAACAGTGGAAGGTACCTCTACAAAATGTCTAAAAAGGTGTAAACTCCCCGTGTTGTTGGCGATATAATTTTTGTTATTGATTCCTTCAGATAACAAGATTCTTTATCTCTGGCTTCCTCATACCAGGGAGGTAACATCTTGGGATATAGTATGTGAGTAATTTGAGACAGGACCTGTTTACCTGTAGCAGACTTGGGACAAAACCTCCCATTTAAACCCGTTTGCCCATCCCCCTTGCGCTCGCTGACGTATACTGGCTCCTGGTTACGCAAGACCTCAATTTTAGAATTCTCATCCTTGTTTTCAAATCCTTCCATTGCCTATCTCTGTACTACCCTCCAATATAGCTGCACTGCTCCAATTCTAACCTCTTGAGCATCCCCAATTTTAATGGCTCCGCCGTTGGCGGCTGTACTTTTAGTTGCCAAACCCTAAGCTCTGGAATTCCCTCCCAAAAGTTTTTGGTCGTCTGCACTAATATCACCTTATGTGGCTCAGTGTCAAATTGTATTAAAAGTGCTATATAAATGCACGTTGTTGTTGAAAGCTCTCCACCACTGTGCTTCTCCGTGCAGCATGCCTGGGTTGGTTGTGTACTAATTGATGAAGAATGATTGCTGTGATTATCTAAAAATTCCATTATCAATGTGCCTAACTACTGTACCCGGGATGATATGAAGCAAACTAGGTGAACATTGGTCATCTTTCAGCTCGCAATTCCCATGTTCCTGTGACCCTCCTTGGTTTGGTGGACTGGTGGTTGTAAGTCGACACATGTGCTGAGGGAAATGGGCAGTATGCATAGGCCCTTCCGTCTCTCCCAAGCACCACAAGATATTTCCCTGCATAGGCACCAACTTAGGGGGAACAACTTCTCCGTGAAAGTTAATATTGGGGCACCAGTATATCCCCAGCATTTAACTTCACTCATCCGCAGTAACTCATGGCATTTGCATCCCTCTCCCCTACAACATCCACCACCGAAAAGGATAAGACCATCACCTCGCAAATTTCCCTCCAGGTCACCCACCATCCTGACTCCATTTTTCACCTTTGCTTCATCATTCCTGGGCCAATATCCTGGAATTCCCCACCTAACATCATTGTGGAAACACCATAAGCACACGGACTGCAGCGGTTCAAGGAGAAAGCCCACCGCCACCTCCTCAAGGGCAAATAGGGGTGGGCAATGAATGTAGCTTTGCCAGTGTTGCTCACATCACAAAAACAATGCTGAATGATAATTCTGTATGATGCTACTTCAACAGTTAAGGGTTAATCATTATTGACCAGAGAACCTCAATAACTGCAAATGTTGCCAAACATGGGCCATAGGGATTGAGGAAGGCACAGTAGGGTTGATCAATATTCATCTGTGTGTAGGCCAAAAGTAATATTTTAATGTAACTAGCCAACAACCCTGTGGTTCCAGTTGGGTCCACTATTGCCATGCATGGACTTTAATTGCTAAGACCCCTGATCCCTTGCAAAAAGATGTGTTGTTGGGGAAAATTTGTTAGAAAAGGGACACAGTTGTGTTGGATTCCTCATCAAAAATACTTAGTGCCCATTGTTATAAACATTGTAATTCTATTTAAATATAAGCAGAGCATTTGTTTTAAGTAAAATTGAAGGGAATTCCACCTCACTCCAGCTCCCCTCCCTCTGTTCTTGCCTGTGTCAATGTTTGTTCTTGGCTGTACTTCTGCAGGAGAAGCACAAATGACTGCAGGTGGTAGATTAATCTGTCTGGAGGGTCTAAAACGGCCTAGCAGCTTCCTGAGTACTCCTTCAATGTCTCAGCTGTTAAAGGTGCTAGCCCGTGCAATACTGAGCCATACAGGCCAGAACATTGCTTTCCAATCTGTGCTGCGATGGTTGTCGGCTGAGATGAAGCTGTGATGCCTTTCGTGGCTGAATGGCCTGCCACCATTCACTGTCTAAACTCACATGCATGAACTCGTGCCCATTGAACGAAACTCCAGCAATATGCAGCACCTCCAGGAGGAAATGAAACAGATAATGAGATTCTCTGCTTAAATAGCACGTAGGGTGCCAAGAATTTCTTCTGTGCATTAAAGAAATTCCTCGTGGACAAACAAAACAAAGCACCTGTCTTGGATTACCAAAAGTGACGACAGAATGTGAGGCCTCCTCTCCCTCGTGATCTCTATAGTACGGGTTTTGGAAGAGCTTCAATCGCATAATCTCCATTTGAAGAATTGCATAAGACAACCATACTTTTGAAGCTGTCCCAAGGCATCTTTAAAAGAGCGAGTTTCTGCCAGTATCGCAGAGCAGTCAATGTAACTTCCAGCTTCACAACTGTGCTGCTATCCTGTAGGAGCGGCAGGACCTCAAAGCTTTTTTGCACATCCAGGCCCGAAAAGAGAGTTTTCTCTTGAGGTGTCCCTCATCCTCTCTCTACACCCCCCTCCCCATTTTATATGATTTGTGATCGCCCTCTCCCTCATCCTGTCACTTTAAGAAATCAGGGAAGTTATTCACTAAACCGAAGAAGGCTCAGGCTGGAACTGGGGCCTAGGAGTGACTCTTTGTATTTGTTTCCACATGGTCTTAGTGCCCTCTGTGGTTTACATCTAGTAAATCTTAAAAGAAAAAGAGGAATAAGTATTGTCCTTTAAAGTGCACAGAGGATACAATAGAAGTTTTCTTTTTAAGTAAGACATTCCTTCTTTAAAAAGAATTGAAAGCGGACCCAATCAAACAACTGACAGTGTGTGTTTGCCAGTTGATAGAAGGAATAGTGCCAGTAATGAGATAATGAACCAATGACCAGTTCAAAAATGGAGCAAAAGAAAGAAAAATTGGGGAACAGCAAAACTGTAACAAACCAAAAATAATTTGAGATCATTCTGCTGTAGGAAGAAACTTGCAATTATATAAAGAAGGAAAGACTTACATTCATTTAGCACCTTTCACAGCCCCAGGATGTCCCAAAGCACTTTACAGCCAATAAAGTACTTTTGAAGTTCAGTCACTGTTGTAATGTAGGAAACGCAGCAGTCAATTTGTGCACAGCGCCTTAGCAAGTCCACCAGTATTCCCCAAAACACTTCACATACAATTATTTTGAAGTACAGTAACAGTTGCTATGTCGCCATTCTGCACATAGTAAGGTTCCACAAAGTGCACCAAGATCAGTGACCAACTGATTGATATTTTCATGGTGTTTGAAAGAAGAGTACTGGCCAGAATACCAGGAGGAGACTCTATTCTTTTTCAGATAGCGCCTTGGTGACTCTAATGTGCAATTGAGCAAGTGACAGGGCCTCAGTTTAACATCTCATCTGAAAGACAGTGTCTCCGACAATGGCAGCACTCCCTCAGAATGCAACAACAACTTGTATTTATATAACACCTTTTAATGTAATAAAACATATCAAGGTGCTTCATGGGAGTGTTACCAAACAAAATTTGATACCAGTCCACTTAAGTAGATCTTGGGTCAGATGACTCAAAGCTTGGTCAAAGAGAGATGCTTTAAGGGGCATCTTAAAAGAGGAAAGCGAGGTAGAGAGGCGAAGGGGTTAAAAGAGGACAGCGAGGTAGAGAGGCGAAGGGATTAAAAGAGGAAAGCAAGGTAGAGAGACGAAGGGGTTCAGGGAGAGAATTCAAGAGGTTAGGGCCCAGGCAGCTGAAGGCACAGCCACCAATGGTGGAGCAATTAAAATTGGGGATGCTCAAGAGGTCAGAGTTGGAGGAGCACAGAGATCTCGGAGCATTGCAGGACTGGAAGAGATTACAGAGATAGGAAAGGGCGAGGCCATGGAAGGATTTGAAAACAAGGATGAGAATTTTAAAATCAAGATATTGCTTGACGGGGAGCCAATGTAGATCAGTGAGCGGAGGGGTGACAGGGGAATGGAACTTGGTGTGAGTTAGGACACGAGCAGCAGAGTTTGGATGACCTCATGTTTTATGGATGGTAGAACATGGGAGGCTGGGCAGGAATGTGTTGGAATCATCAAGCCTAGAGGTAGTAGTCATGGATGAGGGTTTCAGCAGCAGATGTGGAGTTGACCATATTAAGGAGATGGAAATAGGCGGTCTTAGAGGTGGTGTGGATAAGTGATCAGAAGCTCAGCTAGGGGTCAAATATGGCACTAAGGTTGCAAACAGTCTTGTTCACATTCAGACGGTTGCCAGGGGGAAGGTTGGAATCGGTAGCTAGGAAACTAAGTTTGGGATGGGGACCAAAGATAATGGCTTCGGTCTTCACAACATTTAAGTGGAATAAATTGTTGCTTGTCCAGTACTGGATGTCAGGCAAGCAGTCTGATAATTTAGAGACAGTTGGAGGGGTTGAGAAGAGGTATAGTTGAGATAGAGTTGGGTGTTGTCAGCATACAGGTGGAAATGGACACTCTGTTTTCAGATGATGTCGCTGAGAGGCAGGATGTAGATGAACATACGAATTAGGAGCAGGAGTAGGCCACTTGGCCCCTCGAGCCTGCTCCGCCATTCAATAAGTTCATAACTGAACTGATTTCTCCACATTACCACCTACCCCCGATAACCTTTCACCCCCTTGCTTATCAAGAATCTATTTACCTCTGCCTTAAACATATTCAAAGACTCTGCTTCCATGGAGTTTCCATTTGAGGCATGGAGTTTCAAAGACTCACAGCCCTCAGAGAAAAGATTTCTCCTCATCTCTGTCTTAAATGGGTGACCCCTTATTTTTAAACTGTGACCCCTAGTTCTAGATTCTCCCACAAGGGGAAACATCCTTTCCACATCCACCCTGACATGGTCCCTCAGGATCTTATATGTTTCAATCAAGTCGCCTCTTACTCTTCTAAACTCCAGCCAATACAAACCTAGCCTGTCCAATCTTCCCTCGTAAGACAGCCCGCCCATTCCAGGTATCAGTCTAGAAAACCTTCTCTGTACAGCTTCCAACGCATTTATATTCCTCCTTAAATAAGGAGACCAATACTGTACACTGTACTCCAGATGTGGTCTCAGCAATGTCCTGTATAGCTGAAGCATAACCTCCCTACTTTTGTATTCAATTCCCCTCGCGATAAATGATAACATTCTATTAGCTTCCCTAATTACGTGCTATACCTGCATACTAACCTTTTGCGATTCATGCACTAGGACACCCAGATCCCTCTGCATCTCAGAGTTCTGCAAACTCTCACCATTTAGATAATATGCTTCTTTTTTATTCTTCCTGCCAAAATGGACAATTTCACATTTTCCCACATTATACTCCATCTCCCAGATCTTTGCCCACTCACTTAACCTAACTATATCCCTTTGTAGCCTCCTTATGTCCTTTTCACAACCTGGTTTCCTACCTATCTTTGTGCATTCAGCAAATTTAGCAACCATACCATCGGTCCCTTCATCTAAGTCATTTATATAAATTGTAAAAAGTTGAGTTGAGGCTTAAGATGAGAAATAGGAGGGGAACACCAGAGGTAATGGTACAGGAGAGGGAAGAGAAGCCATTGCAGCTGATTGGCTACGAGTGGATAGATAAGAATTGGACCTCAGAGAATCATAGAGTTATACAGCACTGAAACAGGCCCTTCGGCCCATCGTGTCTGTACCAGCCATCAAGCACCTAACTGTTCTAATCCCATTTTCCGGCACTTGGCCTGTAGCCTTGTATGCTATGGCGTTTCAAGTGCTCATCTAAATACTTCATAAATGTTGTGAGGGTTCCTGCGTCTACCACCTCTTCAGGCAGTGCGTTCCAGATTCCAACCACCCTCTGGGTGAAAAAACCTTTCCTCAAATCCCCTCTGAACCTCCTGCCCCTTACCTTAAATCTATGCCCCCTGGTTATTGACCCCTCCGCTAAGGAGTTCAGTCCCACTCAGCTGGATGATGGAGAACGTTGGAGTAGGATAGCGCGGTTAATCATGTCAAAGGCTGCAGACTGGTCGAGAAGGATGAGGAGAGTTCAATTATCACAGTCGCAGTCAGACAGGCTTTGAAAAGTGCCGTTTCAGGTCTGTGGTGGAGCAGAAACCTGATTGGAGGGATTCAAACATTGAGTTCCAGGAAAAATGGTCATGGATTTGGGAATTAGCAGCCTGTTTGAGAACTTTGGAGAGTAAAGGGGGTTTGGAGATGGGGTGGTAGTTTGTAAGGACAGAGGGTTCATGGTTGGTTTGGGGGGGGAGGGGTTATTACAGCAGATCTGATGTAACTGAGAAGAGAGAACTGGGGCTAAGCAATCCCACAACCAACAAATCATATCTAAGCTCAGCAATCCTGCCACATCCAGTTGTGAATGGTGGTGGACAATTAAACAACTGACAGGAGGAGGAGACTCCACAAATATCCCTATCCCGAATGATGGGGGAGCCCAATGCATCAGTGCAAAAAATAAGGCTGAATCACTTGCAACCGTCTTCAGCCAGAGGTGCCGAATGGATGATCCATCTCGGCCTCTTCCTGAGATCCCCAGCATCACAGCCAGTTCAGTTCGCTTCATGTGACATCAAGAAATGGCTGAAGGCGCTGGATACTGCAAAGGCTATGGGCCCTGACAACATTCCGACAATAGTACTAAAGACGTGCTCCAGAACTAGCCGCGCCCCTAGTCAAGCTGTTCCAGTACAGCTACAACACTGGTATCTACCCGGCAATGTGGAAAATTGCCTAGGTATGTCCTAGACACAAAAAGCAGGGCAAATCCAACCCGACCAATTACCGCCCGATCAGTCTACTCTCTTTCAGCGGCAAAGTGGTGGAAAGGGTCGCAAACAATGCTATCAAGTGGCACTTGTTCATTAATAACCTGCTCACTGATGCTCAGTTTGGGTTCCGCCAGGGCCACTTAGCTTCTGGCCTCGTTACAGCCTTGGTCCAAACATGGACAGAAGAGCTGAATTCCAGAGTGAGGTGAGAGTGACTGCCCTTGACATCAAGGCAGCATTTGACCGAGTATGGCATCAAGGAGCCCTAGCAAAACTGGAGTCAATGGGAATCAGGGGGAAAACTCTCTGCTGATTGGAGTCATACCTAGCACAAAGGAAGATGGTTGTGGTTGTTGGAGGTCAATCATCTCAGTCCCAGCACATCACTGCAGGAGTTCCTCAGGGTAGTGTCCGAGGCCCAAACATCTTCAGCTGCTTCATTAATGACCTTCCTTCAATCATAAGGTCAGAAGTGGGGATGTTCACTGATGATTGCACAATGTTCAGTCCCATTCGCGACTCCTCGGATACTGAAGCTGCCCATGTCCATATGCAGCAAGACCTAGACAACGTCCAGGCTTGGGCTGATAAGTGGCAAGTAACATTCGAGCCACACAAGTGCAAGGCAATGACCATCTCAAACAAGAGAGAATCTAACCATCTTTCCTTGATGTTCAATGGCATTATCATTGCCGAATCCCCCACTATCAACATTGGGGCGGCACAGTGGCGCAGTGGTTAGCATCGCAGCCTCACAGCTCCAGCGACCCGGGTTCAATTCTGGGTACTGCCTGTGTGGAGTTTGCAAGTTCTCCCTGTGTCTGCGTGGGTTTCCTCCGGGTGCTCCGGTTTCCTCCCACATGCCAAAAGACTTGCAGGTTGATAGGTAAATTGGCCATTATAAATTGCCCCTAGTATAGGTAGGTGGTAGGGGAATATAGGACAGGTGGGGATGTGGTAGGAATATAGAATTAGTGTAGGATTAGTATAAATGGGTGGTTGTTGGTCGGCACAGACTCGGTGGGCCGAAGGGCCTGTTTCAGTGCTGTATCTCTAAACTAAACTAGGGGTTACCATTGACCGGAAACTGAACTGGATCAGCCACATAAATACTGTGGCTACAAGAGCAGGTCAGAGGCTGGGAATTCTGCAGCGAGTAACTCACCTCCTGTCTCCCCAATGCCTGTCCACCAATTACAAAGCACAAGTCAGGAGTGTGATGGAAAACTCTCCACTTGCCTGGATGGCTGCAGCTCCATTAACAATAACACTCAAGAAGCTCAACACCATCCAGGACGGAGCAGCCAGCTTGATTGGTACCCCATCTACCACCTTCAACATTCACTCCCTTCACCACCCACGCACAGTGGCAGCAGTGTGTACCATCTACAAGACACACTGCAGCAACTCACCAAGGCTCCTTTGACAGCACCTTCCAAACCCGCGACCTCTACCAACTAGAAGGACAAGGGCAGCAGATGCATGGGAACACCACTGCAAGTTCCCCTCCAAGCCACACACCATCCTGACTTGGAACTATATCGCCGTTCCTTCACTGTCGCTGGGTCAAAATCCTGGAACTCCCTTCCTAACCGCACTGTGGGTGTACCTACCCCAAATGGACTGCAGCCGTTCAAGAAGGCAGCTCACCACCACTTTCTCAAGGGCAATTAGGGATGAACAATAATGCTGGCCTAAAAAATAATTGAGAACAATAAGATCAAGGGTGCAGGAGGTGGGTCTCATGAACAAGGATGTGCTTGGAGAGGGCGTGAGGGGAGGTAGGAAAGAAACTTGAGAACCTTTAGAGGACATTTGCCCTGATGGACTAGGGGAAGGAAGGGAAGCAGCAGAGGCAGCTGATTGGATGGTCCCAATCTTAGTGACAAATAACTCAATGAGCTCCTCGCACTCATTGTTGGAGGTGAGGGTGGAAGAGACGGGAGAAGGGGGTTAGAGGGTTTAAGAATGCGGTTTGCAGTAGAGAAAAGATGCTGAAAGTTATCATTCCATTTGAGGATAATCCTGGAGTAGCGAACAGTTTTCGTAGATGAGAGGAGGGCCCAATAATGGTTGATGTGTTCCTACCAGATCTGACGGTGAAAGGCTAACCAGCCGTCCGCCATATCAGTTCAAGTCTTCATCCCTTGGACTTAAGGCAGCGGAGATGAGGGCCGTACCAGGAGAACAGCCAGGGTGAGAGAGAGAAATGGTTTTAATGAGGTTTAGGGCATCAGAGGTGGAGATAAGGATGTGGTTGAGGAGATTGGTAGCTGCAGAAAGGTTGTAGTGAATGGAGGGCCAAAGGCTAGAGAGTTAGGATTTTGAAAGTGCAGTTTAAGTGAGACTTTTTTTTCCCAGGAGTGGACACAGGCATCGTAAGTTCTGTAGATTGGAGCAGAAAGTTGCAAAGACACATAGACAGGCTTAAGTGGGTGGGAAAATCTATAGCAGCTGCAATTTAATATTGGGAAGTGTGAGGCCATTCAAGAATGACAAATCGGAATATTTTCTGATGACAAACTGTGGTAGAGCAAAGAAATTTAGATGCCTGTGTATTCAAATCACTGAAAGCTAGTGCACAGGGACTAAAAGTAATCAGAAAGGCTGGATGAATGTTGGCTTTTGTCTCAAGAGGTCTGGAATCGATGGGGAGAAAATGCTGCTTCAGGTGTAGCGTCTCGGTCAAACGCCAGCTTGAACACTGTGTTCAGTTTTGGGCACCACACACTCAGGCTTGGAGGAAGTACAGCGCATATTCACCAGAATAATACCGGGGCTTAAAGGGTTCAATTAGGAGGACAGGCTGCACAAACCTATATTGTTTTTGCTTTAATATAGAAAGATGAGGGGTGATCTAATTGTGTTTAAACTGATTGGAGGATTCAGTAGGATACACACAGAGAAACAATTTCCTCTGCTGGGGGAGAGCCTGAACAAACTTAAAATGAGAGCCAGGTCATGTTCGGAGTGAAATCAGAAAGCACTCTTTCACACAATGGGGTAGTGAAATTTTGGAACTTTCTCCCCAAAAGTTATGGATGCTGGGTCAATTACAAATTTCAGAGATCAATAGATTTTTTGTTGGGTAAGGATATCAAGGGATATGGAACAACGGTGAGTAAATGGAGTTGATTTACAGTTCGGCTATGATTTGAGTTTTTTTTCAATTTATTCTTGGGATATGAGCATCACTGCCTAGGCCAGCATTTACTGCTCATCCCTAATTGCCCTTGAGAAGGTGGTGGTGAGCCAAATAGCTGAATGTTCTGAATAGCAGAACTGGCTTTGGGGGCTCACTCCCGTTCTGTGTTCATAAGGCCCGTTAGTATCTATAAGTTGCGATAAAAGCAAGTTAATGGGTAAATGGATTTGTGACCCCTGAGGCTACATGTTGTGTATCAATGTGGCCCAGAAAGCCAGCAGCTTGGACGTCCCTGACCTGAATAATGGGGGAATGTCGTGATGGAAGTGGCTAACTGTAAGATGGGCAAGATCAAGGTGGATCGAATGGCTTCCTTCATTCATATTTATCCAGTGATGTGGTGTTCTCATGATGACAATGATGCATGGCTCTTCTCCCTCATCAAACAAAAAAGAAAACGGCCAAACCCCTTTTATTTCTGAAGAATGTCCCTTTAACCAAGATATTTTCAGATTGCGGCTGAAGACCCTTTGCAACGTCGCAGCGTAAGTTTTAAAGTTGGGAGAAAAGGATCCAGTCTGGTAAAATCTTACGCAGTTTTAACTTTTATTTTCTTCTTCCCCTCCCCTCCCCCATTCAGATTTTGGAGAGGACGCTGGAGCCGGACAGTTCCGATGAAGAACCACCCCCGGTGTACTCTCCTCCTGCCTACGACATGCACGTATTCGACCGGAGTTATCCGCATGTCCCTCCCCTGCCACCTCGACGGTAAGCACCACGACTGCAGTCAACAGCCACTCTTGCTTTACTTATTGTTCGGGCTCGTGCAGATCACACTTTCCAGCTTGGATCAGTAAGCATGGTCCAACATCCATTTGCACTGCCTTTCAGTCAACACCAGAGTCACACCAAGGCCACCTCCTGGATTTGGAGAGACATTACACCATTTGCCAATGATACCATAGTTAGCATCAGATCTTAAATTACACTGGATTAAGTAATCTGTCCTTTACTAAAGAACAGCTCCCTAAAATAAAAGCAAAATACTGCGGATGCTGGAAATCTGAAACAAAAACAAGAAATGCTGGTTTTTCACTCAGCAGGTCTGGCAGCATCTGTGGAAAGAGAAGCAGAGTTAACGTTTCGGGTCAGTGACCCTTCTTCGGAACTGACAAATATTAGAAAAGTCACAGATTATAAGCAAGTGAGGTGGGGGTGGGGCAAGAGATAACAAAGGAGAAGGTGCAGATTGGACCAGGCCACATAGCTGACCAAAAGATCACGGAGCAAAGGCAAACAATATGTTAATGGTGTGTTGAAAGACAAAGCATTAGTACAGAATTTACTATGGAAGCAGCGATTTACTTGTACTTCTTTCAATGTAGTATACTGTATTCGCTGCTCACAGTGTGGTCTCCTCTACATTGGGGAGACCAAGCGCAGACTGGGTGACCGCTTTGCGGAACATCTCCGCTCAGTCCGCAAGCAGGACCCTGAGCTTCCGGTTGCTTGCCATTTCAACACTCCCCCCTGCTCTCATGCTCACATCTCTGTCCTGGGATTGCTGCAGTGTTCCAGTGAACATCAACGCAAGCTCGAGGAACAGCATCTCATCTACCGATTAGGCACACTACAGCCTGCCGGACTGAACATTGAGTTCAATAATTTCAGAGCATGACAGCCCCCCATTTTACTTTCATTTTTAGTTATTTTTTCTTCCTTTTTTTTTACATTCTTTTTTACTATCTTTTTTTGCATTTATTTCATTTCATCTTAGTTTGTTCAGTTTGCTTACCCACTGTTTGTTTTCAGGGTTTTTTTCAGGTTTGCACTTGCTGCTGTTCAATATTCAGTGTATTCACACCTAATCTGTACTAATGCTTTGTCTTTCAACACACCATTAACATATTGTTTGCCTTTGCTCCGTGACCTGTTGGTCAGATATGTGGCCTGGTCCAATCTGCACCTTCTCCTTTGTTATCTCTTGCCCCACCCCCACCTCACTTGCTTATAATCTGTGACTTTTCTAATATTTGTCAGTTCCGAAGAAGGGTCACTGACCCGAAACGTTAACTCTGCTTCTCTTTCCACAGATGCTGCCAGATCTGCTGAGTGAAAAAAACCCAGCACTTCTTGTTTTTGTAACAGCTCCCTAAAGCCTGGCTACCTGACCCGAACCCGACTGCATGTGTCGGGTTCGGGTCAGGTGTGTATTCTGCATCCAGCATTCGGGCTCGGGTCGGACTGGATTGTACTGTTTTGTTTCGTTTTGTTTTCGTTTTAATCTACTATTTTTTTTCTATTTCAATAATGTTTGTTATTTTTGGGTTGGGTCGGGCATTTAAAAAAATTATAGATCTCGGGCCCGGGTCGGGTTCACGTTGGATGTTATCGGGTCGGGCCCAGGGTGGGTTTTAAGTCTATACCCGAGCCAGGCTATACAACTCCCTCTCTCTACATTAGGTGAACAGGGAGGTCACTTTCCCTTCAGCTTGGCTCATCTCTAGCAGCAGACAGTAGCTGATAGCCAACACCTACTGAAGTATCCTGTCATTTCTTTGAATTCGCCCTGTTTTTTCTAGCAGAGGAGCAAACTTTGAGGTGATGGGTATTCCCGCAATATTGCAAGGCTGAGAAGCGTTGTCTGAAGCAAATAATTCAGGATAAGACGCTACGTTGGTCTTAAGAGTGTCCCTTGACCCTGTAATCCATTGTTTTAGTCAGCTTACTACAGTTCAGTGCTTTAGTGCTATCTATGTGCTGTTAGACGCACATGGACACACGGGAAAGGGTTGGGCTGTTAGACGCTGAGTACAGTGGCAGATTGACGTTCTTCCTTGGATGACCTTTGGAAATACCAAGAGGGTGATGGACCTACTTAGGATATCAAGTGGGTAGTTTGAAAGTGAATGTAGCATGGTGGGACTTATCAGTTGGATATACTACAGAGGCTTACAAACTTTTGTATGTGGGGGACCCTCTGCAAATGTCCTTTAGGGAAGGAAATTTGCTGTCCTTAGCTGTTCTGGCCTATATGGTAGCAGAGTGATTGTGTTCCTGGACTAATCCAGAGGGCTGGACAAATGATGCAGAGACATGAGTTCAAATCCCACCATGGTAGCTGGGGAATTTAAATTCAGTTAATTAAATAAATCTGGAATAAAAAGCTAGTCTCTGTAATGGTGATCATGTAACTACTGGATTGTTGTAAAAATCCCATTCGTTTCACGAGTGCCGTTTAGGAAAGGAAATCTGCCGTCCTTACCTGGTCTGGCCTACATGTGACTCTAGACCCATAGCAGTGTGGTTGACTCTCATTCAACCTCTAAAATGTCCTAGCAAGCCATTCGGTTGTGTCAAACTGCAAGAAGAAGGCCCATTACCAATTATCACAAATGGGCAATAATTCCCAGTCTTGCCGGTGATGCCCACATCCCAAGAACGAGTATAAAGAAAAATTAGAATACACCCAGTCCGATATAATAGACAGTGTCAGCTCTCACCACTGCTATCACGACAGAGGATGTTCTTCATTAGTAAGTAGTGACGGAAGCAACATAACAGTAAGTCAGTAAATTCAGACGAATATGGATTACAGACATCTCGAGACACTGCTTGCACTGTACATTATGCGTGGTCCTTGACAGAGCAGGAACTATAATAACTTCTGGATCCACGTCCTGACCCAATCTGGCCCATGAGCCACAGTTGGAAAATCTGTGATGCGCAAGCGTAAGGATATTGCATGGCAGTATTTGTTTTAATTTTATAGTTTTGCCTCAATTCCAATCTCGGATCCCCTAAGTCCCATGCCATTCGAAGGATGATTACGATAATTGGCTCTCGGGATATGGGCAACACAACAAGGCGGCATTCATTGCTCATTCCTAGTGTTCCTGAGAAAACAATGGTGGCCCTCTCCTCGTGTAGCGATTGTTGGTACAACTGAGTGACATTTTTTTAGAGTCACATGTTGGCCAGTTCACATCGAGGGGCAGGTTCCCTTCTCTAAAGGACATTAATGAACCAGTTGGGTTTTGTTGACAACCCACTATGCTCTTGACTTTTTTTTAATGCTAGCCCACAAGTTATCAGATTTAATGAATTCAATTCACAACTCGCCATGATTTGATTTGACTTCCCAACTTTTGGTACGAGATTGCCAATCTGGGTTCATGATCTCGTACCATAACCACAGTATCCGTATTAGGATCTACATCGCCAATCTGACCACTTCAGCCCCAAAGACCCATGGCAGAAGATTCCTCTCTTTCCTCACTGCCATGTGTTTGCAGAGGGCATCACCTTGAGCATTCGACAGTATTCCAATTGGGAGAAATTCTTCATGTGTGAGCCTAGACAGTGTGTGGCAACAAATGATTTAACAGTGGGTGCTGGGAGGATCCGGTCTCCATTCCATGTCCAGACACTCATTTTCCAAAAGGATTCAGTAGACAGTGATCAGAAGTAGCATCTTTTGCTAAACGATCTGCCTCTCACTAGTTGTAAGAGCAACTATGCTTGATCTTTTTAAACAAGACAGTTTATTTTTTATATATTTATCCTTTAAACCCTCCAGAGGTCTTGTGAAATGTAATTACTTTCAGTTTCAGTATCACCACAAACCTTCAGGAGGAATAATTGTCTCATCAGTTTTACAAGATGCTGTATGAATCTAGCTGTCTAAATCTAACTATGTGGGTAATGGGTTCTGAGGGCATGGAAACAGAAACAATATTTAAACACCCCTTGTAAAATAAGGTCAAGTTTCACAGCAGACCTGAACCTCAGGCTACTAAACTGTTAGTGCAGTGATTAAATATCATGTGGCTGCATCTCTAACTGTTGTATTGCCCTATCCCAGGGGTGTCCAACCTTTTTGCGTGAGGGGCCACATTACAATTTTTGGCCTACATAGGGGGCCAGTGAGCATATTTTGGCAAGATAAAGACATGACAAATTTATCTTACTATTAATCAAACAAAAAATGTGCATTTCTGTGAACAAGCTTGAAATTCATTAAATAAATTTATATTTATTAAATTTCATTTAACTTACTTTCTCGTCACTGTGTTGGACACTGATTTAGTGAGATACCTGGTATTGCTTTTGCATGCACAAGTAGTCAAAGTCTGCCAGCACAGCTGATGTAGTGATGTGGATATTCCAGATAGATGTCCATCTTTCAGGAGTGATCTTCTGTCCCCTCTCTATCTCCCCCCACCACCACCCCCCCCCCCCCCCCCGCCAGCTCTCTCCTCTCTCGCTCTCTCTCTCTCTCTTTCTCTGTCTCTCTCTGTCTCTCCCCTTTCTCTGTCTCTCCCCACCCCTCTCTCCCCACCCCTCTCTCTCCTCCCCCCTCTCTCTCTCTCGCTCTCTGTCGCTCGCTCTCGCTCTCGCTCTCTCTCTGTCTCTCTCTCTCTGTCTCTGTCTCTGGTGGCTGATTCCAGTGCACCTGTGCTGCGAACCGCCAATCAGCACTCACCCCGCCCAGGCAACCCGCTGTCAGTCACACAGGATTGGTGGGTTGGCTAGAAACCTATGGCATTCCGGATTTTGGTCCACGGGCCTTATGTTGGACAAATCTGCTCTATCCATTGGGTGCTATTTTTTCCCCCTCATCCTGAAGGTGAATCTGGGACTCTGAGCCTGGCATGGCATTGTGGCAGAGCTAGGGGATCCCATCAGCTTGCAGTGATCCCAAGGATGCCTGGAGCCATGGGAGAATGTCAAGGGTGGGTAGAAGATCCACCTCATTGGGCTACTCCCAGGAGCCATCTTTCCTCTGGACACCAGCCTACCAGGTTGAGAGGGGGGTGCAGATGCTGGGCAAGTCTGCCCCTCCTAAAACCATGCCTAGGCTATGCAGCAAACAAAGAAACAAAAAACAAAGATCTTTTGGCTTGAAACCTGGAGGGTGAGGACAATTTATCCTGGAATAAATAACTACCTACACTCCACAGCTAGTGTACATAAGACAGCCCTGATTGACTATGAGCTACACAAGCTTGGTGTCAACATTGCCGCTCTACAAGAAACCAGATTAGCCAACACAGGTTCTACTTGAGAGGCTCATTACACCTTCTACTGGCATGGAAAGAGTGCTGAAGATCACAGTGAGCATGGTGTAGGCTTCACAGTGAGCAACTGGCTGACACAGTCAGTTGAGCCACCAGTAGCAACCTCGGAGCGCCTCATCTCCCTGCAGTTATCATCTGATGCGTGAGGCCAAAATCATCACACTATACAAAACAAAGGCGACAGAGGAGACTGCAAAAACTACAGGGGCATCTTGTGCCTTAGTGTCACAGGGAAGGCCTTTGCTAGAGTCATACTTAAAAGACTCCATTTACTTGCAGAGTGTACCTCGAAGCACAGTGCGGTTTCTGTGCTGGCAGATCTACTGTGGATTTGATTTACTCCATTTACCAGCTACAGGAGACGTGTAGGGAACAGAGTTGTACCCCTTTACCTTACTTTTGTAGATCGCACTAAGGCATTTGACACCATCAGAGCAGGGCTCTACAAGATTTTGGGAAGAATTGGCTGTCCACTGAAGCTCCTCAGTCTCATCTCCTTCCATGACAACATGCGCTACACTGTACAGTTTGGCTCTGCTTCCGACAGTTTTGGAGTGAAGAATGGAGTGAAACAGGGTTCTGTCCTAGCCCACACTGTGTTTGGTATCTTCTTCTCTCTGCTCCTGACCTTCACCTTCCCTGCAGATATGGAAGGAGTCTACTTACACACTAGGTCAGATGGCAAGCTCTACAATCTATCAAGGCTGAAGGGAAGACAAAAACACATCGTGTCCTGATCAGAGAACTCCTCTATGCTGATGATGCTGCGCTAGTCACTCACACAGAAACTCAGCTAGAAAGACGGGCTGTCTGTCCCGTGCCTGTAACTTATTTTCCTTTGCTATAAGCGTCAAGAAAACAGTGATCATGGGGCAAGGTGTTGCATCTCTGCTCCTGATCACACTAAATAACATCCCACTGGAAGCAGTTAGCAAATTCTACTACTTTGGGTCCACGGTGACAGACAATCTGTCTCTTGATGCAGAGCTTCATACACACATAGGGAAAGCAGCTACCACCTTTGGCCAATTCGCGAAATGCGCATGGGATAACACCAAGCTGTCCCTTAGGACCAAGCTGATGGTTTATAATGCCTGTGTTCTCAGCACCTTGCTGTATGGCTGTGAAACATGGGTGACTTACTGCTGCTAGGAAAAGACTCAATAATTTCCATCTTCGTTGTCTGCAAGGCATTATGGGTATATCCTGGCAGGATAAAATCAGAAATCTGGCAGTCCTCTCAAAGGCAGAGCTCCCAAGTGTGTTGGCACTAATCAAACAGAGGTGGCTTCAGTGGATCGGACACGGTCGCATACCCATGCCCAAAGCTCCACTTCAAGGATGCTTGCAAGCGTGACATGAAGGCCCTAAATGTCGACTATTGCACTTGGGCATCACTGGCTGACGAAAAGGGGGAAATGGTGACACATCCTGTGGACTGGTGTGCACTGCCATGATGACCAGTGACTACAGCAGCTTGGCAACAAGCGCCAATGTCAAAAACAACAACTTACAAAGTCACTTGGCAGCTTCACATGCGGCACTTGTGGCAGAACCTGCCTCTCAAGGATTGGCCTTCACAGCCATCAGCAAAGGTTCACCAAAAGAAGACACCCCACCTAAATGGATTGTTTGCTGCATGTCCGTCATCTTTCATAGATGGAGGATGCCAACCCAACTGTAACAGAAAGTGCTTGCTCTTATGGTTTTGTTTTGTAAATTTTATTTTTCTTTCAGTTCCTTTTTTTTTTTAGCTCCCTCACCCAGTGCTGGCATCATCCGCTGAATATCTGTAATATCAGCCCAGATCCGTGGCCTCCGTGACCAGGCTGTTCTACATGGAAAAGAAAGACTTGCATTTTCAAAGCTCCTTTCATGTCCTCAGGAGATCCCAACGTACTTCACAGCCAATGAGTAGTTTTGAATGTAGTCATTGTTGTAATGTAGGCAAATGCAGCAGCTTTTTTCAAATTCATTCATGGGAAGTGGTGTCACTGGCTAGGCCAGCATTTATTGCCCATCCCTAATTGCCCTTGAGAAGGTGGTGGTGAGCTGCCTTCGTGAACTGCTGGGGTTCTAGGAGTGTGTTAGGGAGGGAGTTCCAGGAATTTGATCCAGTGACGGTGAAGGAACGGCGATATAGTTCCAAGTCAGGACAGTGTGTGGCTTGGAGGGGAGCTTTCAGGCTGTGGTGTTCCCATGTGCATGCTGCCCTTGTTCTTCTAGGTGGTAGAGCTAATTTGCACACAGCAAACTCCCACAAACAGCAATGAGATAAATGACCAATTTACCAGTCTTGATGGTGTTGGTTGAGGAAGGAAGGTTGCCCTCAGGGCACCAGGTGAATTTTCCTGCACTTCTTCAAATAATGCTATGGGAGTCCACCTGACCGGGCAGATGGGACCTGGGTTTACATCTCATCTCAAAGAAGGTAGATCTTAACTGCCTATTCACATTTTCTCCTCTAAGTTTGAATCCATGTCCCTTTGCCCTCGAGCGCCTAGTAATAATCAAGGTAATGTCATTTTGGGCTTCTGGCTATTCCCTTGAAGATCTTAATCTTAATAAGGTCACCTCTAAGCTGCCTTTGTTCCAATGCATACATTTGTAGCACCTTTAGTCTTTTCTCATGGTTCAGGTGCCCAATCCCATTTATCAAATAAATTATGTTTATGCCTTTTCTCAAGCTACTCTCAAGTTATGTTTAGTTTAGTTTAGTTTAGAGATACAGCACTGAAACAGGCCCTTCAGCCCACAGATTCTGTGCCAACCATCAACCACCCATTTATACTAATCCTACACTAATCCCATATTCCTACCACATCCCCACCTGTCCCTATATTTCCCTACCACCTACCTATACTAGGGGCAATTTATAATGGCCAATTTACCTATCAACCTGCAAGTCTTTAGGCTGTGGGAGGAAACCGGAGCACCCGGAGGAAACCCACGCAGACACAGGGAGAACTTGCAAACTCCACACAGGCAGTACCCAGAATTGAACCCGGGTCGCTGGAGCTGTAAGGCTGCGGTGCTAACCACTGCGCCACTTATCATAATGATAAGTGTGTTCACCACAATATCTAGTAGAATTTGTGACTCTGATATTTCCAAAGAGTGTACAACACACAAACAGGCCATTTGGCCCAACTGGTCTGTGCTTATGCTTCACATGATCCTCCTCCCAACCTATTTATTCTAACCCTATCTGCATATATTCCTTCCTCCCTCATGTACTTATCTGGCTTCCCTTCAAAGGCATCAATACTATTCGTTTCAACTAAGTTGCCCTCCCCTATCTGCAAAGAACATTTAAACTCTTGCTACAACCAGGATTCGCTGTGTACAGTCTGCACTTTACCGTGAATGCCATGTAAAGCAAAATTCATAAATATAAATCTATTAAAGCTCTTACTAACACATTCGCTTTCTTTCAACAAACTTTTACTTCCTTTTGTCATGTCTTTGTCACATTTTGTGTCAACTTCTTCATTACAAATTCCTATGTCCCCATTTATAATGGAAACTTGTCACACGGTAATTACACTCTTAGTCCTCAGTTTTTCATCTCCCAGTTCCTCAGCTTGTACTGATGAGAAACTTCTGTACTCCAACCAACTCTGCTTCCCTGCTTTCTAAATTGCAGCAGGTTTTGCTATTTACCTGCAAATAATAAAAGTATTATGTAAAAATTAGGGCAAGAATGTATGACTTTAAAATGGGAACCAAATTACTACCTGAACTATCAGTCTCCTTCACTTGAAGATGACACTTGTTCTTAGCTCCTTTTGTGGAATACTTCCTGCCCACTAACCTCACTTCCTGTTGATAGGATTTTTAGTCAAGCTTATTATGTCAACATGTAACATGGAAAATGCCTCTGTAGTCAGCAATAATGAAAATTTGCTATGTAAACAGATCCTGGTCCTGCTGTAGTTGTTGGCTGCAGCCACTCGAGGGCTGTATAGCTCCAGTGATGCTCTGTGAGATAAAGAGGGGTGGGAGGAGGTGTGTGTGGAGCATAAATGCCAGTACAGACCAGTTGGGCCAAATGGCTTGTTTCTGCACTGTACCTTCTTTGTAATTCTGAGTAAGCAACGCCACAGGAGATCTGTAATTAATATATAAAATGTTACATTCTTGATTATTCCATTGTGGTCGCAGACTTGACCTTCAAACTTCTGGTGGGAACCAGACTAAGATACGGTATCGGAATTGGAATCCCCCATTACTTGGCAACCTACCAGATGACTTTCTGCGAATTTTACCACAGCAGTTTGACGTGGTGCAGGTGAGCTGGATTTTGTTTTTGTTATTGAGAAGCCAAAGACCATCATGCAAGATTGAAAAGAATGGCCACGAAAATGAGCTAAGTAAGATGTAGTGGTTAAGTGATGCCAAGCTTGGGTTTTGAGATTTTGTTGGATGTAGGCAGAACTAAATGGGGCAAAGATTTCCAAATTTGAGATCCTGGAAAATTGTGAGTTAAACTAGGAAGCAGTGGATGCAGGGAGGAGGAAAGAAATGTAGAACCGTAGAGTATTTCTTAAATAGTGAGAGATTGGGAAGTGTTGAAGTCCAAAGGTACCTGGGTGTCCTTGTTCATAAGTCACTGAAAGCTAATGTGCAGGTGCAGCAAGCAATTAGGAAGGCAAATGGTATGTTTGCCTTTATTGCAAGAGGATTTGAGTACAGGAGTAGCGAAGTCTTGCTGCAATTGTATAGAGCCTTGGTGAGACCGCACCTGGAGCATAGTTTTGGTCTCCTTACCTAAGGAAGAGAATGCAATGAAGGTTCGTCAGACTGATCCTTGGGATGGCGGGACTGTCCTATGAGGAGAGATTGAGGAGACTGGGCCTATATTCTCTAGAGTTTAGAAGAATGAGAGGTGATCTCATTGAAGCATACAAAATTCTTACAGGGCTCAAAAAGGTAGATGCAGGAAGGATGTTTCCCGTGACTGGGGTTCTAGAACCAGGGGACACAGTCTCAGAATAAGGGGCGGGCCATTTAGGACTAAGATGAAGGAGATATTTCTTCACTCAGAGGGTGCTGAATCTTTGGAATTCTCTACCGCAGAGGGCTGTAGAGGTTCAGTCATTGAGTATATTCAAGACAGAGATCGCTAGATTTTTAGATATTAAAGATATCAAGGGATATGGGGATAGTGTGAGAAAATGGTGTTGAGGTAGAAGATCAGCCATGATCTAGTTGAATGGCAGAGCAAGATCAAGGGGCCGAATGGCCTACTCCTGCTCCTATTTCCTATGTTCCTATTTTCGATGTACATTCGGATGTTAGAAGGAGCAACAGGAGAAACAACAAAAACTTGCATTTACATGGCATCTTTAATGTAGAAAAGCATCCCAAGGTGCTTCACTGAGGCATGAAGACAAATGGATGATGGACAGATCTGAAGGGATGACTAACTGCTTGGAAAAATAAGTGAGTTATAAGGAGGGCCTTAAATGAGGAAGAGGAGGAGGTTGAGGGACAGAGGGGTTTGTAGAGGGAATTCCAGAGAATAGAACCTAAGTGGTTAAGAGCATTGTTGCCGATGGTGAGATGAAGGGAGGAGGGAGAGCACAAGATGCCAAAGTTAAAGGAACAGAGACTTCAGGAGAGGCTGTCATGTTGGGAGACATTAACAGATATAGGAAGTGTTGAGGTCACAAAGATGAAAATTTTACATTTGAATCCTTGAGAGAATGGGAACCTGTGAAGCTCAGCAAGGACAAGGGTATTGAGTAAATCCATAAACTGCAACTCATCCTGAACTCTCTTGCCCGTATCCTAACTCGCACTAGTCCTGTTCACCCATCGCCTCTATGCTCGCTGTCCTGCATTGAAAGTTCTCACCCTTCTTTTCAAATCCCTGATTGGCCAAACCCTTCCCTATCTCTGTTACCTCCTCCAGCCCCACAAGCCCTTCGAGATCTCTGCCGTCCTGCAATTCTGGCCTCCTGTGCATCCCTGATTTTATTCGCTCCACAATTGGTGATCGTGCCTTCAGCTGCGTGGGCCCCAAGCTCTGGAGTTCCCCTCCTTAAATCTTTCTACTTCTCTCTCCTCTTTTAAGACGTTCCTTAAATCCTACCTCTTTGGCCTAGCTTTAGGTCACTGGCCCTAATATCTCTTCATGTGGCTGGGTGCCAAATTTTGTTTGATAACGCTCCTGTGGAGCACTTTGTGATGTTTTATTATGTTAAATGCACTATGTAAATGCCAATTGCTGTTGTTATTGAGTGGGATTTAGTGCAGGAGAGAATATGAGCAGCAGACTTTTGCTTGAGCTGAAGTTTATGGAGAATGGAAGACTGGTCAGGAAATCTGAAGTTCAGTGGAGCTGTGACCATGGTATAATTGGCAAAATAGAGACAGACAAGAAGGACAGCAAAGAGCTTGGTGAGACACTGGTCACCTATTAGAAAGCAATTTTCTTAAATCCTGTCAAGAGGTGCAAGATAAACCTCTTCAACATGGGAACAGCATTCTAATCTTGGACATTGGTCAATTTTTTTAATGATGTTGGGCTCCTAGCACAAATTAATGGGCAAAACATCCTGAGGGGCATGTCACACCTGTGCCTGAGTTCTCGATATGTATTTATATTGCTTGAAGGTCTGTGTCAAGAACACACAATCGTGAGGTGTATCCCTTATAGATTTACGAGCTCTTGGCAGGAAGATTTGTTTGGAGCACAAACGGAAACTGAGCTTGCAGTTTTAGCAATGGAGAAATATGGAATTGGCCTGAAGTAACAGTTTGGAGTGTTTGTTACATTTTTGTGGTGACAAGTTACTTTCTTTGAATGGATCAGAACTATGTTGGGCCAAGAAAATATGCCCAAGTGTCCAATGGAGAGATGACTTTCCAGCTGAGCACTATGGAGAGGGCATAGAGTGACCAAACTGACACCGACTCAATATAATAAATAGCCAGGTTTGGGCATCTTCTGCCACGAGATTATTATATATTCAATCACACTCTCAAAGCATGTTAAATACTGGTTGGCCAATTTTAATTCCCTTTGCAAATAGGGAAGCAGCAACCGGAAAACTTACTGCTCCGGTTACCGTGGTACTCCAACTGCCACCATCTTGGAATAGGGCCCTGAGAAGGGTCGCCAGCGTACCTGCCTGTTTCAGATGGAAGGTTGCTGGCAGAATGACGTACATTGGACCCCAATTGCAATTTTGTAGTCCAAAATGAGCAGCATGTGCACCGCTGGCACTTGGCTTACTCTTTCCTGCATTGAACAGCCTGACCAGTCGTGCTTAAAAGGTACGCTACAGACTCTCAAAAATGGGCCCAGAAATAATTTTAACTTACTGTTTCTCTGGGGCCAAGAGGAGCAGTGTAAATCAAATTGTATGCCCCCTCCCCACCCACCGGGCCTGGATTTCCCCCATCTTCAGGCTCCCAGTAACAGCAGGCTAATTTCCCGCCCTCCCCAATCGGCGGGCTGCCTGTTAGCACCAGCTTGGCACGCGTACCTCCATGTGAATGAAGCGCGGGCCTTAAAGTGACTCGGTCCTTATAGAGGGCAGCAGGCCCATTTCGCCCGCTGACTCAACATAAAATTAGACCCCTCTCTCCTGGCAGAATATTATGACTGCGCCAATTGTGTCTCCACTTTTGATTTCACGGATCTCATGTTTAAATATCAGGGAGGAGAAATTGGATCTCTTTGCACCTGGAAAATGGGGAAAAAAGGACTATTTGTGAGGGGTTCTATGCCATGCTCCAAGGACACCGGAAAGGTATCTGACCCAGTAATGGGTTGATTGATTCTTCAGATGTCCCTGACAACTGTCTAAAATGGGCCCTTCCATATGTTGCACTAATGAGATGCTTAATAATGCTTGTTTTAGGCCTTTTCACTTGGTCTACATGCAGCCTAACCCACAGTCCTTAAACCAAGGAGATGTGGGCTAACTACACTTGGGATTCCTATGTGCAGGATGGGTACCTCACACTTCTGTGATCACAAACACCTGCTCATTGTAATTGTTTAACTACTTTATTGAAAGGAGAGGGCTGAGAGACATAACAGTGCAGCACCAGGGCTGAGTTCTATGGACTGGAGCACTGGATTAATTTTTAGATCCTCTTTGGCTACAGGTGAGGTCCCAGAGGACTGGAGAATAGCCAATGTTGTTCCTTTGTTTAAGAAGGGTAGCAAGGATAATCCAGGAAATTATAGGCCGGTGAACCTTACGTCAGTGGTAGGGAAATTATTAGAGAGGATTCTTCGGGACAGGATTTACTCCCATTTGGAAACAAATGAACTTATTAGTGAGAGGCAGCATGGTTTTGTGAAGGGGAGGTCGTGTCTCACTAACTTGATGAAGTTTTTTGAGGAAGTGACGAAGATGATTGATGAAGGAAGGGCAGTGGATGTTGTCTATATGGACTTTAGTAAAGCCTTCGACAAGGTCCCTCATGGCAGACTGGTACAAAAGGTGAAGTCACACGGGATCAGAGATGAGCTGGCAAGATGGATACAGAACTGGCTCAGTCATAGAAGACAGAGGGTAGCAGTGGAAGGGTGCTTTTCTGAATGGAGGGCTGTGACTAGTGGTGTTCCGCAGGGATCAGTGCTGGGACCTTTGCTGTTTGTAGTATATATAAATGATTTGGAGGAAAATGTAGCCGGTCTGATTAGTAAGTTTGCGGATGACACAAAGGTTGGTGGAGTTGCGGATAGTGATGAGGATTGTCAGAGGGTACAGCAGAATATAGATCGGTTGGAGACTTGGGTGGAGAAATGGCAGATGGAGTTTAATCGGGACAAATGTGAGGTAATGCATTTTGGAAGATCTAATACAGGTGGGAGGTATACAGTAAATGGCAGAACCCTTAGGAGTATTGACAGGCAGAGAGATCTGGGCGTACAGGTCCACAGGTCACTGAAAGTGGCGACGCAGGTGGATAAGGTAGTCAAGAAGGCATAGAGTATAAAAATTGGCAAGTCATGCTGCAGCTGTACAGAACTTTAGTTAGGCCACACTTAGAATATTGCGTGCAATTCTGGTCGCCACACTACCAGAAGGATGTGGATGCTTTGGAGAGAGTACAGAAGAGGTTTACCAGGATGTTGCCTTGGTCTGGAGGGCATTAGCTATGAGGAGAGGTTGGATAAACTCAGATTGTTTTCACTGGAACGACGGAGATGGAGGGGCGACATGATAGAAGTTTACAAAGTTATGAGTGGCATGGACAGAGTGGATAGTCAGAAGCTTTTTCCCAGGGTGGAAGAGTCAGTTACTAGGGGACATAGGTTTAAGGTGCGAGAGGCAAAGTTTAGAGGGGATGTGCGAGGCAAGTTTTTTACACAGAGGGTGGTGAGTGCCTGGAACTTGCTGCCGGGGAGGTGGTGGAAGCAGATACAATAGCGACGTTTAAGAGGCATCTTGACAAATACATGAATAGGATGGGAATAGAGGGATATGGGCCCTGGAAGTGCAGAAGGTTTTAGTTTAGGCAGGCATCAAGATCGGCGCAGGCTTGGAGGGCCGAATGGCCTGTTCCTGTGCTGTACTGTTCTTTGTTCTTTAGCAGTCAGCCTGTAAGCAGGAGCTGAACAATAATCTTGCCCTGGATGACTAATTTCTGTACAGAATGCCAGCCAGCCTCCAATCCTGAGATGTTATACTCATGCCATAGATTCCTCATCTTGTTGAGCGTATATGAGACTAGTATATCAATATTGGGCACTGGAGCTGCTACTTACCGGGTACTTCCCCAGAGGGAGGGTAAATTTAAGGCCAAATCAATGTGGGTGCCTCCTGTCAGAATAAACACCATTTCCAGAGACCTCTTTAAAAATGGTTAACTACCCAGGCAGAAGTGAATTTTGGGTGCTACTGGGCGACTTGTGGGAAGAAACGTTTTTTGTTTGTGAACAATAAGATGTGTAGGCGCCGCACATTGATAGGGCGGATGTTTGCTCACTTTTCATATCATTTCTCCAGCGGTTGCTTTGAAAGCTTCCCTTGGATACCTGCAACGTGCCCACGTGCAGGGTGCCACTCGAGTCCAACTGCTGCTCCAGCTTGCAGTTCTAGGCAGTGCAAATGTCATTCCTTCCCAACCACTCCCAATGTCCTTGAGAACAGTGTAGTTTGAAGCCAGGGCACAGTGTGTATGTTGCTATGAAAATAATAACGTCATCATTAATGAGAAAATGTACTGCAACCCTGCAGAATTCACAGAAAGGCCATCAAGGGACCAGCCAGGAGTCACAAGGATCACTTGACCAGGAGCGGAAGCTGAAGCAGTACCTGGAGGATGAGCGGATTGCACTCTTCCTACAGAATGAAGAGTTTATGAAGGAGCTTCAGCGGAACCGCGAGTTCCTATTGGCACTGGAGAAGGGTGAGGGAACGGACAAAACGGAAAGAGGGAAACTTTGTGAAAGCTGAATTAGGAATACTTACATTTTTCCGTCCAATTTTCTTTCTGTTATCCTCCCTCTCCTGAAGCTGGTAGTGTATAGTTGCAGTAGCAGATCCCTTTGTACATTATCTGAATGGCCTCTCCTCATGTAAGAGTCCAGCGTGGAGATGTGATGCATTCTGGGCCCCAATTGTTTGTACCACAGAGCGAGGACTGCCTGAGCTTTTCTGTTCTTGAACTGAGCTGTACAAACGTGCCGATCGGACTCCAGACACTCCTGCCGCAGAGAAGACATTGCAGCGGCTTTGCAGGATCTGGGAGCAGGTGGCCCTTTTGGTCACGTGATGGTGTGATGGGTCAAGCAAAAAACAAACAGGGAATGGGAAAATATAACTGTCCTTATTTTAATGACACAAAAAAAATCTAGGTTGTAATTATAACCAATCTGCTCAGTGGAAATTGGGTGGGTTCAGTTCAGCTGCTGTTTCATACTCTTCCCGATTTTAGTTTACACTGAATTCCAACAGATCAGGTTAAAATAATCCCTTTCAGCTCAGCTTCCACTTTCCATCAGTTTAATCCTGTTCAGTCCCAGCATTCTGAAGCCCTCCATATTTTGCATGGCTGTGTTTATACCCTGGAATCGCTTTGCACACGACACAACCTTTCTGCATATTCACTCAGCCGTAAAAAGTGTCCTAACTTGAAACAGGATAATCAGTCCTTTGGGCACTCTGAAAGGCACATTGCAGGCTGGCATAGGTGCCAGGGCACAACAGAATGATACAATTCAGTAACAGATACCTCACCACAATATAACACTGCATCAGAAGGATTTCTCAGGATTTCACTTCTGTGTAGAAGTGGAGACTAAAACCCCTGAACATTATTATCTTTCCCTTTCCTTTTCTCCTTGTCCTTTCCTGGGGTCCATGGGCACAGGCCGTCTGGTATCTCTCTGCTGACTGGTCATTCTCATGGATAGTGAACAAGGCTGCTTGATCATGGAGTGACCCAAAGCCGAACCCAGCCCAGCCCTCACTTTCAAGCAGGAGCTACTGCTTGGTGATCCGACCTGGGAACCCTGGCTGTTTCCTCCCACCTGCACCGTGACCCCAGTCTGGGAACACAGAACCCATTTGTGATGCCCCAACAAAACCATAATAGCAAAACATGGGAGCGCAGGTTCAAGCTAGTAAGCGCTTCTTCATAGACTGGTCAGCATGTGGAATGGACTTTTTGAGTTGGGTAGTGGAGACCAAAACCCCTGTTGGATGTTGTGATTGCGGGGGGCGGATGGGAACTGTTGGTTCTTTTTAAGATGAATGAACTAGGGTGGCTTTTTCTCCTTTGTGTTTCTTGTGAACATCAGCCCACTTTCCTCAACCCAAAGTCTAAGGCTTGGACCCCTACTGACCTGTATGGCTGAAATCCAGCCCCTACTTAGCCATCAGGTGATTTTTTTAAATTTCTTTCACAGGCTGTGGGTATCACTGGCCAGGCCAGCATTTATTGCCCATCCCTAATTGCCCTTGAGAAGGTGGTGGTGAGCTGCCTTCTTGAACCGCTGCAGTCCTTGGGGTGTAGGTACATCCACAGTGCTGTTAGGAAGGGAGTTCCAGGATTTTGACCCAGTGACGGTGAAGGAACGGCGATATAGTTCCAAGTCAGGATGGTGTGTGGCTTGGAGGGGAACTTGCAAGTGGTGGTGTTCCCATGTAACTGCTGCCCTTGTCCTTCTAGTTGGTAGAGGTTACAGGAATACGGTATTTAATGCAGGATTCTTGACAGACTTTTAAATATTTGTTACTAAGACTGCAGATTTACCTCCAGGGTTAATCACATAATAGCCCAAGCTGCCGTGCTACAGATGCCCTTGCACATTGTGACTTCACTTGTCTCTCTATTTTTTCCAGATCGGCTAAAGTATGAGTCAAAAAAATCAAAGTCTAACAATGCGAATGAATCTTTGCCCTCCGGTGACATTAGTTTGCCCTCAGCAGTTCCAGGTAAATACAGACATCAATTCCCACTCACAGTGATTTATTAGGTTTATTGTTTTCTTCTACTACACTTTAGTGATTTACTGCTGTCTGCCTAATGAGATCTGTTCAGCTGCTAATGATTTATTACTTTTCTCTCCTTTTGATAAATGTTACAGTGTTACAATACATGTTGATGAGCTGCTTGGTTCAGTGCTGGTGACTGTTTACGAGACAATTACTGCTGTGAAATGTGGGTTAATAACTACCTCAGACACAACCATCTGTAAAGTTACTCAAGGAAGAGTGAATGCAACCCAGTGGCGGAGCAGCACTCAGCCAAGTAGACCAACAAGCTCTTGGGATTAATCCCTGGTTTGTGCTGAATTAGCTGATCTCGCCCTGGCATCAAAGGGCACCACAACTGATTTCAGTGCCTGCGCTCCCCCCGCCCCCCAACCCCACACCGGAACCCAATGGAAAATGCGTGCTTGAACATCAGTTGAAACAAGGATTGAGCTCGACTGCAATGCACTACTTGGTTGAATATCTGGTCAGTGCCCTCTGTCGCAGCAGAAATGGGCACCTGGGTGAGGTACGAGAGGGCAAGTGGCACTCACCGAAGCATACCCCCAAGGTGGAACAAGATTGAGGGGCTGAATGGCCTAATCCTGTGTTCTTACAGGAAAGAAGGAGCAAAAACAACTGAAACCCTCACTGTTCCCCTTTCAGAGGCGACTTCACCCCTCGAAGCTCCTAATTGTATTGTGATTCTTCTGAGTCTTAGTCGTGGCTCAGTGGGTAACAGTGTCGCCTCTGAATCAGTATGTTGTGAGTTCAGTTCCCACTGTCCAGAGACTTGAGTACAAAAATCGAGGCTAACGCTCCACTGCAGTACGGAGGGAGTACAACACTGTCAGAGGGATGAGATGTTAAACCAAGGCCTTTTCTACTCTCTCAGGTGGATGTAAAAAATCCCATGGTATTATTTCAAACAAGAGTTGGGGTGTTCTCTCTGGTGTTCTGGCCAATATTTATCCCTCAACCAACATCACTTCAAAAAAAAAGATTATCTGATCGTTATCATATTGCTGTTTGTGGGAGCTTGCTGTGTGCTAATTGGTTGCCACATTTCCTTTATTACAACTATATGCAATATATTTTTATACACATATATTTTTGATAAAATAATGGAAGGCAGGGGAAATAAAGGCAGCTTCCAGGTTATCAAATCTCAACTTCAATTTGTTTCGCATTTACCCTTCTTTATCGAAAGAAATAAAACTCACCTCCTGTCTCCCCAAAGCCTGTCCCCCATCTACAAGGCACAAGTCAGGAGTGTAATGGAATACTCTCCACTTGCCTGGATGGGTGCAGCTTCAACAACACTCAAGAAGATCGACACCATCCAGGACAAAGCAGCTTGGCATCCCATCCACCACCTTCAACATTTACTCCATCTACCACCGATGCACAGTGGCAGCAGTATGTACCATCTACAAGACGCACTGCAGCAACTCACCAAGGCTCCTTTGACAAGACCTTCCAAACTCCAACCTCTACTGCCTAGAAGAACAAGAGCAGCAGGCGCTTGGGAACACCACCACCTGCAGGTTCCCTTCCAAGCCACACACAATCCTGACTTGCAAATTTACCGCCATTCCTTCACTATTGCTGGGTCAAAATGTAGTGGCTCAAGAAGGCGGCTCACCACCATATTCTCAAGGGCAATTGGGGATGGGCAACAAATGCTAGCCTTGCTGGCAATGCTCACATTCCATGAATGAATAAAAAAAATCTTAAATTACTGTCCAGACCAGTCATTACAGTGTCCTTTAAAATCGGCCTATTGACAGTGATGAAATGAATCACTTTAATGGCTGTTCTCCAGTGGATTATGTGCTGGTGCCATGGATGGCTGCATCCTGCTGATGAAGAGCCATAGTATATGATGAGAAAGTGTCTGGAAGCAAATCTTAACCCCTTTCTCTCCCATTTGTCGCAGTTGATTCTGGTGCCTCCGGTGTCGCTGAAGCAAGCAGTGTAGTATTTGATGATGCCATGTTCAGGGACAAACTGAAACACATGGGAAAATGTGAGTCCTCCTAAAATCATTACAGAGAATTTTACAACTCAGAAACAGGCCATTCGGCCCAACTGGTCCATGCTCGGTGTTTATGCTCCCTACCCCTTCCTCATCCCTTATTTATTATATCTCACGCTATCAACATTTTCCTTTCTCCCTCATGTACTTACTTTAGCTTCCCCTTAAATGCATCAGCCTGAAGCTTTCTCTTGCTGCATGTTGACAAATGTGTCATCACCAGAATGATACCTGGACTCTAGGGGTTAAATTACAAGGAGAGATCAAACAAACTAGGGTTGTATTTCCTGGAATTTAGAAGGTTAAAGGGTGATTTGATCAAAGTTTTCAAGATATTAAGGGGACAGATGGGTAGATAGAGAGAAAATATTTCTACTAGTTGGGGAATCTAGGACTTGTGCATAGTCTAAAAATTAGAGCAGATCTGTCGAGAGTGAAATTAGGAAACACTTCAATTGTTAATTTTAAATCTGAAATTGAAGATTTTTGTTAACCAAGGGTATTAAGTGATGTGGGGCAAAGGTGGTTATATGGAGTTAGGTGGCAGCTCAGCCATGATCTCATTGAAAGCCATGAAACAGGCTTGAGGGGCTACTCCTGTTCCTTTGTAACCAGTGATACCCTATAGTGTTGCAAACTTAGAGTCAAGACCAAGTATCTTCCTAAATTGAAGTGGGGTCAGAAGTGGGGATTATTGGAGAGCCCACACAGCTGTAATATAGGCCCCATTTAAGTCATTTAAAAATGCATTTTTCCCACATTTTTATATAATAATTTGATTTCACATTACTATTAATAATTAAAGTGTAAAATTGATGGTAATTTAAGAAGCAGAGATGTCAGGTTGGTCAGAGTATAGGAGTTTTTCTGTTGTACAGGCTGAGGAGCTGGGAGATGCAAAACTGAGATGCTACAGCACTGCCACTGGCAGGAGGGTTTCACTACAGCACCATGAGTTTACATAGGTATTTACATAGTTTACATAGGAACATATGTATAGATGTGAAAATTTTAATATATTGTTGATGCTGTGAAGAATTATATTCTGTGTTGCAAAGGGCACCAAGAGTAAACCACAGAGTGTAGGACTGGAGCCAAGTGTAGCCCAGTCTGGGTCGGGGTGGCAGGTTCCCTTCCCTGAAGGGCAATAGTAAACAAGTTGGGTTTTTACAAAAATCTATGGTAATTCTTCTTTCTGAGGAGGGATTCAGATCAAAAAGGAAAACAGAATATGTCAGAGGATAAGATATGCCCCAGGTCATTCCAGGCACCTGTCCTATCAAATAGTTGCAGAGTGGCATCTCTGGAGGCCAGAGAACAAACCCCTTGCCTGCCATCTTGTTTGAGGAATGGTGGATATTGCAGACTAGACCTAAATGGGAAAAAAAATAGCAACCATATTGTTCGCTTTCCTTGGCCTTGGGTTTGTGATCAGCAGTGAAGTGATGGTGCTTACCGCTGACCTCGAAGAAAGCTGCCCTCAAAGAGCTAGCGAACTCTTTGGCATGGACTTCCCCTCTCCCAACGTTACTTTGGTTCCAGCATCAGCTCAAGGCCATGTCTGAGATTGATAGATTTTTGTTACGTAAAGGTATTAAGGATATGGGGCAAATCAGCAACAGTGATGCCATCAAACAGGCTAAGCAGCCAAACATTGAAGTATTCTCACAGACAGCAAACCAGGATTTAAAAAGCACTGATTATCCTTCACTTTTTAATCATTTTACAGAGAGTGAGATCATGATTGGGTGATGCACATGGGATTAAGTTAGAAACTGAGATAAAGAAACTGTAAAAAAAAAACTATTTTTGTTTTAAAAATCTGTGGAACTTTATTATCATAATGGAGAAATTTGACATTCCACAAATATTAAATAAGTTATCAGGGCCAGAGAGGTTGTTCATCCATAATTATGGACATAATAACCCCTTTAAAAACCCCGTTACACCTCATTTAACAAGGCATAACATTTTCAGGGGTTCTTAGAGTGAGACTAATAGTGTGAAAGTGGAAGTTCACATCAGTTCAAGTGATTTCTAAAGATTTCCGTCTTTGGGAATTCCAACAATGTAGCCTATGGAGGACCAGAGAATTACTGACAGCAGCTTCTGAATTTTGGTGTTTAATTGTATGTGCGCCGGCTCCGGAAGTTGTTGTCAGTTTCACGGTTGTAGTGACAGTGAATCCTGACAATTTAGTCGGCATTGCAACTACAAAATTGGGCCCCTTGTGTTTTCTAAATAGGCGTTGAGAAATTGTGACAGTGTGGAATTTAATGCTGGTGTGTAAATGTCAAAGAAAGATGTTGAGCCCCACAAATTCACCAATTCAAACAAAGTTCTTGTATCAATGGTCAACACAGGGCCTCTGTCATTCCAAACACCCATGGATGTTTGATGCCCTGTCCTGTTAGCTGATGTTAGTTAGGGTAGCAGTTGGTGAACTGCAATTGGTCTCAGTACCCTTGGCTCAGGGAAGGGAAAGGTATTCCATGTTCCCAATCCTGATCGCTATCCAATGACTCCTGACAGGAATGGCTTGTGTGCGGAACATAGGGCAAGGACAGATTTAGATTCAACTGTGATGGCTCCTGCACTTGAATAGCTCTGTTGAGGCTCTTGTGAACTGTGGCCATTTCGAGAGGGCAGGTAGAATGCGTGGAACTGTGCCCCAGCAAAGAATCAACAGGAGAGGAGGGAAACTCTTTGCATTCCTTTGGGTAGGATTCATTCACCCAGAAGTATAGTCATTGTATTTTTCTTCCGGTTTCAGAACAGGCTGTTTTAGAATCTGTCATTTCTAGCTGCCAATTGTGTATTTACTGCAAACATTATGGGAGTTGGGTGGGTCACATTTTAACATAGTTCAGCTGTAATGATCACTAATAATTCTTCTGCACAAACCCATTGCTTTTGTTTCTCAGCAACGCGGAAGAAACTTTTCGAGCTGGCCCGAGCTTTTTCTGAGAAGACGAAGATGAAGAAGTTGAAGCGAAAGCATTCCTTAAAGCATCACACGTATCCTTAATCGTTCTTTGTAACGGAATAACCAAGGTGAAGGCCCACAGCGAAGGCGCCACTGTGGTGGAATAGATGAGGAGAATCAGGAAGGATTGGCTCAGCAACTCAGTATAGGAACTGATCAATGAGAATCATGTTCTGATTCTCAAAGTAATCAATCAAGGCTGAGTATTAGTCAACAGCAGTACCAATGTCACTAATAGAGGAGCTTTCCCTTTAAGAAATGACTCTCTCCACTTGTTCTGTACATTTCTCTTGTCTTATTGAAAAACAAAGCCCAGACCCCACAGTGCAGGACATTAGCAGGGATTATAGAATGATAGAGTACAGAAGGAGACCATTCGGCCCCTTGGCCTTGTGCCAGCTCTTTGCAAGAGTTATCCAATTAATCCCACTTCCCCTGCTTTTTCTCTCTATCCCGGTAAGTTCTTTCCCTTCACGTGTTTATCCAATTCTTGGATGAGCAGAATAAAAGACAAGATAAATCGGGTGATATTAATTAGCCTGAAGATTTTCAGAAAAGAAGACTGAGGAATACTAGGAGCTGAACAGATTTGAAGTGCTGAGAATGAATGAGCTAGAGTAGGAGCCATTGATCAGTCTTGGTTTGAGTGAGGATGTAAGGAAGAGAAGGAGGATGGCGTATTGGCAACTTAGCAGGAGAAAAGTCAGAGCAACAATGAATATCGTAATATAGATTAAATAGACAGGGCAAGATTGCAACTGGTTGGAGATTAAGTGCCACGAACTAGACAACCAGCTTTATCTTGTTTCAAGGGAGTGTTAGTAGAGCCTCGCCAAATATAAATGCAATATCCAAGTGTTGGACAGATTGCGTTTATAAAGACAGTTACAAATTTTTGATGAGGAAATAAATGTTTTGGCACCGAACCTTGGAGGTATGGGAGCTCATCTCAGGGCAGAGATGATAGGTGAAGGAGAACTGAGAGTGGAGCCATAAAAGACATGAGAGTAGCAATTGGTATGTGTTGTGCATGTTTTCTCAGGCGTAAAATAAACACAAGTTGTACCAATCTAGCAGTGGGACAGCCTGCACCTGATCTGTGCTGCCGTTGGTCCCACACTCATTCATGGAATCCATGTTTTAGTTATTTCAATTAATTTTTATCAGACCTCTGGCCTCTTGCTTTGGGGACCAGATGAATTTTTACCTCACTGAGAGGCAACTGGGCCCTGAACTCCCTACTGCCTAGCCTTTGGCCTTCAGTCGCCATGATACTTCTGCAGCTGTCACCTCCACCATTGCCTTGTCTGCAACAAACCTTTACTCTCTCTCTCACCATGGTCATTCCCCTGGTATGGCCTCCATCTTTGTTCCTTCGAGTCCAAGTGATGGTTTACACACAGACTTGAGTGGATCTGGCACACAACCAGTTTAGCCATTCATCACCAGATCTGGCTGGACCACATCAACTGAGTTTCCAACCCCATATTCTGCCCAGCACAAAGATTGTCTACTTCCACCTCCATGACATCATCTTATTCCACCCCTTATCTATGAGAGAGCACTGTTACTGGAAAAGAAGTCAGGATGAGCCACCAATTACAACTCAGATAAACCAAATTGATAGGAAGAAATATATATATATATATATATATATATATATATCCAGACACACAACTTTGGTGAGATGTTGTTTAGAAGTATACGGTGCCAGGCCCTGCAAAGACTTTGAAAATGTCCAAGGCAATGACAGATGACACACCAAAGTGAGAGCAGAAATCCAGAGATCTGCAATGTAGATCAATCATGAATAAGGCTGGAACTTGCAAGATGATAGATAACTTGATCATTTGCAAGAGTAATAAACAATTCTGTGCAATAAACTTCATAGAGTCGAATTGTACAGCACTGAGAGACAGATAGACACAGACACTGTTATACAGGAGTAACAAATCGCCATTACACAGACACTGGCCGGAATTGTACGACCCCCCACCCCCTGCAGGAGCAGGGGGGCGGGTCATAAAATTGAGTGGAAGGTGAGGGGCGCCGTTCCCATCGCCTTCTTGTCCCCACTACAATTTTGCGAGGGGCAGCGGCGAGAAACGACCCACCCGCCCCAGGCCAATTAATGTCCTGAAGTGGCCAATTAACTGCCACTTAAGGGCCTCCTCCCACCGCCACTGGTATTTTACCAGAAGCCAGCAGGCAGCTCAGGTTCCCCCCCCCCCCCCGCCCCCAGGAGACCCCACTGAAATACATTCCCCCATCCACCCTGCCTTGCCTCGCCGAGACCTGGCTGATTGTCCCCAGCGAGGCCCCACAACTCTCCTTTTTCCCGGGGCCGACGTCCCACTCACTGCTGCAATCCCAGCAGCGGCCACTGTTCCCGGTGGCGCTGCTGGGACTGAAAGCTGCCAGACCGTTGATTGGCCGGCAGCTCTTGGAGGCGGGACTTCCTGCCACAGAGGGTCGGAAGCCCCACCCAAGGCCAATTAAGGTCCTATGCTACGATTTTACGTCGCCTGTCTCCCAGGCCTGGCAGAGGCAGGCTTGCCCCTGAAATTTTGGCCAGTGGGTGGGGCCTCCCGCCCAATGTAAAATTCTGGCCGTTATCTTAGCAAATTGCAATGTTTCAATTATTTTCCTTTACCTGTCTGGCAATGCAGTCTCGGAACAGCAGCCTCAACAGCAAACCTCCTCGATGATGTAGAAGGGAATTCTTGTGGTAAGAATATGTACATGTATTTGTTGTAATTTTTTTCTAATGTAAAGAAGAAACAAAATCATCGAGGAGACAGGCTGGTCTTTCCATTATGGCATTCAGTTTTCCAGATTAGTCTTGTTTGTACCTCTGCTGTTGGGGATGAGGCATATGGAAGCTGGCCTTACCTCTTCCCAGCAATGGGGCGAAGGTATGTTCTGATGAAGGGTCACTGACCTGAAACGTTAACTCTGCTTCTTTCTCCACAGATGCTGCCAGACCTGTTGAGTATTTCCTGCATTTCTTGTTTTTATTGCAGTATTTTGCATTTATTTGTTCTGATATTAATTGGCAAGAGGGGATACATTACGGCACGGTCTTTGAGCAGACAGGACACCAAAGAGTTGGTGAAGTGGGAACCAAATGAGAATTATACTTGCGTCAAAGGTATTTTCCTAGAGTTGGAATTAGAAGAGGGAGAAAGATGAACAGTTTTTCTAACTGCAATTTAAGTAGATAAAAATATTAATTTAAACAAAATTTAACTAACATTTAAAGTAAAAATGGCGGCACAGGAAGGGACAGTGAGGTATGGTTCCTGCAGGATGTGGCTGCCAGTGTATTCATTAAAAATTATGCTGGCTTATATCACCCTGCCTCCCTTTCAGATGAAGATATCCAGTTCAGGAAGCAGCCCTTACAGGAGGAAGATGAAGAAAATAAGGATGGACAGTCATGGTAAGCTTAAAGAGCGACACTTCTAGTATCAATTCCCTGAGAGGAATGGAGAGTGGGATAAAGGGCACATCACTTTCCAACTCTCTGCACATCATTCCTACACACCAAACCTCTTCAATTAATGTGCTAAAATGATTAGCAGTCACCACAATAATTCCAAATCTCCTGACTGTATTTTCATCTATCTGGTGAGTGAATTGTTAATTGCATATTAATTGTGTTTGATTGTATGCAGGTGGTGGGCATTCACTTGAGCTCCTATAAATAGACACGTGGTTGTTGTGGTTAGGAGGTGTATGCAGGTAATGAGCATCCCTGTAAACAAAAATAAAAGTGTGTAAAGATTGGCTCCAGTTCTATCTTTCACCAACTGGCTTTCTGGAATAGAACATGAGAACATGACTCCTCTTATCAAACACTTTAATATACTCCTGAAATGGGTTTATTAAAAGTTAAGGGATTCTACAAACTTTACCCACACCCGGAAAGCTCTAGTAATTTGAAGAGATACTTAACATTTATCTCATGTTGAATGTATTTCATTAATGGGCAGTCTGGGATTGTTACCCAGGATTAGGGAAGATGCTGGTCTGTACTTACTGACTGGGTTCCTTCATATCAACTGGTTAGACAGTTGTGAATAAATGGCAGGTCCTCCTAATGGGATAGAGAACTAACTCACACATTTTAATCATGAACCGTTCTACAGTGGAAGTACGCCCTGCCTTCCTTACGCAGTTTTGTTGCGTTAATGTTGCTTGGATAGATTTTCTTCAAACCTGCTAGAAATTGTGTTTCTCTTTTTGAGATGGGCGTGTGTTTTTCATGCTAGCTTACCCACATCCTTATTGTGCTGTAATTAAGCATTGCTCCTACAGTTTCCTGCTGTAATTCATTCTTTCTTGGCATCTCAAAATTGCGCAGCTCCATACCTTCCTGAGTCTTTCTATCCTCTTACAATTCTACAGACTTTTAAAACCAAAGCTTAGCATAGGCCAATCACAGATTCTTCATTGATATCATCTTTTTGATCACTTTCTCAAAAAGGAATTGTTGAATTTAATAACCGAGCAATCAGTCGCCCTTCTCTATCTCTCTCTGAGCTCTCCTTCCAGCCTATCTTGTTTCACAGATAACTGATGCTATAGGGTCAAACATGGTCACGTGACGGGTGCAGTTACATAGTTTCTCTGCAAACCACATGAACGCGGATACTGTTGGGAACTCTAGCTCTTAACTAGCATTATTAAACCCCCAAATTGAATTCCTTTCTCTCTGCTTGCCTTTTGCTCTGTTTGAAAGTAAATCTCCCGAGGTAAATTATACCTTCACATGGTTTAGCCATTTGACCACGTTTTCTGTTGCCTTTTCCCACAGATCGTGACACCTTTCTGCCTAAGGAGCTGGGTTCAGTGATTACACAAAAGGACTATTAGTCTTCACAGATGAAGTTGGCGACAGTTAATGTACATTTCTTCATCTGCTTTTTAATAATTTCTGTATTGGATAAGGCACAATTAAATGGGGGGAAAAAATCAAGAGATACCCATCCATCACCATTGTAAGTCAAGGGTTTGGGTGTGTTCACATTTTTATCTTTAATTCTGTGTAATTCTCAAGTTATAGATGTCTAGATCTTTCCATCTGGACCTTGCCATAGTCCTAACCCTGACTCTCAATGGTAAGAACAACTAGTAGAGGGCCGAGCCTAGTTTTTAACTATAACCTTGTATTACAATATTTTTTGATAGAAGAGGCCTACTCCAGGCATAGAATTGTATTCCATTTGAACTGCTGTCTGATTAAAGTAGGCAGCATAATTCTTTAGTTCATTGTCAAATGATGTCCCTTTTTGGCTGTTATGTGCCTAATGATATAATGTATTAATTAACAGGCCCTTTCAATAGGCCCGAACATGTCCAATTATGTAAATGTTTCTGTTGTAATTACTGGGCCAGTTTGTTTTTCCTTTTTGTATATTTTTTTAAGAAATAATAGATTATAGCGCAACAGGGATGGACTGAAGTGAAGAAGCATTTGATTGTTGTGATGAATATTGATGGGTATGGAGCTTTTGAGGCCTTTGCAAAGTCCAGTCACAATCCTACCACTGCAAAAACATCAAGTGGATGCTCAGCTGGAACTGTCATTTACGAGCCGGATATCTTGTCCAGTACAAATGTTAAAACATTTCACTGCAGCTCACCGTGACGGAGCTTTTGACCGTACAGTATATGTACCACAGTATACAGTGCCCAATTGCCAGTATTGTAGAGGTGTGTGCCGTGAGGAAAATAACCCACCCAGGAATTTAAACAGATCAGAAATCTGGTAATGCTTCAACACTCTGTTTAACCCTTTCATCACCCAGCCCTCGGTATGAAAAAGCAAACAATATGGCAGAAATTCCATTTGGTTCTGTTTCCCCCGTAAGTGTTTTTCTTACCTGACTATTCGTTGATGATCATTTTTGCTCATATTCCCATTGAATGCTCCCCTTTTGTTCACTTCCTTTGGTCATGTAATGGGCAGACAGATGTGAAATTATTTTGATTGAACCAAAAACATAATGGCCAAGTGTGCACAGGTAGGCCAGGTGCTGCTGCTTTTGGGGAGGAGTTAAGTTTAAGAAGCGCATCTTCCTAACAGCAATGGAGAGGCAGTCTTGCAGCTCGTGACTGAGCAGTTCAGGCAAGAGTCTGACGATAGATCATTTGTCTGTTTTTTCACCATTAAAAAGAGAATTAGGAGGACAAAGAATTGAAATGCTTAGAAATGAATTCCTCTGGTTGCTTTGTGAAGACATAAATGCACCTATGAGGATTTCTCCTGTTTGAAATTGTGAGCGAAATCTTCGCAAAGACGTTTATAATGTTAGTATGCAAAGTGACCAAAGGAACACTTGCTATTTCAAAGACAATAATGTTAAAGAAATGGAAGTCCACAGTGATGAAAGGGCTCTTTAAAGAAGATTTTGTGCATGAATATTACAGCACACATTGAGGAAACTACAGAGAACACATGAAAGATATCTGCATATCCAGTCTCACCCCCCTGCCAACTGTTAGTTCCTGCGGTATCATGTCTAACCTTTAGGAGCTTGCATTAGATGGAATGTCATTGAAAGTCACCGCTTTACCCAGAATATCACTTATGCTATAATGTCTATGGAACCAAGCACTAAATAGTTTCCTTGACAGGAGAGGCTTGTACATGAAATGGTCTATTGGGCAACTCTTAACCAGAACTGCATGAGTTTAAATCCCAGGCCACCCTCCCATCAGTATACCCACATGAAGGAAGCTATTCAGAGCAACATATAATAAAAAGCTGTTTAATAAATTTGGGAGACTGGAGGCAAATTCATTCATTTATTTTTAATCATTTAACAATTAAATGTTAAGGGAATTCACAGGGAAGATTTTCCATGTTCACAAGACTACTACTATCTGTCAAGTCTGCTGTTTCCCATTTGAGTGAAAGAGAAGTGGGGGAGAAGTCTTTTCCAAACCAAATTACATCTGTTACATTTGCAAAACTGGAATGAAACTGGACAAGACAGCAGTACAACATGATATGAATTCAGACAGATTAGATCAACTATAAAGACACATGATTAACTGGCACCGCTTTTGGGACCTATTCAAGTTTTACGCAGTGCCTGACCTGGACTACTGCTTGCAGTCAAGCTCCTCTCTCTGACCCGCTCAGGGGTAGTGTCTAGTTCAGAGTGGCTTACTAATAAAATATCTGCTCCATTACACAGTGGGAGTCCTTTGTAAGCTGATGGTAGCAGCTTTGCAACATGGGGGAAAGAAAATTACTAACTCCATTGTTGGAAAGGAGCCTCCACTTTGTGAATCAGGAATGGGAACTATTTCCTGCCCTGTGCCCTATTCTTAACTTCTTACTCAGCTGGAGTCACCTGCACCACAGGGGAAGCCCAGACACCGACAAATGTTCATGAAGGAGCCTCAAACAACTGAACGTAGGATGGCTTCTAATGCCTGTCTTTGGTCTGGATGTAGGAGAGTCATCGGTGCAGGCAACGTTAAACGACTGCAACAACCATCAGGCCATTTTTATCCTTCACTGTCAGTGTAACACTGAACAAGCTTCTGTGAGGCTTATCTCTGATGCATCCAGTAGTATGAGTGCTAACTGGAGGAAAAAAAGTAAGCTAAGAGCTGCATAGTTTTGCCAAATAAAATATGCATTCAAGAATCTACAGGAAATCAGTCACAGCCTGGAGTTTCCTTCCTAGTACATGACCCATCTTCTACCTCTAAGTAACACCCTACTGTATTTTACCATTGCATCATATTCAGAATTTGACAGTACTGTATCTGTACTGGCCCCCAGTATGACCTGGTTTTAATGTATCATTGATGCTCAAGTGTGTTCAGTATGTTATGAGGGGGGAGAATGTTTTGCGGTCGGGAGTTTTTTTTTTTTAAAATGTGATGCAGGAAGGTTTTGCCTGGTGTAAATTTACAGCATGGAGTCTGTTTGTAATCATTCAGGGTATTTAGTGAACTATGAGATTCAGATTGCATGTTGTTTTAAAAAAAAAAAGTGGCTTCTTCCCAGTATCAACACAACTAGAAACCTACAGATGAATTGCAGTACACAAACTGTCATGTTGCGTCGGGTGAAATATATGGTAGTTGTCTTCTAGTTAAATCTGTTAAATTGCAGTGTGAAGCAGGAACAGTATTCCCTTTGCTGGTATGTAGAGGCTGTTGTTTGATTTAAATGTAAGGATTCTAGTTAACTTGATGGTGCACCATCTTATGGTGTGACACCATAGACTTGGAATCTGGGGTTTTGCTCCTAAGTTTAACTGACCCTTGTGTCCAGACATCTTCCCCAAATTAGTAAGATACCAGTTTGTTTGTGTTAACCACCAAGGTGACTGCCAAATGGGACAAGAGAGGAATTTGTCAAGGATTCCACCTTGGGCTTTGTGCTTTAATGCACCTTACTGATTGACCACAGGGCAGTATTGGCGATGTCTATGGTCATCAGGTACCTTGCAGGAATATGAAGTGGGAATGGAGATCAAATAGTCAAAACATAATGATTAAAAGGGGTGGTTAATGAATGGAAATTGTGCCATTGGGCTCAATCAATGTTGAAAGCTGATGGACCCAACATGAGTGCACAAGTTCTTTTTTAAGTATTCGGGCAGGATTCTGCAAATAGGGAAAGGGGCAGCAGAAAAGGTGTCTTTGCCATCGAGCCAAGAAGGAGCACAAGTGCCAGAATGCTGGTGGTTAGAAAAAGGATTGACTATTGGTTTGCAGCCATGTTTGCCCCACACCAGAAGGATCAAGACTGCCCAAGATACCTCTCCCTTCCTATTTTTGGAACCTGCAGAAATCCTGCACGTAGGTTCAGTGGAATTGGGCCAAGCGCAGGTGCGAATCAGGTCTGAAATCTTGGCATGAAGCAATTGGAATGAATTGCATGAAGTGTTTCAAAGTTCTCATCACTGGGAAAAGCTAGCACAAGGGACAGGCTGCAGGAAAAGGAGCACCCGTGGAAAAGAATCTGGAAAACTAGGTGGTGAAATGTTGCAGCCTTTACAGGTCAAGAAAAGAGGATGCTGCTGCTTCAACCACTTTATGGTGCTCATTGAAATGTTGGAATTTGTCGGGTCTTTAAAGCATGTTTGATCCACATTTTTTGTAATGCATCTAATGGTCACACATTCCCTGAACAAAATAATTTAAAGCAGTTCTGTTATGCACAATGTGTGTTGGGGAATGTTCTCCAACTCCTTCACTCTGCTTGTCAGGCAGCTTTTGGTACAGCGCTGAGTTCTGGCTTACATGAGGTTATGTTTGAAGTTTGCTTTTCCAGGGCTGTGCCAGTCGATTAGTTTGGTTACTGATTCATCCTTTTTTAGAGGTTTGTTTTCCTTCTCTTATGCCACGTGCAAGCTCTGCCAACAGTGTTTCTGACTGCCCACTAATGGTTTCACCAGACCATAGGGCCATCCGTTGATGTGCCATCCAACTTTCCTTCAACGATGGTGCCGAGCTCTTGGCCAAGATTGCAAACTTGCTGCATGGATAATTGCAGGAGCACCCACATCTACAGCTGTGCCAGGCTCCTGTGCCAACAGAATAACCAAGAATATTCAAATGCGTGTTGACTATTCTGATAATTAAAGTTACTGTAACATTTTCCTGTAATCTATAATACATCATTTTTATCTACAGGAAGGGTTTCAGTAACATTGCATGTCTCAGCATGTCTGGGTCAAGTGTTTCTGGGTAAGGTTACATATCATAAATATTAAACAGCTCGTCTACAGCCTCATTAATTTTGCATTTTCCATTTTAAATGTGGCATTGAGTCATAACTGGGATAAATTTATAAATGAATAATTTTTGAGTGCAATGGAGCCTTGTTGTACCAGATAGGTTAGAACAAATGAATAAACTGAGCAGTGGCAGGGTTGATGCAAACAGAATCTACACAACAGGGATGTATAGGGTTGTCAGCTCTGCTCAAATGTATCACTGGAGATTTCATCACGACTTCCAACCCCCCCCACGCCCAAACACCAAGTTAAACAGCCTTTCCCCACTCACATCTCCAGTATTTTTACAACTAAAAGACTAAACTGTTCAAAGGAAATGAAAAAAGAACACACTTTTTTTTAAATGCCCCTCTGATTTTTTCTCCCCAGAGTTTTTTAGTGGCAGTGTCCTGGAGATTAATCTTTAATTCCTGGAGACTCCATGGCAATGCTGGAGGGTTGACAAACCGAGGGATGTTCCTTTAGGCTTTTTTCTTGATGTACCCTACAGTTTGGAAAGCCATCAACTGGGAACCACAACTGGGTTGTGGTGGGGATCTGTCATCACGCTCATGTTCATTGTATTGAGCAGGAATGGATGGAGGTTTAAGCTCTGACCTCATCATTTCTAGATACAAGCAGTGTAGGGTAGAGCATTGGGTAGAGCTGTGGCATCTCTCAGCGGAGAAGGGGGAAAAATTGGAGGAGATAGTCATAATTTGCAGCTGTATACAGGGAGACTTGGCAGAGGTCTAGTGCAGGTCATGAGCCTGCTCTCGAAGCTGCAAGTGGACAAAGGAAAGGGATAAAATATGTAAGCAAAGTGGGTATTTACACGAGTGCCTCCACTAAAAATAAGTTTTAAGAATCTAGTTGAGAATTTGTCAGATGCTTCACACTCTCCCCTGCTTGGCGACCTTTAAACCCTCATAAATGTGGGATAGTCTCCAATCTGCTGCTTCAAATGATACCCAGTTATGATCTGACTTCATTCGAAACAAACCCCACCTCATTCAGGGCTCTTTTTTTAAGGTTATTCCTGGACAAAGCAAATTTCAATCCGTGGCCCTAAATAATTGACCGAATCGTTCGCTGGCAAATTGACTAATCAGTGATAATCCATTCCTGTCGATTGTAATTGGTAAGGTCCTATTCAGTAGGCACTGTCTTTCCCCTTTTGTTTGCTGTGCAATTGCACCTTTGAAGAGAGTGTGTTCAGTCTTTGAATGTATGTGTTTGTCAGTCACAGAATGTCACACAGCAAAGGCATTTTATTGATTGTCTAATAAGAGCAAAATAGAAATGAAACCTTAAACTACAAGTTTCTAGCATCCTTTGAAGTATTATGCTTGTTTGTAGGATTATCCTTGCCCTGGGGCACTCAGTTCTAAGTTTTGTGCTATCTCTGACATAATGAAGCCTATCTATAAAGGAACAGCAACTTTATATGTATATAGCACATTTAACACAGTAACATGTCCCAAGGCCCGTAACAAAAGTGATATCAATAACAACATTTTTGACACCAAGCCATGGAAGGAGAAATCAGGAAAGATGACGAAAAGCTTAATCAAAGAGGGAGGTTTTTAGGAGCATCTTGAGAGGAAGAGAGAGAGAGGTTTAGGGAGGGAAGCCAGCTTTTATAGACATTTAAGAGGCTATTTTCCCATTTGGCGCTCACGATCGTGTTTCTGATGTGCAGTCTGGGCAGGTGCAGCTCCCTGCTGGGAGCTCCAAGTCAAAATGTTACACAGTACATTAACAGTGACTGTTACAAAGCGGTTATCCCTGCTATTGCAGTGCTGCTTTTGAACCCTGAGTGGAGAATCCATTATTTTTATATTAGTGAACCTGGCTTTGGCTGTTTATTGGTTTTGGTGAGAAATGCGGAGGCTGCTCCACAGTGTGGGAGACTATTTCAGTCCCATAACATACTAAACGGGTATAACTGCAGTCATGGAAAACTCAATCTGTCAGATTCTGTGACTGGGATGGCCATTCGTTCAGGAATCTTTTTGTTCTTATAACTGAGAAATGACTTAGGACTAGATAATATATTTAAATCATGCTGTCCTAGAGAGATTGTATTCCAACCTGGATACAGATTTATTCCCTTTTGGAGAAATTGTATTCAAACCCAGTAAAAGGACTGTGAATTTTTGGAAGCACTCTATCTGGTCTTGGATTAAATATTAATTGTATTGAATCTTGTGCAGAGCTCCAGACCATCCAGGAGGTGTCATATTCAAAGCTTGGCACCTGCTCACTGAGCCTTGGGGGCACAATATTTAAACCTACATGTAGATTGATGCCAATTTGAGGATAATGTATTCAGAGCTGCATATCACTCCTTGGCGTCCTGGTGACTCTCTGTTCAAACACATTTATGAAGTTATATATGCATTCAGAAATTTTGTGAAAAATTTCTAATTTTGTGGGTTAAGTTTTTACTGGTGACAGTGTTTTTAAACCAAGATTTTAAAGGCTGTGCAGAATGATTGTGATAAATGAACCTGAAACTTGACTAATGGGTAAAACCCGCTGGTTTGTGTATATTGCTGGAGATCATATTACTGTAAAAATAAAGTAATGTTCATGAGATGGGAAATGTAACTGTTTGGCCCATGACTGCACGAATCTAATGACCATTTATAAAGTGAATAGCTGTTACTGAGGGGTGTCAATGTGACACGACTGGGAGCTTGCCTTACAGTTTTTAAATTTTGCTCAATTCTAATATCAGTCTGAGGCACTGCCTTCCACATGGGCTGCCCGTTACCTTGTTCATCCCCACAGTGTCGTGGGAAGGTAGTGATACTATGATGTGTTGCTCATTTTCTGTAATAAGCACGCATCCACTTGCACACAAACATTCACACTCAAACATGCATGCACTCGTATTTAAACATGCATACACTCCTGCACATTCAAACATGCATACACTCCTGCACATTCAAACATGCATACACTCTTGCACATGCAGACATGCATACACTCTTGCACATGCAGACATGCATACACTCATGCACATTCACGCATGCATACACTCACATATGCGCACTCAAGCACTCTTAAGATCTAGAATGCACTGCCTGAGAGTATGATGGAGGCAGATTCAATCGTGGCTTTCAAAAGGGAATTGGATAATTATCTGAAGAGAAAAGAAATTTGCAGGGCTACAGGGAAAAAGCGGGGGAGCGGGACTAGGTGAGTTGCTCTTGCAGTCAGCCAGCACGGACACACTGGCTGAATAGATTCCTTCTGTGCTGTAACCATTCTATAATTCACACGCACACTCAAGCATGCAATACACTCACTGAGTCAAAGGCACAGATACACATACACGCACAGACATACATCTCATGCTGGAGGAACATGAGCATTCCGGGCACAGAGGGGTAGGGAACTTTCATTCTCTGATAAATTCAGGGATTAATTGTTTACCTCACTTCTGTGGTTTACTGCTTGTTGCCTGCTTCCTGCACTCCACCGTAGGCTAGCCCTCAGTCTTTCAACTCTCTCTGCGGCCCCATCGCTCCTTTCTTTCTAAAGCCTCATATAACCTTTTACTTCAACAGTGTACTCCCCTCCTTTCCATCATCGTACTACATCTCTTTCATCTCTTTCCCCTCCTATAAACAACTCTTGAAATGCTCATCTGTTTGAGGATTTGTTGTAAATGCTGATATGTTCTGAATCAGTTACCTCTGTAGATTTAACCTTTTTGTTAAGTTAAATTTCTTGCCAGTGTCTTGGGTTTGAAGTTATAGTGATTTGTGATTTGCCTTCAGATGACCCATGGGGAAATGGGATAAATAGTCTGATTTTGGTCAAAGTTATCCTCATGGTTATAAACAGCATTTCTTGAATGAACCTTTTCAAAAGAAAAGGTATCTTAAATATAAAGCCTTGAGTTTCAATCTGCTTCTGCCAGGAGTGGTAAGAGTTAAAGGAAAATCTTTTAACAACAAAAATCATAAATTTGTATTTGAATATTAAAATATACATGGAAGATGTGAACTTATGACCATATTATATGCCTGTTGCTCCTACATTAATGTACAAAAAAGTATGTGAAGTATAAAGAGGTTTTAAAATGATTGAGTTTGTGATGTTGGTATCTTAGAGAATGTTTCCATATCTGATTTTTTTTTCTTAATAAACCTAATGATGTTTTGTTTGTTAATAGTGATCTTCAATTATAATAAACTTGTGTTGTACTCTCCACACCTTTGTTAAACAACAGTGTTTGTTCTTTGACAGTCAGGGTCCCGGCAAAGTGAAATAAATCATCTTAATCTAGACACAGCTTTAATGTTCTCACCATTCCTGAAGACACTGACTCATCGCTGTGATATGGCTGCTTTATGGTTATTCACACAAGTGCCCAGTCTTCATCTGTAAACCTCGAAACTGAGAGTTTGTGGGCTATTTGACCGTAGGAACATAAGCACACAGGAGTAGGCCATTCGGCCCCTCGAGCCTGCTCTCAGTGCCATTTTCCCACACTATCCCCATAACCCTTGATATCTTTTAATATCTAGAAATCTATTGACCTGTGTCTTGAATGACTGAGCCCCCGTAGCTCTCTGGGGTAGAGAATTCCAAAGATTCCCCACCTTCTGAGTGAAGAAATTCCTCCTCATCTCAGTCCTAAATGACCTTATTCTGAGACTGTGTTCCTTGGTTCAAGACCCCTTTTCCCCCCCCAGCGAGGAGAAATATCCTTCCTGCATCTACCCTGTCGAGCCCTGTAAGAATTTTGTATGCTGTAGGAGCCAATATATCCAAGCCTTGCCCAATGTCCCTGGAGAGATAGCTACTCCACATTTTTACTTTCTGGCATGGGTCACTGAATAGTGATCAGGGGCAGGAACCCTTCAATGCATTCTTCCCTCCCTAGATCAGTAGCACTCTGGTCGATTATAACTCTCCATCTGCCACCCTCAGCTACGGTCAGTTAACTTGGTGCCGGCTGAGAAATATACCGCCGATCTTCTTGTCAGTGTGGCTCAGTTATACACTTTACTGATGGAATCAGCCTTAATTACTGAAAAACTGAGGTGAAGGACAGGGTTGGAAAGAGTAAAATCCAGGAAGTGACTGGATTATACGTTGGAGGGAAGAGATAGGGGTTGGAAAGATATCGAAAAAGGTTACCTGGCAAATTTCTCATGGGACTTGGGTGTCTATGTAAGGTGGTAATGGTACAACTTGAGGAGATTCAAAAAGAACCAAGGGATCAAGTTGGAGCTTCCTCTTTGTAGCACAAGATATTGAGATAAAGTTGTACCACATTGTGCAACGACGATGAGGTTCCCCTCAGCACACACCTCCCACTGTGAAAGGCTCATGATGTAATCTATTTGTGGAATAATACACCTGGTCCATATGAGGAAACGTGCGGAAAACCAGAGTCGACAACTCTATCCAGATGGTGACCGACCTGTGCATGTCCAGCTTTCTCTGTTAATTAACAAAACAGCAAGATTACTTTGATATGAAGAAAAGTTTCTTGCAATTAGAATGACCTTGATAATGTGCATTGGTGAAGTACAATAAATTCTCTTGCCACAGCTTTTGAATCCAAACAAATTCTTCTGCACATCTCTCAACAGAAATATGGGCAGCTGGTTCAGGCTTATTACTGTCTTATTGCATGAATCCAAATGCGGCAGATTAATTTGTTGTTTCGATGCTGTCCAAGCAACTATTGTAGAAAATGACTGCGATTAGTATTCTTCTCACATTCACCTGGTTTTAAAATGGACCACAAATTCTCTTAATGGCCTGTAAGATGCCAATTTCATGTAAAAAACAAAATTAAAGAAAACTTTTCATGATTGCTGCTTATCTCAAAATATTGAAAATCACACAGTTACATATACACGTGCTGTCCCACAAACACAGGAATCGTTTTTCTGTTTTACTTTCACACACTCATGCTCTCACACTGACAGGAGCTGTGTTCTGAATTTCAATCAGTTCAATTGTCCAATGGACAATTTTTCTCAGCCTGTTTTTCTGAAGTTTTTTTGCTCCCCCTCACAGCTTTGCTGCATTTGCAGGGCTATGGGAAAATAGTGGTGGAGTGGGATTAATTGGATAGCCTTGTCAGGCACGATGGGCCGAATACTCTCCTTCCATGTTATATGATTCGTTGAAGGAGAGGCTGATGGGTTTTCGCATTTTTTAGGTGCTTGGAAAGAATTGAGTCCGAGTCGGAAATGGCGATGAGTCTTTAGTTCAACACAGGGAAGATATAGTAAGGGTCAGGAGCTGTTGAAGGGGGAAAAAGAAAAAAAACGGGCATTTATATAGCCCCTTTCATGACCACAGGATGTCTCAAGGTACTTTACAGCGAATGAATTACTTTTGAAGTGTAGTCACTGTTGTAATGCAGGAAGCGCGGCAGCCAATTTGCGCACAGCAAGCTCCCACAAACAGCAATGTTATTAATGACCAAATAATCTGTTTTTGTGATGTTGATTGAGGGATAGATATTGGCCAGGACAGTGTTCTTCAAAATAGAACCATGGGATCTTTTACAGCCACCTGGGGCCTTGGTTTAACATCTTAACTGAGAGACGTCACCTCTGACAGTGCAGCAATCCCTCGGTACTGCATTGGAGTATCAGCCTTGATTGTTGTGCTCAAGTTCTGGAGTGGGACTTGAAACCACAACTTATTGCCTCAGCAGTAAGCGTGCTACCAACTGAGCCAATGGCTGACAAAGGAAGCATTTGCCTCCAAAAAAAATGAAACCAAGTTCCTTGGAGGCAGCTTTAGCAATGAAGGAATGTTCCATCTGCATTCGGAGAAAATGGTCCCAAACTACCCAGCATTTTCAGACATGGTGTGGCACCCACACTGCAGAGTTTACTGAAAGGCTTCTCATTCAGCCAATATCTCCCGCTCTGCTCCTCACCGCAATGTGTCTTGCCTCTTTTCGAGGCTTTAACAAGGACCTTAATGAATACGTGGGATAGAGTAAATTTGTGTTAATTACCATTTGATAATGCACAGTGGCGCAGTGGTTAGCACCGCAGCCTCAGCTCCAGCGACCAGGGTTCAATTCTGGGTACTGCCTGTGTGGAGTTTGCAAGTTCTCCCTGTGTCTGCGTGGGTTTCCTCCGGGTGCTCCGGTTTCCTCCCACAGCCAAAAGACTTGCAGGTTGATAGGTAAATTGGCCATTATAAATTGTCCCCAGTATAGGTAGGTGGTAGGTGAATATAGGGACAGGTGAGGATGTGGTAGGAATATGGGATTAGTGTAGGATTAGTATAAATGGGTGGTTAATGGTCGGCACAGACTCGGTGGGCTGAAGGGCCTGTTTCAGTGCTGTATCTCTAAATCTAAATCTAAAATTAACTCCCTTCCTCCCTCCCCCACTTTGTTATCTTAATTCTGAGCATTAACGTGCCAGAATAACTTACCTCAAGTAGCAAATTCAGGAGCTTGGGACTTAACACCCACTCGCTTAACCTCAATTTCCAAGATTATTACTCCTTAATGCACAAGTAACATGTGCAACAGCTCTATTGGATGGAACAAATTAAATCCCCTCATTGCTATCCAGATACACCTCCTTGGGGAAGTTCCTGTGCTGATGTCAGGTGAAGACAAAACTGGGCTCACCATTGATGTCCCTGCACTTTCCCATAAACAATCTGCTGACAGTAACTAACTAAGCTTGCAGAAGAATGGCCACTTCAGACAGCATCACAGATACTAAGGGAAACATGCCCTAGTTGGAGTTACCACCTTCAGGAGAAAGTTAGGAGCCGAGGGAAAGCAAATGATTGCAGGTACAACTGACCCTCCTCAATTCTAGCTATCCTGCAATTAAACCTCCAGGATTAAGTCCAACTAGAGATGGCAATCCTATAAGTGCAGGACAGGCAAATCCCAGCAAGATGAGGATCTTTATTCTTAAGTACCTTGGAAGGTTCGTCTCTGAACATTACAATGAGTCTTGGCATATCCAGAAGTATTGCTTTTCATTTACTATATCCTGTTAATAAAGGAATATAAGTAAAAACAGAAAATGCTGGAAATGCTCAGCAGGTCAGGCAGCATCTGGGAAAGAGCAACAGAGTTGATATTTTAGGTCACTGACCTTTCTGTTTTTATTTCAGATTTCCAGCATCTGCAGTATTTTGCTTTTGTGTAACTCTAAGTGCCTTCATCAAGACTGAAGGACTTCAAGCTCTCTGCTCATTCTTCATGCCTTGTTCCTTTAGCGTCAGGAATCATTGTACTGCTCTTCTTCTCACCGCTTCAAGAGCCTGACTGTTCCACTAATGTCCACTTATTGTATACAGTACTCCCAGTGCTGGCAGATCAGACTGTTACAGTAAGTCATAGCATGACTTCTCGGGATTTGGACGCAGTTGCTGTGTTTTATTTTTGGTTTTGGAGAGTTTAAGTTTTAATGTCACAGATGCAGCAAGTCATGCTGCAGCTGTACAGAACTTTAGTTAGGCCACGCTTAGAATATTGCGTGCAATTCTGGTCGCCACACTACCAGAAGGACGTGGAGGCTTTGGAGAGGGTACAGAAGAGGTTTACTAGGATGTTGCCTGGTCTGGAGGGCATTAGCTATGAGGAGAGGTTGGATAAACTCGGATTGTTTTCACTGGAACGGCGGAGGTGGAGGGGCGACATGATAGAGGTTTACAAAGTTATGAGTGGCATGGACAGAGTGGATAGTCAGAAGCTTTTTCCCAGGGTGGAAGAGTCAGTTACTGGGGGACATAGGTTTAAGGTGCGAGGGGCAAAGTTTAGAGGGGATGTGCGAGGCAAGTTCTTTACACAGAGGGTGGTGAGTGCCTGGAACTTGCTGCCGGGGGAGGTAGTGGAAGCAGGTATGATAGTGATGTTTTAGAGGCATCTTGACAAATACATGAATAGGATGGGAATAGAGGGATAGGGTCCCCGGAAGTGCAGATGGTTTTAGTTTAAGCAGGCATCAAGATCGGCGCAGGCTTGGAGGGCTGAATGGCCTGTTCCTGTGCTGTACTGTTGTTTGTTCTTTGTTCTTATTACAGTTTGCATTGTCACAAACTATTACATGAACTCCTGGTAATAGCATTCCAGTTTTTTTTTTGCACATCAAGGATTTTTTCCTGGAACAAGTGCACGGTGAAATGTAACTCACATGATGAGAACCACAGACAAATTAGTTGGAGGCAGTACAGAGAAGGTTTACTAGACTAATATCTAGAACAAAGTGATTCCTGACAATGCAGACGGCCACTGACGTCATCAGGCTGCGCCAAGGTGCGCACATGCGCAGACGGGTTCCTGCTCTCTGCGCGTAAGCTGTGTTCTGACTTGCCAGGACTGGTTAGCACATGCGCCGATGACATCATCACGTGACGTTTGCATCTTCAGGCAACGTGCCTGGTCGGCCTTTGCGCATGCCCTTTACGCGTACAGCAATGCAACGCTAACGGGTATTCACCCACACGTCAGGCTCTGCTCCCCCCCCCACTCCTCGCTGCTCTTTCCGGCCGCTCAGCTCTCCCCCGGCCCGCTCCCATCCCCCCACTCCGTCCCCGGCCCGCTCCACTCTCCCCCCCAACCCGGCCCCGGCCCACTCCGCTCTCCCCCCCACCCCCCGTCCCTGGCCAGCTCTGCTCCCCTCCCCCATCCTCGGCCCGCTCGCTCACTCTCTCCCTTCCACCATTGTGTGCTGCCATGTGTTTGTTCGGTTGCCTTCGTGTGATTATTTGAGCAGCGCCATCTTTAGTCTTGGCAGCTGCCTGAAGTCACAGACTGTGACGTTTTAGTGGCACATGCTGCATTTGTGCATGTGCCACTGCAATGCCACCTAGTGGTTGCATTGTCAGCAAAGGCAGCCTATCTGGAATGGGCAGGCTGTATTACGAGGAAAGATTGAACAGGCTAGCCTTGTATCCGTTGGAAATTAGAAGAGTAAGAGGCGACTTGATTGCAACATATAAGATCCTGAGGGGTCTTGACAGAGTGGATGTGGAAAGGATGTTTTCCCTTGTGGGAGAATCTAGAACCAGGGGTAACTGTTTAAAAATAAGAGGTCACCCATTTAAGACAGAGATGATGAGAATTTTTTTCCTTCAGAGGGTCGTGTGTCCTTGGAATTCTCTTCCTCAAATTCAATGGAAGCAGAGTCTTTGAATATTTTTAACGCAGAGGCAGATAGATTCTTTATAAGTAAGAGGTGGAAGGTTATCGCGGGTGGGCAGGAAATGTGGAGTAATCAGTTCAGCCATGAACTTATTGAATGGCAGAGCAGGCTCGAAGGGCCGAGTGGCCTACTCCTGCTCCTACTTCATATGTTCGTATGAAAGGAAGGTTCAGCATTTGATTTGGAAATTCAGCATTTTTATTTTTAAAGTTTGCCAAGTGGTCAGCAATGGTTTGTAAGTTATTGGCCTGGATTTTGTGTTCAACGGGGAAGGGAATGACGCTTGCTACTGACCTCGAAGAAAGTTACCCACAAAGATCTAGTAGGCTCTGTGGCACCAATTTCCCCCATTACAATGTCAGTTTCATTCAGGCGCCATCTACTGGGAATCTCTGGCTTCCAGGAACAATAATGTCATCAAGCAGGCTGAGCAGCCAATCAGATTGAAGAATTCCCGGAGTCCGCAAACCAGGAAGTAAAAAGCACTGATTATCATTCACTTTTTAATCATTTTTCAGACAGCAAAATAAAGATCGGGACATATACATGGGTTGAAGGTAGAAGCTGAAATATTATAAACACTGGAAAAACATTAATGTGTATTATTTTAAAAATCTGTGCAAGTTTTATAATGGAATAGAGGGAATGACATTACAAATTTCTAAAATTAGTTTTTCAGGCCAGAAATGTTGTTCAGCAGCCATTATGACTTAGTACACCATTTAAAAACCCAGTTACACCTCATTCAATAAGGCATAACTTTTAAAATGGGTTTTGCAGAAAGAATAGTTCATAAAAAGTTGCAGTTCATGTCACGTCACTGATTCTGTTTTGATTGCACCTGCAAAGCCTGCAATAGCACACCCTGTGGAGGAGCAGGAGATCACAAGCAGCAACTTCCAGATTTCCACGTTTAACTGCGCATATACAGATGCGGATGTTGCTGTCAGTTTTATAGAGTGATGACAGAAAACACTGATAGTTTCACTGTCATTACAGCCACAAATTCTGGGTCATCATATCTGTTCTCAAGTCCGAAAGAAGGAAAAGAAAACAGCTGCCTATAAAAAGTAGCATTTCCCAAATCACAGTCCTGTTGGGGGCTGATTTCAATAAATATTTGAACTTGAACAATGTCAAGGAAAATCCCACAGCATCTTAATATAGTTTTACACATGTGCTGTCCATGTTTTGTAAAGCGGATGTTCTTCTAGTACATGGTGCCATACTCAATTCTCCTCAACAATCAAAGAATAGAATCAAAGAATGGTGATGGCAGAGAAGGAGGTCATTTGGCTCGTCGAGACTGTGCCAGCAATTTAGTTTGTCCCACTCTCCTACTCTTTCTCCTGGGACTGGGTAGCTCAGTTGGCTAGATGGCTAGTATATGATTTAGAACAACATTATTAGTGTGGGTTCAATCCCCATTCCAGTCTGAGAAAGGCAATGGAGTAACTACCTCATATACCTTCTTATATAAAAGCAAAATACTGCGGATGCTGGAAATCTGAAACAAAAACAAGAAATGCTGGAATCACTCAGCAGGTCTGGCAGCATCTGTGGAAAGAGAAGCAGAGTTAATGTTTCGGGTCAGCGACCCTTCTTCGGAACTGACAAATATTAGAAAAGTCACAGATTATAAACAAGTGAGGTGGGGGTTGGGCAAGAGATAACAAAGGAGAAGGTGCAGATTGGACCAGGCCACATAGCTGACCAAAAGGTCACGGAGCAAAGGCAAACAATATGTTAATGGTGTGTTGAAAGACAAAGCATTAGTACAGATTAGGTGTGAATATACTGAATATTGAACAGCAGCAAGTGCAAACCTGAAGAAAAACAACCTGAAACAACCTTCTTCCCTAGTTGTGTTCATCTCTCCTGGTTGGAGGAAAGAGCAGAGGACCTGCCCCTGGGCAGAATGCCACCACAACAGCATAGGAGCTTTGAGCAAAGCTTCATTCCTCATGGTCTTGCCAATCGCCTGCATTTCATCATGAGATCAATGGGGAAAGGTTGAATCCTTTGAGCCCAGGTTTCCCTTTCTGAATTAGGTTCCTGGTTCTAGAGTTGGGGAATTTGATAGACATGTTTCCAAAACACACCATCACATTACCCAATTGGTATCCGCTGTTTCATAACGCTCTCAGTGCTTCGCTGTCCCAATTCCACTTCCCACCCAGATTCTGCTGTTTAATCGTCCAACACACGTCCACCTCACCATTATCACCATTCCATGCCATCGTCACATGAGAACAAACCTGCGGTTAAATGCAACGTTCGATCTCTACAACATTGTGGCTGTTTGTTTTTATTTTCATGCATTTTAAGAACTGCTGAAATTTTGAAGATTTTCCTGATCCCCGTCCCTAAGTCAGTTATTAAAAGGCAACTCTCTTCCAAATTAGCCTGACTGTTCCAGAGTTGCTGGACCCAAATGTTCTGATTTTCACAGGTTTGGGAGTTGCACTGAGTAGTTTCCATCACTATGCGGTGCTCTAATAAAATAAATATAGGGCCAAAAAAATGCTGGCAAAGTAACGGCGACTTCACAGTTCCCGTCATTATTAATAATGGCAAATTCATGGCACCCGCCATTATTAATGCATTACAAAGCTCGGCAATTTGCGATGAGGAATGGATTTGCTGTGAGTTGCGAATTGCATTAATTGCTGGACGCTTTGCGCTGTTCTGCCGTTTAACCTCACAAAAATGGAAGCTTGTCATCAACCCATAATTCTGTGAGATTTAAGGTAGTTGTGGAAAAGGACATAGAGGGACCAGAAATAAAAGTACTGAATTGGGGGAAGGCAGATTTCAATATGACAAAACAGGATCTGGCCATAGTGGACTGGGAGCAGATTCTTACAGGAAAGTCTACATCAGACCAGTGGGAGTCATTTAGAAGGGAAATTGTGAGGGTTCAGGTCCAACATGTTCCTGTAAAGGTGAAGAGTAGGACCAACAAGTCAAGGGAACCCTGGATGTCAAGGGATATAGAGGATTGGATAAGGGAAAAAAGGAGGCTTATGGCAGATTCAGAGGGCTGAAAACTTTGGAGGCCCTAGAGGAGTATAGAAAGTGTAGGGGAGTATTTACAAAAGTAATTAGGAGAGCGAAGAGGGGGCATGATTAATCACTGGCAGACAAGGTAAAGGAAAATCCCAAGGGGTTTTATAAGTACGTTAAGGGAAAGAGAATAACCAGGGAAAAGGTGGGGCCCATTATTGATCAAAAGACAATCTGTGTGTGGAGCCAGAGGACATAGGTGAGGTTTTGAATGATTTCTTTTCATCTGTGTTCACTATGGAGAGGGACAATGTAGGTGTAGTGATCAGGAAGGGGGATTGTGATATACTTGATCATATTAGCATTGAAAAGCAGTAAATATTAGCTGTTTTAGCGGGCTTAAAGGTGGATAAATCCTCAGGCCCAGATGAGATGTATCCCAGGCTGTTATGTGAGGCGAGGGAGGAGATAGCAGAGGCTCTGACACAAATTTTCAAATCCTCTCTGACCACAGGAGAGGTACCAGAGGACTGTAGGACAGTGAATGTGGTACCATTATTCAAGAAGGGTAGCAGGGATAAACCAGGTAATTACAGGCCTGTGAGCCTAACGCCAGTGGTAGGGAAATTATTGGAAAAAATTCTGAGGGACAGGATTAATCTCCACTTGGAGAGCCAGGGATGAATCAGGAATAGTCAGCATGGCTTTGTCCGGGGGAGATCGTGTCTAACAAACTTGATTGAATTTTTTGAGGAGGTGACTAGGTGTGTAGATGAGGGTAAAGCAGTTGATGTAGTCCACGTGGACTTCAGTAAGGCTTTTGATAAGGTCCCGCATGGGAGATTGGTTAAGAAGGTAAGAGCCGGATTGAGAGGCTGAGGCTGCTGATCTCTGCTTGTTCCAGGTCCCGTGTACCGGGTGGTGGCACCCCACCACCGCCTTTGTTCGGCGGAGAGTTTCATCTGTTGACTTTTTTATTAAAATAAAACCACCCAGTTTGTATATTTATGGGATCCAGGGTAATTTGGCAAATTGGATCCAAAATTGGCTTAGTGGAAGGAAGCAGAGGGTGATGGTCGAAGGTTGTTTTTGCGAATGGAGGCCTGTGACCAGTGGGGTACCGCAGGGATCGGTGCTGGGACCCTTGCTGTTTGTAGTGTACATTAATGATTTATACGTGAATGAAGGAGGTATGAACAGTAAGTTCGCAGACGACACGAAAATTGGTGGTGTTGTAAATAGTGAGAAGGAAAGCCTTAGTTTACAGGGCGATATAGATGGGCTGGTAAGATGGGCGGAGCAGTGGCAAATGGAATTTAATCCTGAGATGTGAGAGGTGATGCATTTTGGGAGGACTAACAAGGCAAGGGAATATACAATGGCTGGTGGGACCCTAGGGAGTACAGAGGGTCAGAGGGATCTTGGTGTACTTGTCCATAGATCACTGAAGGCAGCAGCACTGGTAGATAAGGTGGTTAGGAAGGTATATGGGATACTTGTCTTTATTAGCTGAGGCATAGAATATAAGAGCAGGGAGGTTATGTTAGAGCTATATAAAATTCTGGTTAGGCCAGAGCTGGAGTACTGTGTACAGTTCTGGTCACCGCAGTATAGGAAGGATGTGATTGCACTGGAGAGGGTGCAGAGGAGATTCACCAGGATGTTGCCTGGGCTGGTGCATTTCAGTTATGAAGAGAGACTGAAAAGGCTAGGGTTGTTTTCCTTGAAGCGGAGAAGGCTGAGGGGGTTCCTGATTGAGGTATACAAAATTATTAGGAGCATTGGTGGGATAGATAGGAAGGCACTTTTTGCCTTAGTGGAGGGGTCAATAACCAGGGGGCAGAGATTTAAGGTAAGGGGAAGGAGGTTTAGAGGGGAGTTGAGGAAAAATCTTTTCACCCAGAGGGTGGTTGGAATCTGGAACACACTGCCTGAAGGGGTGGTAGAAGCAGGAACCCTCATAACATTTAAGAAGTACTTAGATGAGCACTTGAAACGCCATAGCATACAAGGCTACGGGCCAAGTGCGGGAAGATGGGATTAGATTGGCTGGGTGCTTGATGGTCGGCGTAGGCGCGTTGGGCCGGAGGGCCTGTTTCTGTGCTGTAAAACTCTACTCTAACCTCCCCATGAGTATCAAGAAATGGCTAGATCTGTGCCATAAATACAAATGAATCTCGCTGCAGGTCTTGAGGACTGGTATTTCATGTCGTCAGGACCCTGTTAATAATGTGATTTATAGTCCTGACATTGAACCTCAACCTCTCTGACCCAGAAAGGGAGCAATTGAAACTGTGGGCTCTCACTCCTGCAGGTAGTAAATTGTTCCTAGAGATTTAAAAAAAAAATTTACATTTTAAATGGTCATTTTTACTCTCTCTCTTAATTCACTCTCTCTTTCCCTCCCTTTATTTCTCTTCCTGTATCTAATTTGACTCACATTCACCCTATTTCTTTCTCCATTGTTTGCTGTGTTTCTTTATCCTTAATTTTCACCGGATAAGGAGATAGATGATTGGATCTGTCATTCACAAGGTCCGAGATAAAGACTTGCAACATCCATGCAACCATATCCCAGTATGAGTCAGCACCTTCTGAGTCAGAGATGTATGGGCAAAAAAGCCAAGGGGAAAATTTGAGTTTGATATCATCGGGGAATGATACCTAAAACTTTGTGATATTATTAAATCTTTTCCCCCACTCTGCAATACACATTTCCAATAAAAAAAATTATATGAAAAATAAAACATGACACAAGGTTCTGTTGGAATCTCAAAACATTGAAAGCGAAATCTAAATATATGCTTTATATATTCATTTGAACTTTGATACATCCTGTGCTTTATTTTTATGTAACGCTAGCATGTCATTTGTGGGTCACTCATATTGTCTCACAAAATACAGTAGTATAGGGTACAGTGGAGCTAGAATGTCACCTGGTAACGACAACTTACAACTGTCATGTGACTAGGTCCTGTTTACATGGGGAGTTCCCATTACAATTGCTTGTGTAGGTATTTTAATATTAAATATTGTCATAAGAAGTGTGACAAGAGGTATATACATCAGCCTCTTTGTTTTCTGAAATTTTGGCACTACACATGGGCTGTTGCTTTCCCATAATGAAACTGCTATTTTACACTTCTCGGAATTGTTTTTGCAAGCATCAATCTAATATGATAAAAATACTATTGATCTTTGGGTAACATAAGTGCAGATTGGTGCATGGAAAGCAAGAAATATTTCTGGGATGCAGTAGCAGGACAAACCAATGAATTCATTATAAAAAAAAGCACCATCTTGAATACTCTAATGCCTGTTTACTTTTGAGTGAACAGTTAGTATTTTTCACTCTGTCAGCCTTAGTTACGTCCTCTTCATCACTGAAAATTCTGTTTGTTCAACATCTAAGAATCTCTCTGATTGCCTTTCTCTGCAATCGCCCTCTCTATTCTCAGCATCCATTTTTTTGAATGAAAGGTTAAACCAAGTCCCCATCTACTCATTCAGAGTTCCCAGGGCACTATTTCAAAGAAGAGTAGTGGAGTTCTGGCCAATATTTATCCCTCAACCAACAATACCTTAACAATATTTTGTTAATTTTGGCAGGAAGCATAAAAAAGAAGCATATTATCTAAATGGTAAGAGATTGCTGAGCTCTGAGATGCAGTGGGATCTGGGTGTCCTAGTGCATGAATTGCAAAAGGTTAATATGCAGGTGCAGCAAGTAATTAGAAAAGCTAAAAGAATGTTATCATTTATTGCGAGGGGAATTGAATACAAAAGTAGTATGCTTCAGTTATACAGGGCATTGGTGAGACCACATCTGGAGTACTGTGTACAGTACTGGTCTCCTTATTTAAGGAAGGATGTAAATGCGTTGGAAGCAGTACAGAGAAGGTTTACTAGATTAATACCTGGAATAGGTGGGTTGTCTTAAGAGGAAAGGTTGGACAGGCTAGGCTCGTATCTGCTGGAATTTAGAAGAGCAAGAGGCAACTTGACTGAAACATTTAAGATCCTGAGGGGGTCTTGACAGGGTGGATGTGAAAAGGATCTTTCCTCATAAAAGAATCTAGAACTAGGGGTCACTGTTTAAAAATAAGGAATCGCCCATTTAAGACAGAGATGAGGAGAATTTTTTTCTCTCAGAGGGTCGTGAGTCTTTGGAACTCTCTTCCTCAAAAGGTGATGGAAGCAGAGTCTTTGAATGTTTAAGGCAGAGGTAGATAGATTCTTGATAAGCAAGGGGGTGAAAGGTTATCGGGGGTAGGCGGGAATGTGGAGTTGAGGTTACAATCAGATCAGCCATGATCTTATTGAATGGCGGAGCAGGCTCAAGGGGCCAAGTGGCCTACTCCTGCTCCTAATTCGTATGTTCGTATGTTGATTTTCTGTTTGCTATCACTTTGCTGTGTGGGGGACCATGCTGTGTGCAGATTGGCTGTCATATTACAACATTACAACAACAACTATACTTCAAAAAATACTGCATTGGCTGCAAAGAGCTGTGGGACATCCAGAGGCCCATTCTTATCTATCTGGTTGTACCCAGCAAATCCAACTCCAATGGCTTCTCTTCCCTCTCCTACATTGTTACCTCTGGTGCCTCCCCAAAGATCTAGCCTTGGCCCCCTCTCATTTCTCATCTACGTGCTGCCCCCCCACTGACATCATCCAAAAACATAATAGCAGGTTCGTGTGTAGGGCTGACAACACCCAATTCTACCTCGCCAGCACCTCACGCAACTCCTTCAACTGTCTCTAAATTGTCAGACTGTTCGTGCAACATCCACAAATATCCTCCAACTCAATATTGGGAAGACCAAAGCCATTGTCTTCAGTCCCCACTACAAACATTGCTCCCTAGCCACCAATTCCATCCCTCTCCCTAGCAACTGTCTGAGGCTGAACCAGATCGTTTGCAACCTGTGGTGTGGTATTTGACCCCCGAGATGAATTTCCGAGCACATATTCACATCATCACCAAAACCGCCTTCTTCCACCTCTGTAAAATCGCCCGACTCCGCTCCTGCCTCAGCTCATCTGCTGCTGAAACCCTCATCCACACCTTTGTTACCTCTAGACTTGATTATTCCAATGCTCTCCTGGCTGGTCTCCCATATTCTACCCACAACAACAACAACAACTCATATTTATTTATCGACTTTAATGTAATAAAACATCCCAAGGCCTTCACAGGAGCATTAGAAAACTAAGTATGACACCAAGCCACAAAAGAAGATATTAGGTCAGATAACCAAAAGCTTGGTCAAAGTGATAGGTTTTAAGGAATGTCTTCAAGGAGGAAAGCGAGGTAAAGAGGCGTAAAGTTGGAAGGAGGGCCAAAGGCAGGTATATGGAGTTAGGCCGCGGATCAGCCATGATCTCATTGAATGGCGGGACAGGCTCAAGGGGCTGAATGGCCTACTCCTTTTCCTATCTTCCTATGTTCCTATGAAGGTGTTCCTAGGGGAACAGTTTGGGGCCTAGGCAACTGAATGGTAGGCTACCAATGGTAGAGTGATTAAAATCAGAGATGCACATGAGGCCAGAATTAGAGGAGCACAAATATCTTGGAAGGTGGTGGGGCTGGAGGAGATTACAGAGATAGGGAGGGGTGAAGCCATGGAGGGATTTGAAAACAAGAATGAGAATTTTAAAATCAAGACATTGCTGGAACAGTAGCCAGTGTAGGTCAGCAAGCACAGAGGTGATAGAGGAACAGGTCTTGGTGCGAGTTAAGACACGGGCAGCAGAGTTTTGGATGACCTCAATTTTACGGAGAGTAGAATGTTGGAGACCAGCCAGGAGTTTGTTGGAATAGTCAAGTCTAGAGGTAATAAAGGTATGAAGAGGGGTCAGCAGCAGATGAGCTGAGACAGGGGTTAAGTTACGGAGGTGGAAATAGGCGATCTTCGTGATGGCACGAATATGAGGTTGGAAGCTTATCTTGGGGTCAAATGTGACACCAAAGTTACGAACGGACTGGCTTAATCTTACCCTGTAGTTAGTGGCTAAGGACAGAGTTTGAAGCAGGGACCAAAAACAATGGCTTCATTCTTCCTAATATTTAATTGGAGGAAATTTCCACTCAAGCATGGATAACTGTCTGTAAACTTGAGCACATTCAAAATTAAGTCACATCAAGTCCCTGTTCACCTGTTGCCTCTGTGCTCTCTAATCTACACTGTCTCCTGGTTTGGCAAAGCTTAACAATCTCATTTTTGTTTTCAAATCCCATTAAGGCTTCGCCCCTCTCTCTGTAAACCCCTCTTGTCCCACAACCCTTCAAGATTTCTGCGCTCCTCCAATTCTGGCCACTTGCACATCCCTCATTTTAATCACTACACTGTCATCTAGCTTTTGAGTGGAGTGTCCATAAATTTCTAAATTGTAAGCTGCACATCAATTTCTTTTAAAAGTCAATGTTCTCCACACATATTTTTGATTTATGATATGGGGGTAATATTTAATTATGTTATTTTGGTTTTTGATTAATTTTCACTATCAGCAAAGTAAGTCCCATAATTATATCTATATCTTGATAGACCAAAACTTGGATAACAAAAGGCAATATGTTCCAACAAAGAACAAAGAACAGTACAGCACAGGAACAGGCCATTCGGCCCTCCAAGCCTGCGCCGATCTTGATGCCTGCCTAAACTAAAACCTTCTGCACTTCCGGGGACCGTATCCCTCTATTCCCATCCTATTCATGTATTCGTCAAGATGCCTCTTAAACGTCGCTATCGTACCTGCTTCCACTACCTCCCCCAGCAGCAAGTTCCAGGCACTCACCACCCTCTGTGTAAAGAACTTGCCTCGCACATCCCCTCTTAACTTTGCCCCTCGCACCTTAAACCTATGCCCCCTAGTAACTGACTTTTCCACCCTGGGAAAAAGCTTCTGACTATCCACTCTGTCCATGCTGCTTATAACTTTGTAAACCTCTATCATGTCGCCCCTCCACCTCCGTCGTTCCAGTGAAAACAATCCAAGTTTATCCAACCTCTCCTCATAGCTAATGCCCTCCAGACCAGGCAACATCCTGGTAAACCTCTTCTATACCCTCTCCAAAGCCTCCACGTCCTTCTGGTAGTGTGGCGACCAGAATTGCACGCAATATTCTAAGTGTGGCCGAACTAAAGTTCTGTACAGCTGCAGCATGACTTGCCAATTTTTATACTCTATGCCCCGACCGATGAAGGCAAGCATGCCGTATGCCTTCTTGACTACCTTATCCACCTGCGTTGCCACTTTCAGTGACCTGTGGACCTGTATGCCCAGATCTCTCTGCCTGTCAATACTCCTAAGGGTTCTGCCATTTACTGTATACTTCCCACCTGCATTAGACCTTCAGGAAATGAGTGGGTTTTTATATATTTTTTAAGAAGGGAATAATCTTAGGGCATACTTCTTGTAAGTTGTTTATATATTGGAATGCTTAATTTAAATGTACAAGTCTCAGTTGCAGTGTCACGCAGTTGCTCAGCCTGCCTAGGGGGCAGCAGCAGCGGCGGCGGCGGCGCTCGGCTGCTCCATCTGTGTTGTTGGAGGTGCCTCCTGCCCGGTGCGACTTCCTCGGTGGAGTGGAGGAGGAGTGAGTTGCTGCATGGAGTGAATTGAGAGATTGTTGAAAGGTGAGTGATGGAGGGCGACTCTAGTGTTCCCTCTGAGGCAGCTAGGCCTGAGCTGGAGGGAATAAATGCTAGCAGCTCAGGGTCTTTCTGTACCTTTCTTAAGGTTTGCTGGGCTTCAGGTTATCCCTTACTTGTTATCTTGGTTCCAGCATTAAATTGCCCTCAGGAGCAACTTTTATCTCTTTAAAACGTGAAATTCGCCTAATATGTTTTTGGCGCAGTTAATATATATGGTTTTAGTTAAGTTACTATGATATATGAAAAAGCACAACATTTTGGCCTGTAACATCTACGCAGTGATACAGTTGATTGATTTATGACTTCACTATATTAGGAATTGTGTGTTTTTAAAATCTTTTGAAGCAAACCTCAACGTTCAAAAGGCCAAATCAGATCTTTGAAGTTATGTTGTTGTTTGCTGGCTGCACTGTTTCGCCCTTGATATGGTCCACATAAATTGGAGTCTCACTAGCAGCAAAATGTACCTATTGTAGAGCTCTCTAATGTGAGATAGAATCAGAAAATGCTGGAAATACTCAGCATCTGCAGAGAGAGAAACAGAGTTAATGTTTGAGGTCGATGACCTTCCGTCAGAACTTGAAAAAGTTAGAGATGTAACAGGTTTTAATCATATACAGAGGCAGGGAAAGGGGGGAGAGAATAACATGATGGGGTGGAAGGCAAGAGAGATTAAATGACAAGGGGTAATGTCACAAGGCAAAAGGAGATGGTAATGGAACAAGTAAATAAACAAAAGATGGCTGTAGAGGAGGCGCAAATGGGAATAACAGAATCATCACCAACAGCTGCTGTCCGAAAAATGGGAGCAGTGGTTATGATCTGAAGTTGTTGAACTCAATGTTGAGACCAAAAGGCTGTAAAGCGCCTAATCGAAAGATGAAGTACTGTTCCTTGAGCTTGTGTTGAGTGTCATTGAAACAGCTTAGAAGACCAAGGTCAGAGTGGGGCGGAGAATTAAAATGACAGGCTTCTGGAAGTTTGGAGTCATGCTTGTGGACTGAACGGAGGTGTTCTGCAAAGTGGTCACCCAATCTGCATTTGGTCTCCCCAGTGTAGAGGAGCGAATACTGTGTACTAAATTGAAAGCAGTTCAAGTAAATCACTGTTCCACCTGGAAGGAACGTTTGGGATCTTCGACCGAGAAAAGGGAGGAGGTAAAAAAACAGTTGTTGCAGCTCTTGTGCTTGCATGGGAAGGTGTGGTAGGAAGGGGAGAAGGTGTTGGGGGTGATTGAGGAGTGGACCAGGGTGTTGTGGAGAGAATGGTTTCTTTGGAATACTGAAAGGGGAGAGCAGGGGAAGATGTATTTGGTGGTGGCATCAAACTGGAGATAGTGGAGGATGATCCATTGAATGTAGAGACTGATGGAATGGAAGGTGAGGACAAGGGAACCCTATTGTTGTTTCCAGGGGTCTGGGCACTTTTGAACTGCAGCTTTTGCTAGTCTGGAGTTGGACTGCAGTTGCTGTGAAGCCCAAATGGTGTGAGATGCCCCCATTAGCAGAGATTTGTGACTGGTTGGCTTGGTATGCTTGGGACTCAACATCTCAGTCATGTAGCCACCTTTTGTATTCATGCTGTGCTAAAAGCTGCTTTGCATTAATGCAAGAGGCGGTATATGTGCACCTCTTAATTGCTGCCAAGTTTTGTAAAAAATAGAAATGTCTTTTATTGAGGTGAGATTATTTACAAATTAAGTTGATTTGTAAAGCTTTATTTACAGAATTTTTATTTTTAAAGGTTTCACAGTCTTAGTCACTCCCGTTTCTAATTCAACGTCTGATCAAACCATCCAAGAATTGCAGTGTACTGGAAAATAATCTCTCAAAATGGAGTGTGGTGAGTTTATTTTCTATTTTCTTTTCTTTTAAACTGTATTTTGTATCATAACTCTTCTACAGCATAAATTGAGCTGGAGGTGCTTCTGCAGTGGCAGGTTTGCTGAATTACAGAAGCAAATTTAAATGAAGTTGAAGAAAACAACCGCAGTCTCCAGTGAGCTCATTAAAAATATGTTAGGTACTAAACTTACTGTTTAAATACTTCTGTTGGCTGACTACTACAGGAAAATTGCTGAATTTTGTTTCTTTCATTTAAAAAAAAAGTACATTGGCTTTTAAATATGTTAGTTAATGAATTGCTGGCAAAATAAAGTCAGAGTGAGCATAAATATGTAGCTGTGCCCTCGCCCTTTCAGATCATCAACTAATTTGACACAGACCGAGGATCAAACTTGAGGTTGTGTTGTTTTGCTACTGCTGCAGATTCAAGTACAAAATGGTGCATCACTTTAAAGGTTTAGTGACCTGGATGTTACTAGCGAGACATTCAGGATAGTAACAAATCGGTATGTTCTTGATCATGCTAAGGCTTTTTCCCCCCTGCTCTTCTTTCTCGAAGCTGATGTCCTTTCCTGAGTGCAGTTATAGGCGTATTGATTTCTTTTCAATGCCTTCCACTAATGACTGGTACAGCAATAACAATTTATTTGGCCCTTTTAAAGTAACAAAGCTTCACAGGAATGTTATAAGCAAAATTTGACACCGTGCCTCACTTTCTAATTCCTATGTGGTCTTGTTCCTTCCTATGTCTGGAATCTCCTCCAATCATATCCCAGCATATAGCCTCTGCTCCTATGCCACTCACATACTTAACAATTCCCACTCCCTCTGCTCCATCATAGTTTGTTGGCACGTCAACCACATATCTGCTCCATCACCAAACCTGGCTATTTCCACCTCCATAACATCGCCTGACTTCACCCTTGCCTCAGTTAATCTGCTGAAACCCTCATCTGTACCTTTGTCACCTCTAGAATTGACTGTTCCAATACTTTCCTGGACGGCCTCCCATCTTCTACCCTCCATAAACTTGAGTTCATCCGAAACTCTGCTGCCCGTATCCTAACTCGCACCAAATCCTGTTCACCCATCACCCCTGTGCTTGCTGACTTACGTGGTCTTTTCGTCTGGCAATGCCTCAATTTTAAAAACTCACATCCTTGTTTTCAGATCCTTCCATGGCTTCTTTCCTCCCTATCTCTGTAACCTCCTCCAGCCCTACAACACTCAGATATCTGCACTCCTCCATTTCTGGCCTCTTGTGCATCCCTGATTTTCCTCACTCACCATTGCCAACCTTGCCTTCAGCTGCCGAGGCCCTAAGCTCTGGAATTTCCTCCCCAAGCATTTCCATCTCCCTACCTCTCTCCCTCCTTCTCCTTCAAGATGCTCCTTAAAACCTACCTCTTTAACCAAGCTTTTGGTCATCTGGCCTAATATATCATGTGGTTCGGTGTCCAGTTTTGTTTGATTCCATTCTGTGAAGCACCTTGGAGCTGTTTATTGAGCTAAATGTGCTACATAAATGAAAGTTAATGTTTTGTTCTTGCAGTTTACAGCCCTGTACACATTAATCAAGGATGCCATGTGAAATAAACCTCACTTGCATATTTGTGGTTACCAGGGCATACCATATGAACATAACTCACCTGTATCTGTAGCACTTGCCTGTTATGTTATTCTGCACAACTCTTGAGTTCATGGAAATTGGACATTGTTATTAGGGAGTGTCTAAATTTAACAAAAAAACAGACTGTTATATCTCTGGTTTCATAGCACTGTTGCTGTTACACGCATACTAAAGGTTACGGATTCTCATTCTTCCACTCAGAGCACAGAGGAAAATTGTACAGGAAGGATTGTGTACCTGTAATGGAAGCTGTCTGATTTTCAGTCCATTTAAATGAATGGATGAAAAATTTGGTGGCTGTGTTACAGACACACAGCTGTCTTCTGTGCTGTGCACGCAGGCAGTCCCTCAAGCCAAGTGCAGTACCCATATGATTTGCCCCTATATGCTTAAATTTTAAGTTTTATGTCCTTGCCCGCACAAAATCCCATACCTCCATCGGCACCATCCTTTCAAAGCTTTACCAATGCAAAATACTGCAGTTGCTGGAAATCTGAAATAAAAACAAGATGCTGGAAGCCACCAGCAGGTCAGGCAGTATCTGTAGAGAGAGCAACAGAGTTGATGTTTCATCAGAATTTCTAGCATTTGCTACTTTCCAATCTTTCAGTATTGCCCTGAATCAGGTGAGCTTTGGATGATTATAGTTCACCAGTTTTCTTGCCTATTTCTTTTAATATCTTCAGGATGTAATTGTCTGGACCTGGTGGTTTGTCTGGTTTCAGTCCCATTAATTAATCTATTGCACTTTTTTGTTTCTATGAATCAGTTCATTTTTGCCTTTCACTGGCATCCAATGTTCCTTATACACTTGATATTGTTTGCTTCTTTTCCACTATGATAACTGAACCAAAATATTAATTTAGCAGTGCAACCATATTCTTTATTATCATGAATAAACTTATTTTTATGTGCCCTCCAACTGTTAAACACTGGGTTTACTAGTAAATTTATAAAATTCCTTTGCCATTACATTCTTTGTAATTTTTTTGCCCTCATTATTTTCTTGGTCTCCTGGGGGTATATGTGCACAAATCATTGAAGGTGGCAGGGCAGGTTGAGAAAGTGGTTAAAAAGGCATATAGGGGCTTTATAAATAGAGGCATAGAATACAAAGGCTATGGTGAACCTTTATATAAAACACTGGTTGGGCCTCAACTGGAGTATTGTGTCCAATTCTGAGTGCCACACTTTAAAAGGATGTGAAAGCTTTGGAGGGTGCGGAAAAGATTTGCTAGAATGGTTCCAGACATGAGGGCTTCAATTATGAGGATAGATTGGGCAAGCTGGGGTTGTTCTCCTTAGAGAAGAGAAGGTTGAGAGGAGATTAAATGAAGGCTTTCAAAATAGTGTGGGGACTGGACAGAGTAAATAGGGCGAAACTCTTCCTGTTGGCAAAAGGGTCAAGAACCAGAGACGACCAATTTAAGGTGAATGGGAAAAGAACCGACGGCGACATGAGGAAAACTTTTTCAGGCAGCGAGTGGTTAGTATCTGGAATGCACTGCCTGTGAAATGCCTTGGGACATTTTACTACTTTAAAGGCACTCTCAACACACATTATTGATTTAATTACCACTGAAAATTTCTTGCTCTGTAGGTATATATGTTTTGATAGCATCTTTGCTGGAAACAAAATTACAGTTGTTGCCTTTTTCTTTCTCTGCTCTCCCTGGGTAATGCCCCTGTTTTTGAATGGCTGTAATTGCCATTCTCAGTCAGCAGGTAGGAAGTGGGTAAGAGTGCTCTGTGTGACTTTTCTTTTCCCCCTTATTTTATGGGAAAACGGATCACAAGGTATATTTCAATGAGAGAGCCATTTGACTGACTCACTAATACCAATCACACCAGTTGCATCTTAAGTAGTTAGTGTTTTTACTTCCATTGTCCTCCCTGAAAGTCTGTTCGATAGCCTGATCAGTTTTTGGATGGGAAACTTGCTTTTTACTAATTTGAACCTATTCCCACTTGTTATATTGTCATGGTTTTGTACAACTTTATAATCTCTCAGTTACCTCTTCAAGGATGAAGCACCCAAGTTTCTCCAGACTTTCCTCATACCTCAGCACCTCAACAGCAAGGATCAGTTTCGTGACTCTTTTCTGAAGTGTCTCCAAAGCTTGATAGTCTCCCTTTGTGCTTTAGTGACCAGAAGTAGACGTTGTACTGTATTCTGACCAGAATGCAGTATGAGCATGACTTTAACTTGCAATCTACTGTTTTTGGATATAGGGTTCAGCATTCTATTTGATATGTTAATTGCTGTTGTGCAGTGCTTGGGTGTGTTGTACATTGAGTCTATAAAAATCTCTTAGACCCCTCTCAACGTCATCTTTAGCTATTGTAAGACCATTCATGAAGTTTTCATATACTATTTTTCCTTCCTATATGTAGTGTTTTGCACTTGGCTATGTTGACCTCTACTCATTTACTTTCCTGCTGACGTGGGTGGGATGCACATACTATTTTTCAATACCTTGGCGCAGACCATCACTGTTTAGAGTTAGAGTTTATTAAAGGATTTGTATTTTACTTAATAGTCGCACACCCCAAAATTCTGTAAAACGAGGCATCCATGATGTCTTTGAGTCACTGTTGTCATATTTTATAAAATGTGGGTTTGGAATAGACATTTTGTGTCGCATTCAGGTTACAACGTTATATATAAAGTTTGCTGGCCAAATGCTATTATTCAGAAACCGGTTTATATGACAGTTTGGAAGAGCATACCTCCTTGTTAATGTGCTGGCAATTGAAAGAGCCCTACAACTCTCCGCAATCCCCTCACTACTCCAAATCTGGCCTTATGCGCATCCTCGATTTTCATCTTGCCCCCCGTGCTTTCAACTGCCTCGGCCCTAACCTCTGGAATTCACTCACTAAACCCCGCCACCTCTCTCTCCTCCCTCTCCTGTAAGTCACTCCTTGAAACCTACTTCTTTGACCAAGTTTTTGGTCACATGTTCTAATATCTCTTTATATGGCAGGATGTGAAATTCTCTCTGATAATGTTCCTGTGAACCATCATGTTGCAACTAAAATGTATTTTAATTCTTACTAGATGTGAATGATGAAAGTCTCTGAAGAATTTTGGCTTTATATAATTGGGAATTATTGACTGTTCTGCTCTTTTCAGGATCCTGGATTTGTTGCGAGAAGATGGCTGTTTTGCATGGTGGCTTTCTGTTGGCCAAGAAGCAAAGTCAACACAAAATACTTTTAGAAATGAAGAAATCTAATTGGGCAACCTTAGGGAAACCTATTGTCTGTGCAGTGCATGAGATCTGTGCTGGGGAGACTGGCATGGTACAAGATCCCGCAGAAACTAAGCAGTGGCAGAGGAAAGTACTTGCTTTTGTATGGGCAAAGCTACTGAACTCTAATGTAAGTGGAACTAATATTAAGGAGAAACTAGATTCAGATGCTGAGAATGACCGAAGGTGGAAGGAAGACCTCTTCTTTTCAGCAGAAAACATGATTCCAGAGATAAATCACACTGTTTTATTTGAGCTGGTGAAATCACTGGGGGCCTCGGAAGTCTTTGTTGAGCTGCTTTCGACATTGCCAGCTGATGTATGCCACTTGGAGATGGCTCGTTTTGTGGACCATGTTCTGGATGGCACCTCCGATGAAGATGTGGCCATCTTTCTAGATGTATGGTGGGAACTAATGAAGCAGAATGAAGGACAAAGGGATGAAATTGTTCAAACATTTGGAGATGAGGCTAAAAAATGCCTAGCACGTGTGTCTGATGAATTCTGTCATTTCTCCAAGAGACTCAAACTAGATCCTGATGTTTCTCCTTTGTTCCCTTCAGAGAGTTTGCCTGGGTCTTCAAGTAACCTGTCCATTCCTTCACTGCTACTAGATGGGCTTAAAAGAATGAAAAGCCATATAAACCCTTATATTTATAAGTGTTCTGCTCTAGCAAAGCTGTCAGACACAATATGCAAGTCAGTGCTTTCTGACAATATTGTTGAATTGTCTGCTGAGGTATATTTACAGAAACTTTCCAGACTGATTGCATTAGCTAATCCCATGATCCAGAAGCTTCCAGTAACAGAAAGTTTCATCAAGAGTGTAAAGGAGACCGAGAGAGAGCTGAGGGCCTCTTATCAAAAGTCTGCATTCATGTTAATGCAGGGAGCACTGACTTCAGGGATTGTGACACTTGCTGATATTTTCCAGTCGTGGGCCACTGAACTCCAAACTGAGCTTGAGAATGACACCGATGTTCAGAAGAGAAGCCTAGCTATTTATAGGACAGTGGAAAGTTTGAAATGCTTAAATGAAATCTGTCCAATGCTTCAAAACTCCAAGATGGTATCTCAAGATGCCAAGAAAATTCTGTCTGATCTGCTGCTGAGCTCAACCACCTTTGTGCAGAAGATTGGCATCTACGTCCCGTTAGATGATGCTGCTGCCACAGATAAAGTTAAGTTTTCAGTTGCTTTGATAATAATTGATGCAAGAATGAAAAGATATGCAGAGATATGCAAAATATTTGCATCAAGTCCTGGTTGGGCTTTTTCAGAGGATGGCTGGCTTGATTGCCTTGAAAGAAACAGAGACATTTTTCAAGATACTGATTTGGTATTGCGGTTAGTTGGAACACTTAACGATGTATCATCCTGTAACATCAATGAAGCGTCAAAAGTCAAACGATTGATGAATGTAGTTTTAGATTGCCTGTCTGCCCTCTCAATTCCTGACAAAAATAAAGCACTTTTGGGAGTCCTGTCCTCCTATGGTAGCAAAGGCCTCTGTAGAGATGGGGGAGCTTTTAAGGATTGGTTTGAAGAGGAGGTGAACATGGTATTCAATTGTATAACACAGAGTGAGGCTGTAAACAGCATTGATAAAGCAGTGACTGCCATCGTAAGAGTTGCTTTTTTAAACCCGGAAGCCACCCTGCAGAAAACGTGCCACCTGGCCGCAGTAAATCTGGGTGCCCATAAGCTACTTGGCCAGATCCTGAAGAACCTACCAGCACTGTCTTTTGAGGACACTCAGTCTTCAGACGGACTAAATATCTTGGCCAAGTGTCTCCTGGAAGCTGCTAGGGACAGTCTTGCTACCACCAAGGAGGAAAATCAGTTTCTTGAATTCCTGCATTCGCTTATGGAACCAGGAGAAGTAATTGATCAAGAACCCCCAGTTCCTCTTTTCCAGCCTGCAGATGCCACAAAGATATTTGTCCTTCCTTATCTGATAGGAAGTAACTACAGTATTGAGTTTCCTCTCAAAGTTCTTAACAGTGCTCTAAAGATGCCAGTGACCGATGACGGGACCAAAGAACACTGGCTACTTGCCTGTTGCCCATTCCCTCTCATTTTTGCTCTTTCTCAGCTTCTGGACCGCTGTATCTTGTGCTGGGAGGAGGACAGTAATAAAGCATCTAATCACATTTCTATAGGAACAAAAGGCCTCCTAATTGAGACCCTGGATATGGTTTGTGATGCTGTTGAACAGATAATTTCTGTAAATCCAGAGACATGGTCAACATCTGTTTGTTGGTTGTACAGAAAAACTGAACGGTTGGACTGGACTGTGCGTCTGTGGTTGAAAAGCATCTTTGGGGGCCATTTTAAATATGAGGTACCTGCCACGTTGTTTGAGGTCTGTGATCTTTCTGACGATGGTTGGTCACCACTTAATCTTCCACAATATGGTCCAGGCACTGGGCTGCTGGCCTGGATGGAATGTTGTTGCATCTCTACTCATATGATGGAGCAGATGCTGTCCCACCTAATGATTGATGCTAAAAATGTTGAAGAGGTCAACATGTTCAGTAAAGGCTTTCTAATTGCACTAATCCAGGTCCTGCCTTGGTGCAGTTCCAGTGAATGGAAACGTCTCAACCATGTTGTGAAGTGCCTTCTACAGCGTGAATTGCTTCACGTACCATATACCCTGGAATATGTTCATTACATGCCGCTGCTTAACCTCCGACCTTTTGCGCATCACCTACAGTTCTCTCAGCTTTTGCTGAGGGCCTTTCAGCTGATCTGCAGTTGTAGCTGCTCTGACTGGCTTCCAACAGCAGGATGGAAGTATGTAGCAAGACAGTGTGCTGGCAGTATCTCAGACATTCTGGAGTCTGTGAAGTGCAAACTCAAAGGACATGGAGCTCAGAATCTAGATGGAAATCAGGAAGCCATATTTGTTGTTGTGCAGCTCTTTTGCCATGTAATTCACATTATGGTAATGATGCCCATTGGTACCTCTGAGTCTCTGTATTATGTATCCTTGGAGCTGCTTTCCCAGTATGAGACCCTGGTGATGGCCAATACCTCTACCTCTGGATTACTCAGCAAAGTCAATGAAAAACACTTCCTCCACTCCATTGCCGAGAATCTGGTCAATGAAGAGCAGCGTTCTGTATTACTGCAGAAAATCAGCAAAATCTGCTGAGCCACTGATTACTGCAATTCTGTTTATCCTCAACCTGCTGGTTTTTGACATTGAAGGAGTTTTATTTTGTTATCACAAGATAAATCTTTATTTTGAAGACTCCTTCAGTCCTAGTGCTGTCGTTAAAAACCTTTCTATCCAGATCTGTACAGATCTTCAAAAGGAATGGAGACTGAAAGTAACTGGGAGCAATTGCAAGATAATTATCTTGTCAATGAATTGTAATAATAGTCTTAAACTGAGACTGAACCCTGAATGGTTTACAACCAATTCCTGGACCTCAAATTGAAATTATAAGCCTTGAAATCAGAGTATACTGAGTATGTGCAAATGTTGTATCTGTTGAGACTGTAACTCAACTCTTTTTAGGTTAATTTCTTTGTTTTGCCTTTTTAAGATCCATATGCCATCCCTGTGCAGGCAAAGTGCTGCCACACCTCTGCCACAGGGAAACATAGACCCTCGGAGGTGTATGAGAAGATCCAGAACAAAACAATGTTCCCTCTGATTTATTTGTTCTCTTCCCCATATTGTTAAAGGCTTTTTCAAACATTAAAAATCTTCAAAAAGGAATGTTGACATTGCTTACTTTTATTTCTGTACCATTTATTCCACTTACTCATTTTTTAAATGTTTGTGAGAGGAAAGCTATTTTTGGTACATTTGTAGTGCTGGCCCATTTTCTTTTGATTCGAACAGAAAAGCCAAGCTGCTTCCTTGAAATCCGAGGGAAATTCAACTTGACACTAGTAAAAGCATGAATGCAAATCTGATGCAATGGTTTGTTCCCCTTCTGTATATGTGCCTGACAACTTATAATTGTAAGATAGGTGCAATCATGTAAGCAGTAGTCGGGTAATAGGTGGTGTGGGGCCTCTTCGGGATAAAGAGGGTAGTATATACGTAGAGGCACAGGGCAAGGTTAGAATATTTAATGAGTACTTTGTATCGGTGTTTACTAAGAAAGGGGAATCTGACAAAATATCGGTAGAAGTGGAGAGAGTAGAGGCAATTGATAGGGTAAAAATTGAGTGTTAAGAGGTACTGGAAAGGCTCACTATGCTTAGGGTAAATAAGTCGCCTGGTAGCTTGCATCCCAGGTTGCTAATGGAAGTGGGGGTGGAGATAGCGGAAGGGCTTGCCATAATCTTCCAATCTCCCCCAGATATGGGTGAGATGGCAGAGGATTGGAGAGAGGAAAATGTGACACCCTTACTCAAGAAAGGGTGTAAGGGCGGTCCCAGGCCAGTTAGTTTAACATCAGTGGTGGGTAAGGTTTTGAAATAATAATCAGGGAAAAAAATCAATAGGCACTTGGACAGGTTCAGTTAATTAAGGAGAGTCAACACAGATTTGTAAAAGGCAGATCATGCTTGACTAATTGAATTTTTTGATGAAGTAACAGAGAAGGTTGATGAAGGGAATCCGATGAATGTTGTCTTTTAAGAGAGTTTGATGCAGTACTACATAAAAGGCTGGTTAACAATTGAGGCTCATGGAATAGGAGGATCAGTGTCCAATTGGATAAAAAATTGGCTTAAGACAGTTAAAAGTGAGTCATGGTAAATGAAATAAAAACAAGAAATGCTGGAACCATTCAGCATCTGTGGGAAAGAGAAGCAGAATTAACGTTTCGGGTCAGTGACCCTTCTTCGGAACTGGCAAATATTAGAAATGTCAAAGATTATAAGCAAGTGAGGCAGGGGTGGGGCAAGAGATAACAAAGGAGAAGGTGTAGATTGGACAAGGCCACATAGCTGACCAAAAGGTCATGGAGCAAAGGCAAACAATATGTTAATGGTGCGTTGAAAGACAAAGTCATAGTAAATGGTTCTTTTTCAGTCTGGAGGATGGTAGACAGTGGTGTGGTGGTGTCCTGCAAGAGTCAGTGCTAGGACCGCTGCTTTTTTTGCTATATATAAATGACATGGATTTGACACGGATCTTGAAATACAGAGTAGAATTTCCAAATTTGGAGGAATGGAAAATTGAGGATGATGCAAACTGCTTGCAACAGGACATAGATAGGCTAGCAGAATGGGCAGGCAAGTGGCAGATGGAATTTAATACAGACAAGTGAGAGGTGATGCATTTTGGAGAAGGGATAGGCTGAGGCAATATATACTTAAAATTCCCAAAATCCACAAACAGGACTGTCCCGGCAGACCCATTGTTTCAGCCTGTTCCTGCCCCACTGAACTTATTTCTTCCTATCTTGACTCCATCTTTTCTCCCCTGGTCCAGTCTCTTCCCACCTACATCCGTGACTCTTCTGACGCCCTACATCATTTTGACAATTTCCAGTTTCCTGACCCTAACCGCCTGCCTGCCTCTTCACTATGGATGTCCAATCTCTCTACACCTCCATCCTCCATTAGGATGGTTTGAGGGCTCTCCGCTTCCTTGAATAGAGGCCCAACCAGTCCCCATCCACCACCACCATCCTCCGCCTGGCTGAACTTGTTCTCGCGTTGAACAGCTTCTCCTTCAACTGCACTCACTTCCTTCAAATATAAAGTGTTGCTATGGGTACCCATATGGGTCCTAGTTATGCCTGTCTTTTTGTGGGATATGTCGAACATTTCTTGGTCCAGTCCTACTCGGGCCCCCTCCCCCAACTTTTTCTGGTACATTGATGACTGTATCAGTGCCGTTTCCTGCTCACGTCTGGAACTGGAAAACTTTATCAACTTTGCTTCTAATTTTCACCCTTCTCTCATCTTCATATGGTCCATCTCCAATACATCCCTTCCCTTCCTCGACTTCTCTGTCTCCATCTCTGGGAATAGGCTGTCTACTAATATTCATTATAAGCCCACCAACTCCCACAGCTACCTCGACTACTTCACACCCTGCATCCTGTAAGGACTCCATTTCATTCTCCAGTTTCTCCGTCTCCGACGCATCTGCTCTGATGATGCTACCTTCCAAGACAGTGCTTCTGATATGTCTTCCTTTTTCCTCAACCAAGGATTCCTCCCCATTGTGGTTGACAGGGCCCTCAACCATGTCCGGTTCATTTCCCGCACGTCTACCCTCACCCCTTCCCCTCCCTCCCAGAACCGCGACAAGGTTCCCCTTGTCCTCACTTTCCACCCCACCAGCCTCCAGATCCAAAGGATCATCCTCCGCCACTTCCAGCGTGATGGCACTACCAAACTCATCTTTCCCCTGTCAGCATTCCAAAGGGATTGTTCCTTCCGTGACACCCTCGTCCACTCCGCCATTACTCCCACCACCTCATCCCCTTCCCACGGCACCTTCCCCTGCAATCGCAGGAGGTGTAATACCTGCCCATTTACCTCCTCTCTCCTCACTATCCAAGGCCCCAAACACTCCTTTCAGGTGAAGTAGCAATTTGCTTGTACTTCTTTCAATTTAGTATACTGTATTCGTTGCTCACAGTGTGATCTCCTCGACTTAGAACGTAAAAACAAAAAGGGGGCAATCACTTGGCTGGGTGTGTACTACAGGCCTCCAAACAGGAAGAGATAGAGGAGCAGATATGTAGGCAAATTTCAGAGAGGTGTAAAAATAATATGGTAATAATAGGGGATTTCAACTTCCCCATATTAACTGGGATAGTCTTAGTGCAAAAGGCTTAAAGGGGGCGGAATTCTTAAAATGCATACAGGAGAGCTTTTTGAGCCAGTATGTAGAAAGTCCTCCAAGAGAAATGGCAGTACTGGAAGCTGATCAAGTGGTAGAAGTGTCAGTGGGGCAGCATTTCAAGGATAGTGACCATAACACTAAGATTTAAGGTAGTTATGGAAAAGGGCAAAGATGGACCAGAAATAAAGGTACTGAACTGGGGGAAGGCCGATTTCAATATGATCAAACAGAATCTGGCCAAAGTGGACTGGGAGCAGCTACTTGTAGGAAAGTCTACACATCAGTGGGAGTCATTCAAAGAGGAAATTGTGAGAGTTCAGAGCCAACATGTACCCGTTAAGGTGAAGGGTAGGACCAACAAGTCCAGGGGACCCTGGATGTCAAAGGATATAGAGGATTGGATCAGGAAAAAAAAGGAGGCTTACGGCAGATCTGAAAACAGCGGAGGCACTAGAGGAGTATAGAAAGTGTAGGGTGGCACTTGAAAAAATAATGTGGAGAGTAAAGAGGGGACATGGAAAAAACACTGGCGGGCAAGATAAAGGAAAATCCTTTATTATCCATTTTATAAGTATAGTAAGGGTAGGAGGATGACCAGGGAAAGATTAGGGCCCATTAGGGACCAATGTGGCAACCTTTGTGTGGAGCCGGAGGTCATAGGTGAGGTTTTAAATTATTACTTTTCATCGGTGTTTACCATGGAGAAGGGCGATGTAGGTGTAGAGATCAGGGAGGGGGATTGTGATATACTTGAACATATTAGCATTGAAAGGGAGGAAGTATTAGCTGTTTTAGCGGGCTTAACAGTGGATAAATCCTCAGGCCCAGATGAGATGTATCCCAGGCTGTTATGTGAGGCAAGGGAGGAGATAGCAGGGGCTTTGACACAAATTTTCAAATCCTCTCTGGCCACAGGAGAGGTACCAGAGAACTGGAGGACAGCGAAGGTGGCACCATTATTCAAGAAGGGGAGCAGGGATAAACCAGGTATAATTACAGGCCAGTGAGTCTAACATCAGTGGTTGGGAAAATATTGGAAACATTTCTGAGGGACAGGATTAATCGCCGCTTGGAGAGGCAGGGATTAATCAGGGATAGTCAGCATAGCTTTGTCAGGAGGAGATCATGTCTAACTAACTTGATTGAATTTTTCGAGGAGTTGATTAGATGTGTAAATGAGGGTAAAACAGTTGATGTAGTCTACATGGACTTAAGTAAGGCTTTTGATAAGGTCCAGCATGGGAGATTGGTTAAGAAGGTAAGAGCCCATGGGATCCAGGGCAATTTGGCAAATTGGATCCAAAATTGGCTTAGTGGCAGGAGGCAGAGGGTAATGGTTGAAGGCTGTTTTTGCAATTGGAAGCCTGTGACCAGTGGTGTACCGCAGGGATCAGTGCTGAGACCCTTGCTGTTTGTAGTGTACATTAATGATTTAGCCATGAATATAGGAGGTATGATCAGTAAGTTTACAGATGACACAAAAATTGGTGTTGTAAATAGTGAGGAGGAAATCCTTAGATTACAGGGAGATATAGATGGGCTGGTAAGATAGCGGCGCAGTGGCAAATGGAATTTAATCCTGAAAAGTGTGAGGTAATGCATTTTGGGAGGACTGACAAGGCAAGGGAATATACAATGGATGGTAGGACCCTAGGAATTACAGAAGGTCAGAGGGACCTTGGTGTACTTGTTCATAGATCACTGAAGGCAGCAACACAGATAAGGTGGTTAGGAAGGCATATGGGATACTTGCCTTTATTAGCTGAGACAGCGAATATAAGAGCAGGGAGGTTATGATAGAGCTGTATAAAACGCTAGTTAGGCCACAGCTAGAATGCTGTGTACAGTTCTGGTCACCACACGATAGGAAGGATGTGATTTGTACTGGAGAGAGTGCAGAGGAGATTCACCAGGATGTTGCCTGGGCTGGAGCATTTCAGCTATGAAGAGAGACTGAAAAGGCTAGGGTTGTTTTCCTTGGAGCAGAGAAGGCTGAGGGGGGACATGATTGATGTGTACAAGATTATGAAGGGCGTTGATAGGTTAGATAGGAAGAAACCTTTTCCCTTAGCGGAGGGGGCAAGAACCAGGGGGCATAGATTTAGGGTAAGGGGCAAGAGGTTTAGGGGGATTTGAGGAAAAATTGTTTCACCCAGCGGATGGTTGGAATCTGGAACGCACTGCCTGAAGAGGTGGTGGAGGCAGGAACCCTCATAACATTTAAGAAGTATTTAGATGAGCACTTGAAACGCCATAGCATACAAGGCTACGGGCCAAGTGCAGGAATATGGGATTAGAATAGTTGGGTGCTGGATAGCGGGCAGAGCCATGATGGGCTGAAGGGCCTGTTTCTGTGTTGTATAACTCTATGACAATGACATTGGGGAGACCAAACGCAGACTGGGTGACTGCTTTGCCAAACACCTCCGCTCAGTCCGTAAGCATGACCCCGAGCTTCAGGTTTCTGGCCATTTCAACACCCCCCTGCTCTCATGCTTGCATCTCTGTCCTGGGATTGCTGCAGTGTTCCAGCGAACATCAACGCAAGCTCGAGGAAGCATTTACCGATTAGGCACACTACAGCCTGCTGGACCGAACATTGAATTCAATAATTTCAGAGCATGATGTCACCCACCCCACCCCACCTTTTTTATGTCTAGTTATTTTTTATTTGGTTATTTTATTTTAGGTTTTTTGTGTGTTTAGTTTGTTTCTACTAACCACTTTGTTTTTTTTTTTAATTTTGTGCTTGGAGTGCTTTGTGCTTTACAATCTATTCACACCCTCTCTGTACTAACGCTGTCTTTCAGCACACCATTAACATATCGTTTGCCTTTTTTCCATGACCTGGTCAGTTATTCTCTGTGACCTTGTCCTATCAACACCTCTTTTGTTATCTCTTGCCCTACCCCCCTCTTTACTTGCTTAAAATCTTTTACATTTATAATATATCTCTGTTCTGAAGAAGGGTCACTGACCTAAAACGTTAACTCTGCTTCTCTCTCCACAGATGCTGCCAGACCTGCTGAGTATTTTCAGCATTTCTGGTTTTTGTATACGTAATCACACAGTTCTAAGGAGTGTGCAGGAACATAGGGACCTGGGGGTGCATGTGCATCTATCTTTGAATGTGGCAGGACATATTGAGAGAGTGATTAGCAAAACATATAGGATCTTGGGCAACATAAATAGAGGCATAGAGTACTATAGCAGGGTAGTTATACTGAAGCTTTATAAAGCCCTGGTTAGGCCCCAACTAGACTATTGCGTCCAGTTCTGATCACCACACTTTAAGAAGGATGGAAGGGTTCTTGAGAGGGTGCAGAGGAGATTTACCAGAAGGGTTCCAGAGGTGAGGGATTTTAGTTACAAGGTTATGTTAGAAAAGCTGGGCTTGTTCTGGAGCAAAGGAGATTGAGGGGAGATTTGATAGAGGTATATAAGATAAGCACAGGCTTTGATAAGTTAGACAAGGAAAAACTCTTCCCAATAACTGATGGTACCGGGACTAGGCGACACAGATTGAAGATTTTAGGCAAGAGATGCAGGGGGAATGTGAGGAAGAACTTTTTCTCACAGCGAGTGGTAATGTCCTGGACCTCGCTGCCCATGAGGATGGTGGAAGTGGAAACAATCAATGATTTCAAAAGGAAATTGGATGGGCACTTGAAGGAAATAAACTTGCAGGGTTACAGGGATCATGCAGAGGAGTGGTACTGACTGGATTGCTTTGCCTGGCATGGACTCAGACTGAATGAACGCAAGAAATAGGAGCATAAGTAAACCATATGGCCCATCGAGCCTGCTCCGCCATTCAATATGATCATGGCTGATCTTGGGCTTCAATTCCACTTTCCTGCCCGCTCCCCAGATCCCTTGATGCCCTGCAAGACCAACAATCTATCTATCCTCCTCCGATGCTGTAAATGACTCTGAGATTCTATAACTCTCTAAGTGGCACTATCTGGCTTCTTGTCCTCTGTTCATTACTGCAGCATCATTTTAGAAAGCAAAGGTAACTTTCAGCTTCTTCTCTCCACTACCAACCATATCCTGAAACGCTCCTCCACCCTCACCCCAACAAGTGAGGAGCTCATGGACTTCATTAACACTAAGATCACTAAGACCTTCTCTTCATCAGCCTCTTCTGCACCAACCATCTACCTTCTCCACGCAGAGAAAAACTTCCTCCAAGGTTTCCCCCGCCTAAGCTCTCAAGCGAAGTCTTTGTCTAGTTTCTTTTTGATCTCCCCTGATGCCATCTCCAAGCTTGAAAATAGTACTTGCCCTATATAGGTATCAGCGGTGGTCACACTCTTACCTCATGAGTCAGAAGGTTGTGGGTTCATAAAATGGAGCATAAAATCTGGGCTGACACTCCAGTGCTACACTGTTGGAGTTGCTGTGTTTTGGATGAGATATTAAACCAAGACACGATCAGCCCTCTCAAGTGGAAGTTAGGAATTGCCTGGCACTATTTCAAAGACCAGGGAGCTATCCCTGATATCTTGGGCCAAAATTTATCCCTCAACCAACACCACTAAACAGATTGGTCATTATCACATTGCTGTTTGTGAGAGCTCGCTCTGCAGAAATTGGCTGCTGTGTTTCCTTCATTACAATGTTGACTACACTTCAAAAGTACGTGGAAGATCCTATATAAATGTAAGTCTTTTGTCTTTATTGACGCCAGCTTGAGATGGAGTTGTGTTTGATCTGGGTACCCTTTGTTTAAAAAAGAGGGGGAATGTCGATAACCAAAAGTAGAGTATAAATAATTGCGAGATGTTGCATCATCATAAACCACAATTTTAAAGTAATTGGTAAAAGAAGCAAAAGCGACATTGGGAAAAGATTTTTCACACAGCGAGTGGTTATGCTTTGGAATGCACTGCCTGAGAGTGTGGTGGAGGCAGGTTCAATTGAAGCATTCTGTTATATGATAAAGAAGAATGTACAGGGTTGTGGGGAGAAGGCGGGGGAGTTGCATTAGTTGAAACGCTCATTCGGAGAGCCAGTGCAGACACAATGGGCTGAATTGCCGCCTCCTGTGCTGTAATAATTCTGAGATTCTGTGAATGCATGTAAAATATTGTCAGCTGGCAAAAGTATGATTAATGCAAAAAGAAAATCTGCATGCACCTGCCAAAGCCAACCATTCACTTGGACCTTTCACTTCATCTTGAGTTGGGAGCATAGTATATTGTTGAAATAAGATTTGATTTTAACAAATGGATCAGCATTAAATACAAAGAAGAGGAGACTTGGTATCCAGAAAACCCTCATCATCCCACTTGATATCCAAGCAGTGAGTTGTTCCAGCAAAGACTCCAGCTGTGGCGCAGATTTGAAAAAGATAGCCGAGGATTATAAGGAGGTAAACTTATTTTAGCTAAAGAATCTGCATCAATTGATTTAAATTCATAACTGGATTTTTAAAAAAGATTTTTCCTAGGTTATTGTCAAGACTTTAATGAGCCATCGAAATGGTAAAATCGGAACTGAGGTGGTGGGGAGGGTGGGTGAAGCTTGACTCCTGTAACAAGCTATATCATTACCAGGGCAAACACACACATTTTTTTTTTCTTACAATCTATGTTGAAAGTATGACAGGAGTGCCATATGGAAGCAGTAGTTAAATCTTGGATGGATTTATGCTGAATACAGTTGATTGCAAAAAGTTGTACTGGCATGAAAGAGCAAACTTGAGTTTGTTGGAGATATTCAGTTTCCATTTGAAGTCAAAGAAAGTAACTCAGTCAAGATTAACAACAGATGAAATTGGACAAAGGGTGAAGCCAGTAAATGCCACGGTGACCATTGATTAGACTTGCATCATGGATGAAGAAACTGTGCTTTTGAAGAATTGCCTATTGAAGGACAATATTAAAAATATTGTAATTCAACCCTTCACACTGGAAACAGAATGAAGATTGCATGTGTTGATAGCATTTGAAGGAAATTGAATGCAGATAACATGATTAGCAAAAGTGAGTTGGCCTTGTCAGCAATGCCTATATCCCATGGATGAATAAAAATGAGAGGAGGTTACTAATAGAGAAAAAAACAATATGACAGAGAAAGCCCTGAAAAACAGTGGAAAACGTCAGATGAATAGTAAATGACAACATAATGCTCTGAGAGGAAACTGGATAGCCAAGAACATAGCTTAACTGGAAGGCCTTCTAATGGTAACTTGTTAAGTGCAATGTATCAGACCTGTCAAAGGCTGTGAAGATCCCTATGGCACTAAAAGGAATCATCAAATTGTTCAAGGCTAGCATTCTTCAGTGAAGAGATCACCAATATAATGACTATTATGAAAACCACACTAGTGCACATGGGCCAGACTTAACAGCTGCTTCTATAAAAGGCTATAGGGCGTAAATCAGATGGGATTCCAGAAGCCACAGCAACAGGAAAATCTGCAAAGATGTGCAAAGGTTGTGAGGGAGGTGGTCTGTTGTTCTTGGTGCAGCATCTCATGCTTTAGCCTCTGCAACTTTGACTAAAGAAATATGTAGAAACACAAGAGGGGAAAATAAACTATTTGGAAATGAGAGGAAAGCTCGAGAGGATGAAGAATATATATGTAGAAGAGATCAAGGCAAAGAAAGTAAAGGAACAGAGAGAGGACTGAAATAGTTAAAGCTAATTGTTCTGGAGCCAAAAAAAACACGAGGTAACGAGCAGACAAAATTAAAACCAAAACTTTAATAAAAATACACATACATATCTGGCTCACCCTTTACAGTAAGTTTAAATGTCGGTTCTTCACTTAGGACATCTTAAAATTTCCCCTTTCGATATACATATGTACCTTTTGAACAAAAGGCTAGTTGTTGGGTGGATGAAAGGCAAGAGTCCACTCAGCCAGTGTGTTCTTTGCAATCAACAACCTGTGAATGTGACACTTTTTTTTCAAGTTCCCATTGACTTTATGCAAGCAATTTACATCAACAGATTGAGCAGAACTAGAGGCCTCAGGAGCTTAATAACCAAACAAAGAAAAAAGTAGACTCCAGTTCTGCGGGGATAAAACTGGTGTCAGTTTCATCAACAAAATTTGCACCTGAAGTGAAATGGTTTGCAAGGGACTGAAGATGAAAGATTAAATGAGGGTTAAATGGCCAGCATTAAGGAAACTAAATTTTAAATTAGTACTATTTCAACTTGGTATTGAATAGTACTTTATAGTACTTCAAGCTCACAGTGTGGGTTAATCCTTGTCTCCATATATGTTGTAAATACTATTTTATCAACATTTTCTGTGATTAATGTTTTTCAATTACTTAATCATTTGCTTTCTTAATCTTTTTAAATGACCAGAACACTGAGGGTGACAGAGGTGTCAGAAACCATAAGCTACTACCTAAAGGGTTGCTGCTGCCTTGTCCCATGGGAATTGCATATGTAACAGCTTTGCTAGGCATTGGGTAGCTCATACATTGTCTGATGCTAACCATGCAACTACATCATGGCCTAACTTGACTGAATAACAGAGATTGTCAAATCCACTTTAAGGATGAAAGACAAAAGCAAAATACTCTATTTGCTGGAAATCTGAACCAAAAATAGAAAATGCTGGAAACACTCAGCAGGTCAGGTGGCATCCATGGAAAGAGAGATAGAGTTAATGTTTCAGTTCTGACGTAAGGCCATTGATTTGAAATATTAATTCTAGTTCTCTCTCCAAGGGTGCCACTTGACCTTCTGAGTGTTTCCAGCATTTTTCTGTTTATATTCCACTTTTAGGTACTGTTGTGCTCATGCTGACAATCCTTGATTTTAACCCACCATTGCTAGTTACCTTGGCCAGCTGTGCAGGCAATGACTGTTACATTTTATATTCTTGGGTTGTTAACAATTGGCATTTGAATAACTTGCAGGTCTCGAGCATGATATAAACCTTAAATATATATAATAATGCACGTAAATGCTTGTGTTTAAAGCTTTCACTCAAATGGAGCAAGTATTTTATCCCCTGTGCATATTGGCTGTAGGGCTGTTGGGTTTATCAATGTTGTAAAATTACACACAGCATTATTTTAAATTGGGTGGTGTCAAATAAATCCTGCAATATTACATTTTTTAAATATGCTTTGATAGTATATGAGTACCAATGAGTTCCAGAGACACATGTTCTGTCCTACCATCAGTAGTCAGAGAATGTGTTTATTTCACTGCAGAATGCAAAAAAAAAATTCTGGAAATCATATGGAGCTTGGGACTTAGAAGTGTAGAGATGCATGACTGAGATTTTCCCTCGAGTACTTTTAAAAATTATGTCCCTTCTTTAGGCATAGGTAACCTGCACTGTGGCAGACTGGTCAGACACATCACTGGTAGAACAGTAGCAGAATCAAGGAAGTGACGGCACCTGGCACTGTTATTGTGATCTACAGGGAACTGTATCAAATTGCTATGTGATATCTGAGACAAGAAGGCACGCCCATCTGAGAGTATGAGCACATGGGAGCTAAATTGGCAAGCAAATATTTAGTGTTGTATGTAATTATGACACTACATAATATTGTGCACCTTGCTGGAATTTTAAAATCCATTCTTGATGGCCTGCGTCTGTACTGATATGGTTTTCAGTGCATGGTTTGTCCAGTCATTTGCAATTTGATGATGGGAGAACTGATTAATAAGTTATCTTTTGAGAAATCAGGACAATAGCAACTGATTAAAGTTTTATTTTAAAGGCACAAAGGGAAGGTGTAACTGAGATACTGACAGCAGATGTCTCATCTTTCTGAATTCCATTTGAGCCATCATCTCTGCTGCCCTGTTGCTATCTGAAATGTTCCAACTGAACACACTGCAAGGATTTGTTTCCACAAGTGCATGGAGATTTTGGCATTGATCGAAACTCAATGGGGTTTTGGGATTGGATTCTGTCTCCTCAAGCACGTGCCATGTTTTATTGCAGGGTAGGCTTCAACTGGGGACAAAAACTGGACCAGTTTGAGATATGGGTTGACTGGAACAATGGTGAGTCTTGTAGCGAATTTCTTATAAGTACATAAGGACAAATAAACAAACCCAGAATACTGCCAGGTGTGCAAAGACACAAGGACAAGGGGACACAGGCTCAGGGTTGTGACGGGAAGTTTAAGACAGGTGTCTGGATATATTTCTTTGCACAGTAGGCCTTCAACAGCCAGGAAGGGTTGGGAAAGGGAGGGCAGCGCTGAGGTCAGAACACTGGTTGCACTTCAAAACGTAGGAATGTTGTCAGGTTTGGTATTCTGGAAAGGTGAAATGAAATGGGTAAAAAAATTATCATTCAAACCAATCTACATTAAAATCCATGTCACCAATTGTATTCATTGCATTCTAACTGTACAACAAGGTGAAATGATATGGAGCATATGGTCAGGGCAAATACAAGTACTTCGGTGGTTTGACTGTGGTCAACCGACTTGTGATAAAAACCACTGTAAATTAACCGCAGTGGGCTATCATGTTAACTGTGACAGGAAGAGTTTACTGGAATCGATTCAGTGATGGAGACAAAGCTATGGCTTCAAACCTTTTTGGGTTGTATTTCTGAGGGGCTCAGTTGATGTATCTGTGAAAGTGGAGAATGGTGTAAACTTTGAGTTGGATCTTTCTAGTTTTGGAGAATTTGAGAGGGCTGCTTGGAGATGTGTGTTTTTTTTTAAAAATTCTATCAAACAAGAAACTTTAGTTTAAAAAATAATCCAAACTGCATAAAGCCAACATTCTATCAGGTACTACTTTCTAATGAACTTCAAACTAGTTTAAAACATGGGAAACAACTGAGTTTATAACTTTAAATTATTAAATAAACCACAATATACTTTATAAAATATGTATGAAATAGTCTTTTGTCATTATCAAAATCAAAAATAGGGTTCATTTTGCTTGCCCATGCTGCCAGTAGGGAGTGTGTATCAGAAATTCAGGCGCATGTAATTTTCCGACTGTGTGTGGGCACAAATTTCCCATATTCCACTGGCAACGGGTAAGGCTAGTTGAATTGGTAAAATTGCCCCAATATAAAAACGATATGCCATGAAATACTTCCAAAACAAAAAATGCTCAGCAGAGTTCCATGAGGAGGACGTTGCCTCTCGTGTGGCGAAAGCAGCGGCAGTGGCTTTCTCCTTGAAATGTCACTCGGTCTTCCTGCTCTTTGCTGCCTTCCTGACGATCAGAATGAGCCAGTAAACCTGAGGAGCCATCAGCATGGCGTTGGCCAAGGTGCAGTGGAGGGGGATGTGGAAGGGGACCCGGTGGGCCGCGATGCCGTACTGCTTGCCATAGGCCCAGTACATGTAGGGGAACACGAGGATGCGGCAGAGAAAAAAAGTCACCAAGGCAATGACACCGTTGACCTTATACAGCAACGTGTTCTGCTTTCCGAACTGTTTATAAAACAAAAACAAAATAGGTTATTGTAGATTTTTGCGTCTTGCAATAACACATTGCAACATTTTTTTTTCCTCCTTTCGCTGATACAAACCCGACTAAGTATTTTGGCAAATGAGACGAATGGTGTGCTCAGCTCGGCCAAGAGCAGACATCCCAGGAAGAAATCTCCAAGGCCCTTTCTGTAATACTGCCAATAAAAAAAAAGACAGAGGTTCTGATGTTAAACATAGTATGTGAGTTAGCATTACAGTTTGTCAAACAAGAAGAGATTGTAATCTTTAGCTGGATTGGGTGGTGCAATTGGTTAATTGACTAATTTAATTTTGGGCTTGGGTTTGAGCCTAGGCCAAAATGGTGGGGGCAAAGCTTCTAACACTTGACACTTAATGGCCTTAAGCAAAATGAACAAGTCAGTCAGAATCTTCAAGGCCCCACCCAAACCCTTAACCCATCCTTTGTCCTCCAATGCTGACTTAACTGCTGTTTTATTTCAGATTTTCAGTATCTCCTTGAAGTAAAATGAGTTTGAGGCAGTTTCAGCCTAGTTCCTAGAGAGTTTGGTCCACAGGAAAAATCCACGCACAATCCAGCTGTCTATGGCTGTCTCACTCAGGCCAGGATATTGGCCGATTTCGGAAGTGGAAAGGTCATGTTAAAGGAGGAATGTGTGCTTCTCAGGTTGGGGGGGGGGGGGGGGGGGGGGTGGGTGGGAGGTTAAGACACTTGCATAATGAAAAGGTAAAGGAAGTTTCATTTTGCAGCTGGCTTGAAAGTGTTTGATACTGGCACTGAATACAAGAAAGGTCCAGTTTTATTTTTATGCAATGCTTCCATGAATTTTGTAGGACTGATATGTAATCAACCATGCAATATTTGACACAACCACTATACATAACACACGCACATAGAAAACCATTATTATAAAACCCTCTATTTTTGATAGAACCATGGCCACACACTGCAGTCTTGTGAAACACTTTTGTCTGTCACATTACCAAAGCTTTGTTGCAAAACCTAATGGTATGGTAGTTACAACACAGGAAAAACTGGAGGTGACAACATGTGATCTCCTGCTACAAAACTCGGGATACGAATGGGAATGCAAACTGGCAGTCCGTATTTGGAGTAACTTGTAACTGGGTGATTACTCATGGCTTTTTAAGTCCGTTATGAACTCAATGTATCCAAAAAGCCATTATTCTCTGGTCTTGAGATGCTGCCATGTTATCCTAGAGACTGAAAGATTAATGTATGTGTATGGAATTCCTTTCTCTGCTGTATAAAGGGGGTGCTCTCAAAGGGCAGTGCAAAACTTGGAGGTGGCAGGGGCGGTGGAGAGGTGAAGGCCAAGGATAGATGCCTATAACCTCCTGTGCAGAGCTAATTTATTCATTGTCCTCCTATGCTGCTTGTGTGGGGGAGGGGCAAACTGATCTAGGCTCTCTGCCAACACTGCCTTGCAATCATTTGTTATGACAATGATATATTACTGAAAATAGAGATAGACTGTCAAAGCTTTCCATCTCGCTCGCATCAGGACAATCTGCAAGATACCAATGTAAGGGCAAGCAACAACTTTATACTGTGTGAGAAGAGAGTGCTGATTGGTTGGCAAGTGAACTCTGATTGTTAAGAGGTGTTGCCATGGAGAATGCACCGGTTTATGGCGACTGACAGTTAACAATCACGCTTTGAAATTTAAACCAGGCAGCTTGACTCTGGTCAAGGCATTGCCCTGAGAAATGAACCAGCGAATGGCGGTCACTTATTTTGTTTAGCTGAAACAGGTGCAATGTGTGTACACGTTCTTTCTGTCTGCAAAGAACAGGGCCCTGTGTATTAATATATGTAGCTTCCAGTACGCGCAAATGCGCCACACTGCGAGCCCTACTGACAATCTTAGATTGGTAGTCAGCATAATTCTTAGCACACTGCCGATTATTCAGCAAATGTTGTCCATTCGCGGAATCACCGTCTAATGTGGGACACAGTGATTTGAGTTTTGCGAGCAGGGGCTGGTTGGGTCTGGCCTGTACCTTGACCATTGCAAACAGCGGAAGGGACATGTTGTTTGATACGATCCGCCAGTCTTTGGAACGTACGGCCTATATACTTCGCATCACACAGACATTGAAATTCATATATCATGTTACTAATTTGTGTGATAGGCAGGACTTCTTTTTGGCTTGACAGCAGCATCCTGTTAATGGCGAACACCATGGCACAGTGGCGCAGTGGTTAGCACCGCAGCCTCACAGCTCCAGCGACTCAGGTTCAATTCTGGGTACTGCCTGTGTGGAGTTTGCAAGTTCTTCCTGTGTCTGCGTGGGTTTTCTCCGGGTGCTCCGGTTTCCTCCCACAAGCCAAAAGACTTGCAGGTTGGTAGGTAAATTGGCTATTACAAATTGACACTAGTATAGGTAGGTGGTAGGGAAATATAGGGACAGGTGAGGATGTTTGGTAGGAATATGGGATTAGTGTAGGATTAGTATAAATGGGTGGTTGATGGTCGGCACATACTCGGTGGGCCGAAGGGCCTGTTTCAGTGCTGTATCTCTAAACTAAACACACGTGTTGCTACTGCATAGTAGCAGCGTGAAACAGCTAGCTTCACCTGTTGCCAAATGTTGATTGTCCCGATGAGTGCAAGACGAAAAGCTTCGACAACACGTCTCTATTTTCAGCAATACTCAAGTTCTGTACTACTAAACGACAATGAGATTTCCCAATGCAACAGTCATGCCATTCTGTCATAGCTAAATTAAGCAATAAGTCTGTGTGTTAACCACCATCCCATTTCTCCATAGCTGCTATGTGCTGTTTCAAATATTTTTAATGTTTACCGCATCATGTACTGCATGCGATTTTAGTAATCTTGAATGATGTAGTGATGGGTTTCGTGGTAATGCAAAACAAAAACCGAGTTGTTGGGAGGGCGGGGGAAGTGGGGAGTGGAGTTACACATCATTAGGTGAGTCAGTGACTGGTGTCTGAACAAATCTACCTCCACTTTATACACAAAATGATCAGCCTGACTGTTCTGGTATTCCAGGCACTGCAAAAGAAAAAGGAAGCTCATATTTTCAAACTACAGTAAATACTTGGTCATAACAAGAATTTTGGCTGGAGGAAGGCCAGAGAATAAAGCTGATTTTGGATTAGAAGGTCTGTTGTCAGATGCCAACTTGCTCAGTTAGTAACAGTCTCAGGACAAAGCAGCCCACTTGATTTGCACCCCACCTTCAACATTCACTCCCTTCACCACTGACACACAGTGGCAGCAGTGTGTACCATCTACAAGATGCACTGCAGCAATGCATCAAGGCTCCTTCGACAGCACCTTCTAAACCCGTGACCTCTATCACCTAGAAGTCAAGGGCAACATATGCATGGGAACACCACCACCTGCAAGTTCCCCTCCAAGACACACACCACCTTGGAACTATAATCGCTGTTCAGTCGCTGGGTCAAAATCCTGGAAATCCCTTCCAAACAGCACTGTTGGTGTACCTACACTCCAAGGACTGCAGCAGTTCAAGAAGACAGCTCACCACCACCTTCTCAAGGGCAATTAGGGATGGGCAATAAATGCTGGCCTAGCCAGCGACACCCACATCCCATGAAGGAATTTTTAAAAACTCAAGTCAAAAGATTGTAGGTTCAAACGCTAGTTCAGGATGTGGGTATGTAATCTCGGCTAACAATGCTGAGAGAGCACTGTGTTTCTGAAGATATCATGCCTCAGGTGAGGTGTTAAAACAAGACACATCTGCCTGCTCTGCTTGTTCAGGTGGATGGTAAAAATCTCATGGCACTGTTTGAAGAGTAGGGAGTTGACCTGGACAATGTTCCTCTCTCAACCAACACTACCAAAAGAAATAGACTAACTAGCCTTACTGCTTGTGGGATCTTGCTATGTGAAAAACAGCTGCATGCAGCAACCTAACAATCACTCCTAAGTAATTCATCGTTATGTGAAGTGATTTGATAAGTTTTGTTTACAGATTCCATATAAATTATTCTCTTTTTAATCGCGCAGTGGCTCAGTTGGTAAACCACACTGACTAGGATAGTGCTATCCAGGCTCCATCCTCAGTCTGTGCTAAATTAGCCAATCTCAGCTCGGGCTTTGAAGTTGGCTTCAGTTGTCTGAACTGGGGTTCGGGGGGAACTCAGCCAGGGTCTCCACTCCTGATTGCCACTCAGTGAAAGCTTGAAGAGGATAGGGATCAGTCGTGATACCTTCCATGTTTAAATAGCCCATCGACAGTATCTGGATCAACTGATGAAAGATGGCCACTCAGGTGAGCTACTGGAGGGTGCCTGAGGAAATGGGTCCCAGCAAAGTAGCAAAAATGTTAACAGATTTGCAATTAAGTAATAAATCACTTGATGACAACAATATTGCCTGGAGAGTGGGAGAGAAACTGAATGAAGGACAAACTATTGTGTAACTATGAATCCTACTGCCAACATATCTATTTTGACATGCTGATTAACCTTTCAGAGTATAACACACCATGTACCCCTTCTCACTTCCCATACTCAAATAACGTTCCAACATTAACACATTGCAGAACAATGTTGTGCTTTCACAATGGGCATCCTCATCTTGCATAACCCAGCTTTGTCTCAGTTTTTTTTAAAATGCAGCTTTTATTTGAGTGGTTGAGTGACGAGATTTAGTAAGGGAGATGAAGGCATTGTTGGACTCGCTAATGAATCCGGTATCCATTCTACTGGCTTTATTGTCCATGTCAACATCAGCTATGCTAGGTGACAGTTTATGACAAGTTAAAATAGTGACTCTTTATGCTCAGCTTACTATTTACTTAGCTTCTGTTGATGGCCCCCATTTCCTTCTTCAACAACTTATTTTGAAATCATATCTTCCTCTCAGCCATTTTTTCATGTGAATGGATTTAACTAGTCTTTTGCTCTTCAAAGCAGTATCCTAGTACTATCCCTTATCCTGTCCCTTCCCAGTGCATTGATGTCTTTTGTTGAGTACTTACAAGTGAGGCGAGTTAAGTATAATGAACAAGAGTGAGACAGTGTTCTGACTGTAATCTTGCTCATGTTTTTACAGAGCAGTACCTGCTTGGACTTGTGCTTAATTCAACTACAGCTTTCTACTCCCCATCATAAGGCAATGACACCATCAACATCTAGACCAAACCTCCTCCCTGCCGCACCTTATTTAACAATGTCTATTCTTTTATTGTATATATTTTTAGCACGGGTGATGTGGATTCCCTTCCATTTCTCAGCGTATTTGTCATTCATCTGCCTACTTCCTAAATCTTTTTGAACGTCCTGTTTTTGCCACAAAACTTATGTCTCAATCATAGATCATCTGCTTACAATTCATTCCTGAAATGATTAACAAGTATGTTGAGTGGAAGACAGGAATGATTCTGAGTTGAGGTGGGACTCTGCATCAGGACTCAACTTAGTTTGAATGAAGGGTCCCACCTCAACTATTAGCCTCCATTTCTCTTTCAGATTCTGACTCTGCATTTCCAGTGATTTCTGGCTTCATTTTTGATTTCCACTACTCATGTTTTTTTTTTAAACTTAGGAATGATTCTGATTAGAGAACAGCTCTTGTTTTCTAATAACTAGTCAATCAGTAGTGCAATACAAGTTCATCAATTCAGTTTGACTAAAAGTCTCCTGAGAAAAATCTTACCAAGAGCCTTCTGAAAGTCTAGCTCTCCTGTCCGCCTAACTGGGTTGCATCCTTAAGGAACTCTCCATTATTAGCTCCATGCATCTTGGACATTTGAACAGTATTCCATCCTATGGATGGAATGTCTTAGACCAACACTTCATGGTTGCACTTCAACCAGAGTATGGTAAATAACATAGGGAAACCAAAGTAAGAAGATGACAGTGCCCCTATATTGGAAGATTTGGAAGACTACTACAAACATTTAGGCCAAATAATATCTTGCCAAACTATGTGCTCACATGCTGTACCACTCGTCACATTTTCCTGCCAAATGTCTTCCCTTTTCTCTTCATTGTTTCATGCCCTCAGTTGCTTTAACAATCTGAACTTTTATTTAGACTGCAACACTTCAGATTCCGAGGCTGCACACCATTCCCTACCAATAAGGCTACTGAGGTAAACCACTCCCTGGCAACTTGTGAATGAGCGAGTGGGACCTGAACTGTAATCTTGTTTTTCTGTCATCTTCAGGTGGATAAATAAATGCACAGTCCTTGATGTTCCTCTCTCACTAAAGGAATAGGTGGTGGCCAGAATGGAATCGATTGTGAACCTACCTTCTACCATTGCACACTCAATACTAACAGATAATACATGTATCTTTTCTTCAAAAAAATTATTTTCTCTAAACTTCTAATAATAAATTTTATTATTATTGCAAGGGGTTTAGAGTATATGAGTAAAGGAAGTCTTGCTGCAATTATGTAGCGCTTTGGTGAGACCACACCAGAAGTACTGCATACAGTTTTGATCTCCTTATCTAAGGAAGGATATACCTGCAGTTGAGGGTGTCCAATGAAGGTTCACGAGGTTGATTCCTGGGATGAGATGGCTGTTTTAGGAAGAGAGGTTGAGTATCATAGGCCTATATTCTCTGGAGTTTAGATGAATGAGAGATGATCTCATTGAAACATAAAATTCATAAGAAGACAAAACTTGGATGCTCCTGACCTACTGTATTTGAAACATTATTTGCTCCATACCCCCTACCCCCCAGTTTTTCCCTCTTTTTCCCAACCCTCTGAGTGAAGAAATTTCTCATCTCAGTCTTAAAAGGCCGATCCCCTTATCAGGACCAATGGTCCAAGTTCTAGACTCTGCAGCCTGGGGGAAACAGCCTCCCAGCATTTACCCTGTCAAGCCCTCAGGCAATGTGTATTTACCTCCTCGTTACCATTCCATGTATGGTTCTTCAGAATATTCTAGCCTAAACTCAGGGAAAAAGAGAGGAAAACTGGGGGGGGGGGGGGGGGGGTTAGTATGGAGCAAATAATGTTTCAAATATAGTAGGTTAGGAGCATCCAAGTTTTGTCTTTGTGGTCTTACATGGATGTGTATCGTGAAACAGTTTAACAGATTGGGGAGGACCAGGGGTACATGAGTTTAAACTATGTGAGAGTAGGAATAGATTTGATGTTAAGTAGTTCAACTTTTTCCCAGGGAGTAATGAGCCTCTGGAATACATTGCCAGCTGGTGTGGCGGGTAAATTACCCTCGTGGAGAAGGAATCGCATCATATTGAAGGTAAGTGTCTTTATAAGTAACACTTGGCCCATGTGATCTCCTAAACGGATTTCGATGGCCCTAGGGGGGGAGAAAAGAGAGGAATTTTCCCAGATTATTTTTCCCCTTAAAGGCCCTGGGTTTTTTCTCCTTTTTTTGCTTTTCACTGGAGATTACATGGCTGCAGTGGGAGGAAGGAAGGAAGTGTTTAGTCATGATGCTGTGGCCACCACAAGCTTGGGCAAGGCTGAATGGACCAAATCGTCTTTTCCTGCTGGTCCATTTTGCATGTTTGTGTTTCCATTGATTTACACATATTTCAATCTGCTGATATCATCAATGAGGTGGTGACATTTTTATAAAAAAATGACCCCGCTAACACTTCAGGTCCACAAAATTCAATAAAGCTGCAAATAAGATAGATAAGTACAAGTGGAAGTGAGTATTTGGGCTTTTAAGAGCTGGATTACCAGCATTTGGTGTTGCATTTCCCTGTAGTAGGAACTGTATCTTTAAAAAAAGTGTGTGTGATATTAAAGGGCATATTGAACTCCAGTGAAAGCGAAAAGAAATTCACAGAATCAGCACACTCTCATAAATGCCAGAATTCTGTTGGGGTGGGAGAAGGTGGGCATTTAACATGTGAAGCACAGATGTCTCGGGTTCAAATTCAGTTTCATGCTGAGTGAGTTGATCTCGAACAGGAAAGCAGTTGAGTCAATGCAAATAGCCTCAGCACTCTGGGCAAGAGGAGGAAACAAAATCGCCTTTGATACCAGAGTCTGATTATGATCCAGCAACCGCGCCCCTTTGACCCCCACTTCTTGCTGAAAAGCACAGTGGCGCAGTGGTTAGCACTGCAGCCTCACAGCTCCAGCGACCCGGGTTCAATTCTGGGTACAGCCTGTGTGGAGTTTGCAAGTTCTCCCTGTGTCTGCGTGGGTTTCCTCCGGGTACTCCGGTTTCCTCCCACAGGCCAAAAGACCTGCAGGTTGGTAGGTAAATTGGCCATTATAAATTCCCCCTAGTATAGGTAGGTGGTAGGGAAATATAGGGACAGGTGGGGATGTGGTAAGAATATGGGATTAGTGTAGGATTAGTATAAATGGGTGGTTGATGGTCGGCACAGACTCGGTGGGCCGAAGGGCCTGTTTCAGTGCTGTATCTCTAAACTAAACTAAACTCCACCAAGTCTGTGAAGCAACCTGCAAGGAGGAAGCCCTGACATGTTTATAATCCCAGACATACACCAGCCTGAGTAAAATATTACAAGGCTATGGAATAATCCAACTTCCAAAGGTGCAAAATGTAGCCAGTTTGGGTGGGGTTTGAGGGACTGCTCCAGATCAAAGAAATTTTCAACTATCGCATTGTTAGATTATGTATTATGCAGAGTAAATTATCAGTAAATGAATAAGTTAATTATGTACAGTTATTTAAAAATCATAGGTGGCTATTCGGAATTAAGGGCGAATGGGAAGGTTTTCTATTGTAGGAGTCTCATCACCTCCCCCAACCCCACACAACTCTTCAGGCTTGATTCCCGGGAGATTGCTGTAAGCATTTTGAATGGCATACCAACTTGCCATCCATCTGTTTGGTAAATTGAAAGTATTTTAAAGCTAGTAGTTGCTTGCCCATGTTGCATGTTGAAAATCAGGCAATAAACTCCCATCTCATTCACCCATGGTTAATGTAAGCTGCCACCTGACTTCTACACAATGTAAAGAAAGGGTTGGAGGTCAGTCCTTTCAGCTGGTCACTGCTGAAGGGGGAGCTGGTTATTTACTGCTCTTAGTTCCATCGACATCATGTTGGAAGCCTCGGTTTTGACTTTTTTCCAGATAAGATATTGGAAGGAGCCCTATTTTCTTAAATTCACATTTAAACTCACTTTTATGTAATTAACAAAATTATGTGGTAAACATGGTTATTGTTTTTCTTTCTTTGGGCCTCCTTATCTCGAGAGACAATGGATACGCGCCTGGAGGTGGTCAGTGGTTTGTGAAGCAGCGCCTGGAGTGGCTATAAAGGCCAATTCTGGAGTGACAGGCTCTTCCACAGGTGCTGCAGAGAAATTTGTTTGTTGGGGCTGTTGCACAGTTGGCTCTCCCCTTGCGCCTCTGTCTTTTTTCCTGCCAACTACTAAGTCTCTTCGACTCGCCACAATTTAGCCCTGTCTTTATGGCTGCCCGCCAGCTCTAGCGAATGCTGGCAACTGACTCCCACGACTTGTGATCAATGTCACACGATTTCATGTCGCGTTTGCAGACGTCTTTATAACGGAGACATGGACGGCCGGTGGGTCTGATACCAGTGGCGAGCTCGCTGTACAATGTGTCTTTGGGGATCCTGCCATCTTCCATGCGGCTCACATGGCCAAGCCATCTCAAGCGCCGCTGACTCAGTAGTGTGTATAAGCTGGGGGTGTTGGCCGCTTCAAGGACTTCTGTGTTGGAGATATAGTCCTGCCACCTGATGCCAAGTATTCTCCGAAGGCAGCGAAGATGGAATGAATTGAGACGTCGCTCTTGGCTGGCATACGTTGTCCAGGCCTCACTGCCGTAGAGCAAGGTACTGAGGACACAGGCCTGATACACTCGGACTTTTGTGTTCCGTGTCAGTGCGCCATTTTCCCACACTCTCTTGGCCAGTCTGGACATAGCAGTGGAAGCCTTACCCATGCGCTTGTTGATTTCTGCATCTAGAGACAGGTTACTGGTGATAGTTGAGCCTAGGTAGGTGAACTCTTGAACCACTTCCAGAGCGTGGTCGCCAATATTGATGGATGGAGCATTTCTGACATCCTGCCCCATGATGTTCGTTTTCTTGAGGCTGATGGTTAGGCCAAATTCATTGCAGGCAGACGCAAACCTGTCGATGAGACTCTGCAGGCATTCTTCAGTGTGAGATGTTAAAGCAGCATCGTCAGCAAAGAGGAGTTCTCTGATGAGGACTTTCCGTACTTTGGACTTCGCTCTTAGACGGGCAAGGTTGAACAACCTGCCCCCTGATCTTGTGTGGAGGAAAATTCCTTCTTCAGAGGATTTGAACGCATGTGAAAGCAGCAGGGAGAAGAAAATCCCAAAACGTGTGGGTGCGAGAACACAGCCCTGTTTCACACCACTCAGGATAGGAAAGGGCTCTGATGAGGAGCCACCATGTTGAATTGTGCCTTTCATATTGTCATGGAATGAGGTGATGATACTTAGTAGCTTTGGTGGACATCCGATCTTTTCTAGTAGTCTGAAGAGACCACGTCTGCTGACGAGGTCAAAGGCTTTGGTGAGATCAATGAAAGCAATGTAGAGGGGCATCTGTTGTTCACGGCATTTCTCCTGTATCTGACGAAGGGAGAACAGCATGTCAATAGTCGATCTCTCTGCACGAAAGCCACACTGTGCCTCAGGGTAGACGCGCTCGGCCAGCTTCTGGAGCCTGTTCAGAGCGACTCGAGCAAAGACTTTCCCCACTATGCTGAGCAGGGAGATTCCACGGTAGTTGTTGCAGTCACCGCGGTCACCTTTGTTTTTATAGAGGGTGATGATGTTGGCATCGCGCATGTCCTGGGGTACTGCTCCCTCGTCCCAGCACAGGCATAGCAGTTCATGTAGTGCTGAGAGTATAGCAGGCTTGGCACTCTTGATTATTTCAGGGGTATTGCTGTCCTTCCCAGGGGCTTTTCCGCTGGCTAGGGAATCAATGGCATCACTGAGTTCCGATTTGGTTGGCTGTATGTCCAGCTCATCCATGACTGGTAGAGGCTGGGCTGCATTGAGGGCAGTCTCAGTGACAGCATTCTCCCTGGAGTACAGTTCTAGGTAGTGCTCAACCCAGCGGTCCATCTGTTTGCGTTGGTCAGTGATTATGTCCCCCGATTTAGATTTGAGGGGGGTGATCTTCTTGATGGTTGGCCCAAGAGCTCTCTTCATGCCATCATACATTCCTCTGATGTTTCCGGTGTCTGAGGCCAGCTGAATATGACTGCATAGGTGTTGCCAGTAGTCGTTTGCGCAACGCCTAGCTGTTCTTTGTGCAGTACTTCTGGCTGCTTTAAGTGCTGCGGATGTTAAATCGCTGGGGGCTTTCTTGTAGTTCAAAAGTGCAATGCGCTTAGCGGCTATGACAGGTTCCAGCTCTTCATTATGAGATTGAAACCAGTCTGCATTTCTCTTCGCACTTTTGCCGTAGGTGGTCAAAGCTGACTCATAGATGGCGTCTCTGATGTGGGCCCACTTGGTCTCAGCATCCCCTGTGGGAGTGTTTTGAAGGGCTGTTACAAGTGAATTTAGAAATTTTTGTAACAGCTGTGGGTGAGAAATTCTGCTCGTGTTGATGCGCGGGTGGCCCTTCTGCTTGGAATGATGCAACTTCTTTGGTCTGAGTCTAACCTTGCTGCACACCAGGGAGTGGTCGGTGTCGCAGTCCGCACTGTGGAAGCTGCGTGTGATTTGAACACTGTTTAAGGCGGCTCGCCTTGTGACAATGAGGTCTAGCTGGTGCCAACGACGTGATCTTGGGTGCCTCCATGAAACCTGGTGACAGGGTTTAGTGTGAAAGAACGAGTTGGTGATGCAGAGGTTATGATAGGTACACAACTCAAGCAGTCTCTGCCCGTTCTCATTCATCCTTCCAACGCCATAGCGCCCAAGGCAGGAGGGCCATGAGTCATGGTCGGCCCCAACCCTGGCATTAAAGTCCCCCAGCAGGAATAGGTGTTCGGTGTTGGGGATGCTGCTAATGATGTTATGGAGTTGTTCATAGAACTGGTCTTTAGCTTCAGGTGCGGAGCAGAGTGTTGGAGCATAGATGCTGAGTAGGTGTACTAGACCAGAGGTGGTGAGCAGTCGGATGGACAGTATGCGTTCCGAGCCATTTGAGGGAGGCTCTATCATGCTGAGCAAGGAGTTTCTGATGGCGAAGCCCACTCCATGCTGTCTTGGTTCTTCAGGATCCCTGCCCTGCCAGAAGAAGGTGTAGTCTTGCTCTGCTAGAGAGCCACTCGCGGGGAGGCGAGTCTCCTGAAGTGCTGCAATGTCCACATTGAATCTACTGAGCTCGTTGTTAATGATGGCGGTCTTCCGAGAATCGTTGATTTGTGTAAGGTCTTCCGACAGGCCAGGACACATAGTTCTGACGTTCCAGCTTGCAAAGCGAAGGGCTGGTACCTTCTTTCCTTTTTTCATGTTGTTTGGTGCGGTGTATCAGTCCACCTTTCGGGCAATGACCCTGAGCTCCAAGCACCCATTGAAGCAGGCAGACTGTGGCGGGACAGAACCTTATTGACCGGGGGCTGCCCGGTTTGAGGCGGGCGGTAGCTGTCCAGTGAGGTGCAATGACCTCTCCCACCGACAAAGGCAACCCGTGGCGCCCAGTTTCTACGCCAATTTATCTGGACTTATAACCCGTAACTGCTGCCTTCCGTGTTGTTTTAGTTGCTGTGAGGCAACTATGGAGTGACCTCTCCATGGCGCATGCCTGGGCAAATTTATGGAGGTTGAGAGTTGCCCAGTCGTCAAAACCCCCCTCTCGGCCTTTCTGGTGGGGTCCAAAGGAGTGCAGGACACGACGTTTGGCACCAGTATGGCTGCAGGAACTGCCGGAAACATGCCAAAGGTGACACATGACCGCCTACGGGGTTCCGCTCCGGATTTTCTGTTAGGGTTTACTCCCTTAGCCTTGGTCTCTCCCGAGACGCCCACAAGGCAGTGGGGTTCCCACAAGGCACAAGGTTATTGTTTACGATTTGAGATTCCACAACCTATTTCAGATGGTTTTTCAAGACAGTTGTATTTAGGTATTAAAGAAATCTATTCTCAGTTTGCTTACTCCATTCTGATTTAATGATCTACCAGCTGTGACTCAGTTAGGAGCACTCTCACCTCTGAGTAACAAGTTGTGAGTTCAAGGCCCAGAACTTGAACACAAAACCCAACTCAATACTGACAATTCTAAATTGGGGGAAGGCAAATTTTACGAAATTGAGAGGTGACCTGGCGAAAGTGTACTGGATACAGTTACTTGAAGGAAAATCAGTGGGAGACAGTCAAGAGCGAGATACTACGGGCACAGTGTCGGCATGTCCCCACAAAGATTAAGGGTGGTACTACCAAATCTAGAGCCCCCTGGTTATCTAAAAGCTTACAGGGTAAGTTTAAGCAAAAAAAGAAAGCTTATGACGATCACAAATATCTTAATACTTTAGAAAGCCTAGAGGAGTATAAAAATTCAGGGCTGTAGTAAAAAAGGAAAATTAGAAAAGCAAAGAGAGGACATGAAAAATTATTGGCAGTTAAAATCAAGGAAAACCCAAAGATGTTTTATCAGCACATTAAGAGCAAGAGGATAACTAAGGAAAGGGTAGGGCCCATCAGAGATGTACAGGGGAACTTGTGCATGGATCAGAAGTTGTGGGCAGGGTTCTTAATGAATTTTTTGTCTCTGTCTTCACAAAGGAGAGGGTTGTTACAGACATTGTAGTTAAAGAGGAGGAGTGTGAAATATTAGATAAGATGAGCATGAGAGAGGAAGTGCTTGAGGGTCTGACATCCCTGAAAGTGGATAAATTGCCATCCCAGGTTGTTAAAGGAAGCCAGGAAGGAAGTAACAGATGCTTCAAATCTTCACTAGATACAGGCGAGGTACCAGATGATTGGAGGTCTGCGAACGTTGTACCATTATTTAGAAAGGGTGCGAGGGATAAGCCAGGTAATTATAGGCCAGTCAGTCTGACTTCGGTGGTGGGTAAATTGTTAGAATCTATTCTGAGGGACAGGATAAACTGCCACTTAGAAAGGCATGGACTAATCAGGGACAGTCAGTATGGATTTGTTAGGGGAAGGTCATGTCTCACTAACTTAATTGAGTTTTGAGGAAATGACAAGGAGGATTGATGAGGGTAGTGCAGTGGATGTGGTTTACATGGATTTTAGTAAGGCATTTGACAAGGTCTACATGGAAGACTGGTCAGTAAAATGAAACCCCATGGGATACTGGGGAAGGTGGTAGGTTAGATCTAGAATTGGCTCAATGATAGGAAACAAAGGGTAGTAGTCGACGGATGTTTTTGTGAATGGAAAGCGGTTTCCAGTGGTGTTCCACAGGGCTCAATGTTGGGTCCCTTGCTGTTTGTGGTAAATATTAATGATTTGGACTTAAATGTGTGTGGCATGATTGGGAAATTTGCTGATGACACAAAATTGGCCGTGTAGTTAATAGTGAGGAGGAAAGCCGTGGACTCCAGAATTATATTGTCAGGCAAACCCCACATCTGCCAAGACTGAGGAATTTTGATTTTTGACATGATTTTTGCCACATGAGCATTAAAAACTTTTAAAAATTGCAAGCCCCGGACTGGAAGGACATTTCCATAGTAACAGACGGTGTTGAAACAATGGGGATCCAGTAGTTGCTTCCCCAATACACAGAAGTGGTCAGACCAGTTCTGGGAGTTTTAAATTGGAGAAAACAGCACTTGAGATCAGAAAGCCGTGTACTCATGGACTGAGAACATCTCCTCTCCTGTCTGCCTGTCTCCATCTCTTTCGCATGGAACTGAATCTTGTGAAGACACATAAACTCAGAGAGAAAAGTCTCCTCGTGAACAAAGTTTACGAAGAATACTGAGCCCCAATGAAATGCAAGACCATATCTTCAATCAAGGACCACAGCGAACTCAAGAAACAGTAACAAGATTTTGCCTCAAACTGTTCTACTTACCTTTTCTTCTGCTCTTTTCTGTCCCTATTTGCATGTGTGTATCATGTGTGCATGCTAGCGTGGGCGTGTCGTATATCCGTAGGCATCAACCGTATTATAGTTTAAGTTTAAGGTTTAATAAATTTCATCTTCTTTAAACCAAAGAAAGCCCATTTGTGTTCATTTCTTTGCCTTATAATTGGAAAGTTGTGAACAAGGATTCACAAAGGGGGAGCTCAAAACAGTGTGTTTAAAATTAAACCCCGTTACAATAAGACCAGGTGAAGACAGACCCCGAGACACCTTTCTCACCAGGTCGTAACAGAAATTAATGTTTTGGTTGAGTGGACGGAAAAGTGGCAAATGGAATTCAATCCAGAGAAGTGTGAGGTAATGCATTTGGGGAGGGCAAATAAAGCGAGGGAATATACAATAAACGGGAGGATATTGAGAGGGGTAGAAGAAGTGAGAGACCTTGTAGTGCATGCCCACAGGTCCCTTACGGTGGCAGGACAGGTGGACAGAGTGGTGAAGAAGGCATATGAATTGCTTTCCTTTATTGGCTGAGGTATAGAGTACAAAAGTAGGGATGAGACGCTGGAACTGTACAGAACGTTGGTTAGGTCACAGCTGGAGTATTGCGTGCAGTACTGGTCACCGCATTACAGAACAGACATAGTTGCTCTGGAGAGAGTGCAGAGGAAATTTACAAGAATGTTGCCAGGGCTTGAAGGTTGCAGCTATGAGGAAAGATTGGAGAGGCTAGGGTTGTTTTCCCTGGAACTGAGGAGGCTGAGGGGTGACTTGACTGAGGTGCACAAAATTATGAGGGGTCTAGATAGAGTAGACAGGAAGGACCTGTTACCCCTTGCAGAGAGGTCAGTTACCAGCGCACACAGACTTAAGGTGATTGGTCAAAGGATTAGAGGGGGCATGAGGGGAAACTTGTTCACCCAGAGGGTGGTGGGTGTCTGGAATTCACTGCCAGGAATGGTGGTGGAGGCAGAAACCCTCAATTATTTTAAAAGGTACCTGGACATGTACCTGAGGTGCTGTAACCTGCAGGGCTACGGACCAGGTGCTGGAAGGTGGGATTAGTTTGGGCGGATAGTTTATTCGGCCGGTGCAGACACAATGGGCTGAATGGCCTCCTTCTGTGCTGTACTTTTTCTAGGGTTCTATGGACACTCCAGTGCAGTACTGAGGGAATGATGCACTTTTGGAGGTGTCGTCTTTTGGATGAGGCCCTGTCTGTCTCTCAGGTGGATGTAAAAGATCCCATGGCACTATTTTGAAGAGGTGCAGGGGAGTTATCCTGGTCACCTGGCCAATATTTATCCCTCAATCAACACTACTAAAAAAAATTATCTGGTCCTGATCATATTGCTATTTCTGGGAGCTTGCTGTGTGCCTTTTCTACATTACAACAGTGACCACACTTCACAATCACTTCATTCGCTGTCAAGCACTTTGGGACATCCTGTGGTTGTGATAGGTGCTATATAAATGCAAGTCTTTCTTTTCTTTTTTTTTAAGTAATCACTTTTGTTCACACATTGTGTGAGTCCCACAAACATTTCATGGTAGATACCATACAGAAATCCCTGTTTATAGATCTTAAATATTTTGGATTTTGAAACAGGAGTAGAATAACAGATACAGGAGTTGGAATAATGGAGATGTGCAGAGTGACAGAGAAAGGCAAGGGTGTAAGGAAAGAGTAGCAGACACAAAAGGGAGATTAATACAGACAAAAAAGAAAAGGGAACATAGAAAGGGAGAGTAAATTAATGGAAAGCGCAAGTTGAGGCTAACACATTTAGCTTTCAGCTGCTCATATCCTACAATGTCACTTCAAAGCCAGAGAGAATAGATCAGGTCAAATCATGCAGTAATTGAGGGAAAGTATGAACAAGACTGTGAAAGTAACAGGGACAGAGAAGTCAAGAGTGATGTAGAGAAAGAGTGAAGGAGTATCAAACCAGTATAAGGACATAGCTGTTCATACACTGCTTGGGACAGAAAGATTTATCAGAGTAATAGACTGGCAACGGGATTGGGATAGAGACATCCTTGTACTTAAGCAATTGGGATAGATGGTGTTGTTTTTGAACTGTCCGGAGAGCTGCAGACTGGGCATAATGTGGTACTTGTGTTTGAGAAATGGGGAAAAAGAAAAAAATCAGAAATTGTGCAGAGAAATAAAATTAATTGAGGAGAGACAGCATTAATAGTGTTTATATTAGATAAGCTAGTTATAGAGCTAAGGCCTGAAATTCTGACTGCACAGACCTCCAGAAGTGAAGTGAGGCGGGTGTTCTACTCATCATTATGTCAGGCACTGATCCTGCCATAACCTTTAAGGTCAGATAATTAGCATACGGATAGGGGTGCAGGCTACAAACTTCCAGACTGAAACCTCCTCAAACTCTGGTGGGAATGGAGTGGGGGGAGGGGGTGGGGCAGTGTGGAAAACTCTGACAGTGCAGCATTTAAGCCCTGAACGGTTGTTTGCCAAATTGATCGGGGTTGGGAAATGGCTGGAAAAGAGGCAGAGGCTCTGCCAGACCATCAGGATATAAAACCAGCAGCTACTTAAAGGGTCAATAGCAATGCTGGAGCTGAGCAAATTGAGTGAAAAGGACAATAGCTAAATTGAAAAATTCAGCAGCCAGCTTCTGGGAATTAGACCTGGATGTTGTCCTAATCCCATTACAACAATGACCAAACATTCATAAACTACTTCATTGGCTGTAATGCACTATATAAAAGCCAGCTCTTTCTTCTAATGGAGATATGGAACAGGAGGGACAGACTTTATGTGGTTGAAGGCCTGTGTTTTGAGTCATCAGCTCCTCTGTGACCGTGTCAAATTTTCTAATTTGGCGTGGACACGGCTCCTGTAATTAAAAAAAGATTACATCTCACATCAACCACCTGCTTATGCTATTTGAACCAGCGTTTTCTTCTATCCTTGGGAACAATGCCTGGCCTGTTTCTATGCATAATGGTCACCATTCAATCATGGTCATATTTTCTTCAGGTGCTTTGATGTTAGAAATTTGATGTCACCTGACCTCATTACCACCTAGATTAAGAAAAAAAGACACAGATTTGCCTTGTCCCAGGAACGGTAAGGCATTCTCCTGGGTTGTGTGAACTGCTGTTGTGTTTGCCAGCCCTGTGTCTGCCCAGCATGTGATGGAAAAAGGTGCAAGGTATAAAAGATGGACCACCAGAAGTCCCAGAATCAGAGCGGCAAAGTAAACGTGCCTTTCAGTTGCTCAACTGTATTGTATTTCCTTCAGACTGCCTCCAAATGATTGGCTATAGCCAAGCGCCTTGGGATGTTTTACTGCGTTAAAGGCGCTAACTAGATGTAAGTTGTAGAGTCCCTACACCCAATGCTGAAGCATCCTTTTCTATCACTCCCGTTAATCTTTGTTTGAATTGGCCTTACTCTCCAAAGTTCTCTAATGGGTGGCATCTCTGCATTTACTATTGATTCTTAGTCATTCCTGAGTGTCTTACATTTTCGAATGGACAGTGAGATCTAGCCATTCTTTGTTGACCTCTTGTAGGCATATTGGCCAGTAAGTGCACAAATACCTCTCTTTATAGCAGCCAAAAAAAAAAAACTTACCCTATTAATTGGGTCCAGTTTGACTGTGTAATCACAAACATACAAACATTTTAAGCATACAAGTGCACCTCCTGTGGCAATACTTTTGGTAAATCAGATAATGCGCTGTTGTATAAAGGCAGGGGGCACCCTATGTATTATACTGCTACTAAGGCAGAGTTGTGTTTCAGCTGGACTTGCCCTTCAAAGCTAAGTGCTGAAACTAAGTTAGAGTTTCATTGCTGTTTTGGGGAGGGGCATTTGTAGCTCGAAAGATGCTTGTAAATTTCTGGCTCCAGGTCTAGAGTTTAAAAACATGAATGACTGACCGCCGGTCCCCTTTCTAATTTTGCCATTTTGCAGTTTGACATCTAAAATATGACAAACAAGACATCTCTGTATATAATGGTTGATAAAACCTCACCACAATAATAGGGAAGCAGATGAGTAACAGCACGAGATGATGTAGCACAATCAAGACATTTTTCTTCAAGAAATCTGTCACAATGTTGACAGACGCATGCCCATTTTTGGTTTTCGCCTTGTGCTTGTACCAGTGAGCTAGGTACATGGCATAAATATCATAAAACATGTAAGGCGCAGCAAACACCACATAGTCGGTAGAAATCCAATGCCTAGGAACAAAGAGCAAATAAGCAATTTATATATATATATATATAGCATTAAAAAGAACTTTAATATAGTAATCCAATTATTGCACAAGATGCGCCGAATGTATGCTGTATCATCTATAATTCTAAGATTTAAATGAAGTCAAAGTAGAAGCTGTTTGTCTGGTGAAATCACTAGAATCATAGAAAGGTTACAGTACAGAAGGAGGCCATTCAGCCTGTCGTATCTGTGCTAGTTCTCTGCAAGACCAACTCAGCAAGTCCCAAACCCCCACCAGTAGCTCTTCAAATTTTTTTTCTCTCTTCAGGTGCTTATCCCATTCCCTTTTGAAAGCCATGATTGAACCTACATCCACCACACTCAGGCAGTGCACTCCAGATCCTAACCACTCGCTGCCAAAAAAAAAGGTTTTTCCTCATGTCGCCTTTGCTTCTTTTGCCATTCACCTTAAATCAGTGTCCTCTGGTTCTCAATCCTTATGCTAATGGCAACAATGTCTCCTTATCTACTCTGTACAGACCCCTCATAATTTTGAACAACTCTATCAAATCTCCTCTCAACCTTCTCTTCTTGAAGGAGAACAACTCGAACTTCTCTAATCTATCCATATAACGGAAGTCCCCCATCCCTGGGACTGTTCATGTAAATCTTTTCTGCACCCTCTCTAAAGTTTTCACATTTTGCCTAAAGTGTGGTGCCCAGAATTGGACATAATACTCCTGTTGGGAGGCCAAACCAGTGTTTTATAAAGGTTCACCATAACTTCCTGCTTTTGTACTCCAAGTTGCTATTTATAAAGCCTAGGATCCCGTATATCTTTTTAAAGTGAGAACGTCTATTTAGAATATTTTGTTCGCAATGCCCTGCGTCACCAATTATGTGGGTAGCAAGCTTGCCAATTGCTTCTTGTTAAAACAAGTATAGCTTTTAGTTAAATCCATTTTAATGAGTTTATTTAGTGATTGGGCAATAGCACTAACACAACAAAGGCAGTGAGGTGTGTCATGAGGGTGTTTTACCATACCAGTCAGTCAGTGTTTATAATACAGAGCTTTGTTCTTAGTTGTGGGGAAAATATGAATACATATTTGCATATACATATTTACCATCCTCTGATGGTTTAATATGTGAATGCTTAGACCATGACTATGTATGACTGAGTTACATTAAAGAGAAAGATTCCAGTTTCACTCCCGAAGTTAGTCATCTCAGTTGGGTAATCAGTTAGAGTTTCTGCTTCTGATCAGCAATGTGTGCTTGTGTGGACCAGCACAGAATCAGTTGCGATGCCCTCTATAGCCAAATGCCCTGTCCACAGTCACTGTCTAGGTTTCACTTGAAGAATAATAGTCACTGTGAGGGCTGCTGTAACCTGTGGAATGTTCCTGTGGTATTATCAGTGCCTTCAAAAAAAGGATGGGCATAAACTCCCTGAAGAAGGAGAAACAGAATCCACGCATGTGATTTCAAGATTACGGTCTCATTTCTGCTGACTTACATAGCCCATCTACTAGAGGTCTTTAAAATTACAAAAGGTTTTGGTAGAGTAGACAGAGAGTGAGTGTTTTCACTGGTGGAGACGAGCTAGGCTAGAGGCCATCAATATAAGATAGTCACCAAAAAAACAAATATAGTAAAGTCATTCATGGCACAGAAGGAGGCCATTTGGCCCATCGAGTCTATCCCAGCTCTTGATGGGCTATCCAGTCAGTCCCATTTCCCCAGTCAATCCTTGTAGCCCTGCAAATTTATTTCCTTCAAATAGGGAATGCAGAAGAAACTACTTTACCCAGAGTGTGGTTAGAATGTGGAATTTGCTACCACAGGGAGTAGTTGAGTTAAATAGTGTAGAAGCATTTAAGGGGAAGCTAGATAAGCACATGAGGAAGAAGGGAGTACAGGGTTATGCTAATAGTTAGATGAGGAAGGAGGGGAGGAAGCTCAAGTGGAGCATTAACAGCAGCATGGACTCGTTGGGCCTGTTTCTGTGCTGTTTATTCTGTGTAATAGTCCAGCTTTCTGTCACAGCAGCGAGCATGTATATAACATAAAAACTCACATAACAGCAGTACAAAATGCAACAAGAGCTTTTTACCTGTCTTTCATCACATGCTTGCAGGAGGAAGTGATGATAAAGCCGGCGAATGTTGCCATCACAGCTTGCACAGAAGAGATGAGTCTGGGATTTTAAAAAAACATTATTTAACCCACAGAAAAGTGATGTGGATTCTTTTGAATTCTGTTTATTGTCAGGGATGGACGTTTGTTTAATTATTCTGCAGCAGTAACTGCCACACTATCAGAGTCGGGACCCAAACAAAACCTGCTTGTTGTAGCCTAAGTCATAAATCTTTTCGCAGTTTAGCCAACACAATTAGCATTTGCTTGAAGAACTGGCAATAGAGGAGAGTGAAATAAAAGTATCCAAGGTGCATTATTGTCGGGCTCAGCAAAGTCGCAAACTGAATGATAAAGGAATATTTGTTGAGGTTTCAAACTACTTTATGCCCAACAGGATTCAGCAGCTCCTGATGATTTACAAACTCCATCTTGTAGTCTGTTGGACTTGTCCAATATTAATTTATGAATATGGATTCAATGCCCACTTGAGAGTCAGTTCAGACTTAACACCCAAATTCTATTCCACATTTTGAATGTTGGTGTGGAAGCCAAATATATAGCACACCAGCACTAAACTTGTCATCTAAATGTGTCTTTAATGTTCATGCTCAAGATTATAGATTGTTACAGCTTGGCCTTTTAGTTTAGTAATCCCTTTCCAATGGAATACTATGAATTTTCACTCTGATTATTATGTTGAGAATACTTTCCCTGATGTGAATTTAACAGGCCTCCATTAACAAGTATGAGGGAAAGATCTTTGCACAGGTTTGTAAGAGTGTTTTACATGAGTGAAGGAATAGCTCACTGGTAGCAGAAAGACATCGCTAATCTGTTTGTTCTGCAGAAGAGGTGAGCAGAGGTCGTATTATTTTATGGTGAAAGGTCAACGCCTGTGTGCTGGTCACTAGCAAGGATGACAAGAACACAAATCAAGGAACAATGATTTGTGAATCATACCACCACTGAGCTATGAAGTTTCCCTCCCACAGATTACAGGATAATACACCAAGACTCCACAATGAGAAACTGGATTAGATCATTTTCTTTCCGGACAGTTACATCAAATGACCTGAAAAGTGGTCCTTGAGCAAGACAGTTGTTAGGATTGTGATTACAGAATGGCAATGCACTATACTCAAAGCAGTGAAACTCCAAACTCAACCAAGGCAGGCAAGAGGTTGTGGGGGAGTCATAATGAGTGTCACCTTGTATGTTCTTAGGCCCCTCTTTGCTGCTGATTATAGTACAAGAGGCCAGCCTCTAGCCTCTTCTGGCCAGCTAAGAGGGAAGGTTTAAGGAGGAGAAAAACAGCAGGAGTAAGATGCAAAAAAATTATATATTTTTCTTTCCCTTTCCTTAAATTCATAAAGTCAAGCTCCAATAACTTCTGTGTAATTGGAGATCCCATAGATCCTGGATTGACTAACCTATTTTCTTTCCTTATCAAGCCCTGTGCTGACTGAACCATATTGGGACCAGTGCATAAATAATAATTTCTCTTTAGTGATAGAGATACGGGACTTTAGAAAGTGAATACAATTGGACTGCTGAATAAACCAATAAAATGTCAAATCATTAGGCTGTTGCCAAAATCTTTGAAGAACTGTGATGTTATCACATGCATAATAGTTTGGATGGGGACAAGTGCTACATGTTAAGAGCTTGAAAGACAACATTGTGAGAGTTCTGGGAACACAGGAGCTGATTTCCCCGTTGGCCATGGATAGTGTGAGGGAAATCAGCTTAGGTTAACAGGGAAAAGTACCAATAACCTCCTCCTCCTCAAAAAAAAAGAGATTGATAATCGCCAATATAAGCCAGAGAACAAATCTGTCCTCTTGTTTGGAGCAAGTTAATGTAGGTGATATGTCATCAGCATTTTCTCCCAAAATATTAGCTTTTGATTAATTGGCCACAAGAAAGGTTTACAAATCTGTACCTTTACTGCTTTGCCTGATCCCTATCTGCAGCCCAATTTCTGGCTTGTTCCTTCTTCAGAATAAGGAAACTACATGTAACGGTGTTTGCATTTTCAGAGGATTTTTTCTAAATCACTCCAAAACTGTTGCAGAATGATGTCACTGTTTCTCTGAATAACACTGTTGACACTCAACTGAAACTTTGTGGTTGCCACTTCATGCTTGTTGCATTCCTTGTCTGCTGAGTTAACAGTGATGTTTCTCAGGGGTGTAATACACAGATTTTATTTTAAGACAACCTACTAAAGTTGTTTGCCTGGAAATGGCCAAACAAGCGTAAGTGATTGGAGTATTTGAACTGCAAGTTACGTCAAGTGCAAATAGAGTTTCTGCGGTCTTTAACACTAGTTTTTTAAAAAATCCTGCAAAAAGCCAGCCCTGCCTATCAAACTGGCCATGCCCCATGATCAAAATAGTGAACGTAGTGAGTTTCCGCCCGTTTGTTCTTCTATTAAGCTTCTTTTCTGCCGCACTGGCACTAGTAAGCACATTTTTAAAGTTTTTAAATAATACAAATTACTAAGAAACTGACTAGCATAAACCAATGAAACTGCTGAACTCTTATTAGAAATGCTTATTTTTTGTGATACACATTGTCAGCTGTATTAATAAAACTGCACCTGGTTACCACTCGAAAATACATCAAGGAGCACATAGAACATAGAACATTACAGCGCAGTACAGGCCCTTCAGCCCTCGATGTTGCGCCGACCTGTGAAACCATCTGACCTACACTCTTCCATTTTCATCCATATGTCTATCCAATGACCACTTAAATGCCCTTAAAGTTGGCGAGTCTACTACTGTTGCAGGCAGGGCGTTCCACGCCCCTACTACTCTCTGAGTAAAGAAACTACCTCTGACATCTGTCCTATATCTATCACCCCTCAACTTAAAGCTATGTCCCCTCGTGTTTGCCATCACCATCCGAGGAAAAAGACTCTCACTATCCACCCTATCTAACCCTCTGATTATCTTATATGTCTCTATTAAGTCACCTCTCCTCCTCCTTCTCTCCAACGAAAACAACCTCAAGTCCCTCAGCCTTTCCTCGTAAGACCTTCCCTCCATACCAGGCAACATCCTAGTAAATCTCCTCTGCACCCTTTCCAAAGCTTCCACATCCTTCCTATAATGCGGTGACCAGAACTGCACGCAATACTCCAGGTGCGGCCGCACCAGAGTTTTGTACAGCTGCAGCATGACCTCGTGGCTCCGAAACTCGATCCCCCTACTAATAAAAGCTAACACACCATATGCCTTCCTAACAGCCCTATTAACCTGGGTGGCAACTTTCAGGGATTTATGTACCTGGACACCAAGACCTCTCTGCTCATCTACACTACCAAGAATCTTCCCATTAGCCCAGTACTCTGCATTCCTGTTATTCCTTCCAAAGTGAATCACCTCACACTTTTCCGCATTAAACTCCATTTGCCATCTCTCAGCCCAGCTCTGCAGCCTATTTATGTCCCTCTGTAACCTACAACATCCTTCGGCACTATCCACAACTCCACCGACCTTAGTGTCATCCGCAAATTTACTAACCCACCCTTCTACACCCTCATCCAGGTCATTTATAAAAATGACAAACAGCAGTGGCCCCAAAACAGATCCTTGCTGTACACCACTAGTAACTAAACTCCAGGATGAACATTTGCCATCAACCACCACCTTTCAGTCTTCTTTCAGCTAGCCAATTTCTGATCCAAAGCACTAAATCACCTTCAATCCCATACTTCCGTATTTTCTGCAATAGCCTACCGTGGGGAACCTTATCAAACGCCTTACTGAAATCCATATACACCACATCCACAGCTTTACCCTCATCCACCTGTTTGGTCACCTTCTCAAAAAACTAAATAAGGTTTGTGAGGCACGACCTACCCTTCACAAAACCGTGCTGACTATCGCTAATGAACTTATTCTTTTCAAGATGATTATAAATCCTATCTCTTATAACCTTTTCCAACATTTTACCCACAACCAAAGTAAGGCTCACAGGTCTATAATTACCAGGGCTGTCTCTACTCCCCTTCTTGAACAAGGGGACAACATTTGCTATCCTCCAGTCTTCCGGCACTATTCCTGTCGACAATGATGACATAAAGATCAAGGACAAAGGCTCTGCAATCTCCTCCCTGGCTTCCCAGCCAACGGAACGAGGGGGTGGTTTGGGGGCGGGGGGGGGGTGGGGGAAAGAATTACACTGTCCTGATTACATCAGTTCATGGAAGATTTTAAGTTTGTGATTGTGCAAATATGTCTGGACAGAAAATTACACCATAACTTCACTTCTGAAAGCCAGCACAATTTGCGCCCAGATTGCCAATTGTGCCCAAAGTGGAAATTCTACCCCATCATTTCTACTTTTTGAATATATGACGCTCTTGTGGGGGAGACTAGAACTAGGGGACACAGTTTAAAAGAGGTCTCCCTTTTAAGACAGAAATGAGGAGACATATTTTCTGTGAGGGTTGTTAGTCTATGAAATTCTCTCCCCCAGAAAACAGTGGAGGCTAGGTCATCGAATTTATTCACGGTTGAGTTAGATTTTTGATGGACAAGGGTGTCAAGGGTAATGGGGGCAGACAGGAAAGTGGAGTTGAGACCACAACCCGATCAGCCATGATCTGATCAAATGGCGGAGCAGGCTCAAGGGCCGAATGGCCAGATCTTGCTCCTAAGTCCTATGTTCAACTCAGGCAATCAGCTCCACGAACTGATAGTGCTGCTCCGCCATTGACCAGTCAGAAATGTGTGAACCTGACTCTGATGTGCCCAGGTTTCTTGTGACACCACTCAATGCCTCTCTAATCTGGCATAGTTTGAAGGGAGAATTTAGCGCTTGGGGCAATCTGCAGCAAAGCAAATCAGATCAACAATAATACTGCACCGTGGATTAACTTTAGACCCTGGAACACATTCAGTCACAATGTAAAAGGGAATAAATTGCACAGCATCATATTTGTGCATTGCACTAAGGGTTTCCCCTCAACTCAAGAGGAGAGGCAGAGGGAAGGCATGGAAAATCAGAAACAGATTTAGAGCCTCCTGAGTCAAACGTGACATTCATAGGGGAGGCGATGGCGTAGTGGTATTGTAACTGGACTAGTAACCCAGAGACCCAGGGTATTGCTCTGGGGACATGGGTTCAAATCCCACCACAGCAGAAGGTGGAATTTGAATTCAATTAATAAATCTAGAATTAAAAAGCTAGTCTAATGATGGCCATGAAACCACTGTTGATTGTTGTAAAAACCCATCTGGTTCACTAATGTCCTTTAGGGAAGGAAATCTGCTGTCCTTACCTGGTCGGGCTTACATGTGACTCCAGACCCACAGCAATGTGGTTGACTCTTACATGCCCTCTGAAATGGCCTAGTAAGCCATTAAGTTTTATCTAACCGCTACGAAGCCAATAAAAAGGAATGAAACCGGATGGACCACCTGGCATTGACCTAGGCACCAGAAATGACAATAGCAAACCCAGCCCTGTCAACCCTGCAAAGTCCTCCTTACTAACATCTGGGGGCTTGTGCCAAAGTTGGGAGAGCTGTCCCACAGACTAGTCAAGCAACAGCCTGACATTTCTGTCAGGTATGATTCCTTGAGTATGACACTGCCATCACCATCTCCGGGTATGTCCTGTCCCACCGGCAGGACAGACCCAGCAGAGGTGGCGGCACAGTGGTATACAGTATGGAGGGAGTTGTCCTGGGAGTCCTCAACATCAACTCTGGACCCCATGAACTCTCATGACATCAGGTCAAACATGGACAAGGAAACCTCCTACTGACTGATTACCACCTACTGCCCTCCCTCAGCTGATGAATCAGTACTCCTCCATGTTGAACAGCACTTGGAGGAAACATGGAGGGTGGCAACAGCATAGAATGTACTCTGGGTGGGGGACTTCAATGTCCATCACCAAGAGTGGCTCGGTAGCACCACTACTGACCGAGCTGGCCGAGTCCTAAAGGACGTGGCTGCTAGACTGGGTATGCGGCAGGTGGTGCGGGAACCAACAAGAGGGGAAAACATACTTGACCTCGTCCTCACCAATCTGCCTACCGCAGATGCATCTGTCCATGACAGTATTGGTAGGAGTGACCACCGCACAGTCATTGTGGAGACGAAGTCCCGCCTTCACATTTAGGATACCCTCCATCGTGTTGTGTTGCACTACCACTGTGCTGAATGGGATAGATTTTGAACAGATCTAGCAATGCAAAACTGGGCATCCAGGAGGTGCTGTGGGCCATCAGCAGCAGCAGAATTGTACTCAACCACAATCTGTAACCTCATGGCCCGGCATATCCCCGACTCTACCATTATCAAGTCAGGAGGCCAACCTTGGTTCAAAGAAGAGTGCAGGAGGGCATGCCAGGAGCAGCACCAGGCATACTTCAAAATGAGGTGTCAACCTGGTGAAGCTATCTGCGTGCCAAACTGCGCAAGCAGCATGTGAAAGACAGAGCTAAGCGATTCCATAACCAACGGATCAGATCTAAGCTCTGCAGTCCTGCCACATCCAGCCGTGAATGGTGGCAGACAATTAAACAACTAACTGGAGGAGGTGGCTCCACAATATCCCCATCCTCAATGATGGGGGAGCCCAGCACATCAGTGCGAAAGATAAGGCTGAAGCATTTACAACAATCTTCAGTCAGAAGTGCCGAGTTGATGATCCATCCCGGCCTCCTCCTGAAGTCCCCAGCATCACAGATGCCAGACCTCAGTCAATTCGATTCACTTGCGTGATATCAAGAAATGACTGAAGGCACTGGATACTGCAAAAGCTATGGGCCCTGACAATATTCCAGCAATAGTACTGAAGACCTGTGCTCCAGAACTTGCTGCGCCCCTAGCCAAGCTGATCCAGTACAGCTACAACACTGGCATCTACCCTGCAATATGGAAAATTGCCCAGGTATGTCCTGTACACAAAAAGCAGGACAAGTCCAACCCAACCAATTACAGCCCCATCAGCCTACTCTCAATCATCAGTAAAGTGATGGAAGGTGTCATCAACAGTGCCATCAAGCGGCACTTGCTTAGCAATAACCTGCTCAGTGACGCTCAGTTTGAGTTCCGCCAGGGCCACTCAGCTCCTGACCTCATTACAGCCTTGGTTCAAACATGGACAAAAGAGCTGAACTCAAGAGGTGAGGTGAGAGTGACTGACCTTGACATCAAGGCAGCATTTGACAGGATATGGCATCAAGGAGCCCTAGCAAAACTGAGGTCAATGGGAATCAGGGGGAAAACCCTCCGCTGGAGGGAGTCATACCTAACACAAAAGAAGATGGCTGTGGTTGTTGGAGGTCAATCATCTGAGCTCCAGGACATCACTGCAAGAGTTCCTCAGGGTAGTGTCCTAGGCCCAACCATCTTCAGCTGCTTCATCAATAACCTTCCTTCAATCATAAGGTCAGAAGTGAGGATGTTCGCTGATGATTGCACAATGTTCAGCACCATCCGTGACTCCTCAGATACTGAAGCAGTCCGTGTAGAAATGCTGCAAGACCTGGACAATATCCAGGCTTGGGCTGATAAGTGGCAAGTAACATTCGCACCACACAAGTGCCAGGCAATGACCATCTCCAACAAGAAAGAATCTAACCATCTCCCCTTGACATTCAATGGCATTACCATCGCTGATTCCACCACTATCAACATCCTAGGGGCTACCAATGACCAGAAATTGAACTGGAGTAGCCATATAAATACCAAGAGCAGGTCAGAGGCTAGGAGTCCTGCGGCGAATAACTTACCTCCTGACTCCCCAAAGTCTGTCCACCATCTACAAGGCACAAGTCAGGAGTGTGATGGAATACTCTCCACTTGCCTCGATGAATGCAGCTCCAACAACACTCAAGAAGCTCGACACCATCCAGGACAAAGCAGCCCGCTTGATTGGCAACCCATCTACAAACATTCACTCCCTCTACCACTGATGCAGAGTGGCAGCAGTGTGTACCATCTACAGGATGCACTGCAGCAATGCACCAAGGCTCCTCAGACAGCACCTTCCAAACCCGCGACCTCTACCAACTAGAAGGACAAGGGCAGTAAATGAATGGGTACACCACCACCTGCAAGTTCCCCTCCAAGTCACACACCATCCTGACTTGGAACTATATCGCCGTTCCTTCACTGTCGCTGGGTCAAAATTCTGGAACTCCCTTCCTAACAGCAGCGGTTCAAGAAGGCAGCTCACCATCACCTTCTCGAGGGTAATTAGGGATGGGCAATAAATGCTGGCCTGGCCAGTGACGCCCACATCCCATGAATGAATAAATAAAATAAAAAAATTCACTTCCCTCATCCTGCTGGCTGGAAGAAGGAAGGATCCCAAAGAGGGATAGCAATAACATAAATATATGAAAAGTGATATTAAAAAATCGTGGAGTTCCAACCATTGAGTGGCCATGTTGCTTGTAAGAATAAACCCCATGGTACAGCAACAAGAAACTGACACATTCTGTTGGTTAAGGATATAAATTGCCTGCATTGTTTTCCAAATCGCTTTCTTTGTCAGGCACGCGAGGGAAGAGTGAATGTGGTTAACATGATAGTTGAGTAATTATTTCAAAATTAACATGCTTGAAAGAACGATTGTCAACCTCTTTTGAAACATTTAATGGGGTATTCCCCAAGCCGACATAGTTTGAGAGGATCACACAGAATCAGCCAATCACAGCTCGTATTCACACTCAACCATTAGGCCAGGAATTAGAAGGTGGGTGACTGAACAGACTTGTTGCTAAGCAATCCCGTTCCGCCTGCAGCCTTCACCTCATGGGACAGTGACAGCGGTGACTAGCTCACTGTGGCCTCTGTCACTTCAGCTGATCTGAGAGAGGCAGGGAAACAAATTAAATAAAAATAATGAAAATGCACTTCAGAGACACTGGGATGCAGATGCTCAAGTTTAAACTAAAGCGTACAACTCCTTTAGGTGTGAAAATTAAGAATTTGTTTTCCAATTTTCACTCCCCCTGCTCATTCTGCAGATACCATCTCTTGTGGGGTGTGATTCTACCAATGTCACTATCTCACTGATTTCAATACAAAAAGAGGTAGGCATTTCTAATTGGTCAGTCTCTGGTGGGCATAGGCTTGAGAGCACAAACCTTCCCTTAACGTGGCATTAATTTGCAACATCACTCAGACAGACCTGAGGATGATTGATGTGGGAAATAGAAACATGCCCCACAGGTTCAGTGGGAGGTGCTTTTCTGAATCTGGGGTTGAAGCACATTGTTGGGGGCATGGTGGAGTGAGCTTTAATCTGCTTCTTACTGTGCTTTACCTGACCTGGGAGCATTTGATGCTGAAACTGGCTGCCTGAAATAATAAGTATTCCATTCCCCATTAATGACATCCCCAAATTTTAAGGGCAAAAAGAATTAGTTTAAACAAAGCTCATCTATTGGCCCAGATTTTGATCTAGCAGGGCATCTAACAGCATTTGCTGTTAGTTATATATGCCCCTGCATGTTTAAGTTTTTAGATTTCGTGCAGCTCATGGCAGCTAGATGCAACTCGGACAGCAACTTGTTTTTAGGGGACAAACTTGTCATATAACTTTATGAATTATCGCAATTATGGAGCACCTTCCACATTCCCAGGTCATCCCAAAATACTCTACAGGTTTATATTCCTGACGTGCAATCTATTACTCTGTAGACAAAACAATTTGCACCTAGCAAAGGTCTAAGAAACGGAAAAAAGGGTCCAAGGTGTTCCTGACAAGTGGGAGGAAGCAACGTAGACCCCATTAGAGATTGCACTGTAACTCATTGTCGATGAAAACTTTCTTAAATAATTGCAAAATGACAGGGGGTGGATTAGATGAAGTGACGGTCATTGCCGTTCAGCCGATGCTGATCCCACCGACTTGCAACTCATTGGAAAAACTCCAGCATAAGAAGTTTAACTTTGTAGCTGGGGCGGAAAAGAGCATGTGTCGAACAATAAGTTGATTGCAGAAACAACGCCCGGCGCATTGTTAAATCACAGTCGAAGGCGTGAAGTTGCAAATGAAAAATAAATACAAGTTGCACTTTACCTGACGCTGATGGTGACGACGTCTCCATCTGATAGTGATGGGCAGTTTCTTTGTAAGAACTTGCGAATGAGGATGAACAAACCTGGGAAGAACAGGCAGCCCAGCGCAAACAGATGCCACATCTCTCGTTACAATTCCTGGACTGTTCTGAGCCCTGGGCAGCACCAGATAACCATGTTCAGCCTGATATTCAAATGAGATCCACACCTACTGCACGGATTATAACCAGTCACAAAGCCCTTTCGCAAACTGAAATGAGAAAGAAAAACATTTGAGTTTCGGACTAATTGAGAAACAGGTCAAACCTGCGCCACCTAAGGGCACAGTTTTCAAAGTCTGTAATAATGCCTCGACTCAAAAGGCACGTTGTAATCTTGCATCCTAGTCAGTGTCAGGGGAATTTAATGCCGTAATGCATCTAGCCAGTTTAATGTTTCATGTTGCTTTCACGACCCCATGGAGCAGCTTCTGAATCCCAGTCAATCCAAAACTGGCCAATGGGAAATTTATCAGCAAGATAGGGAGTTGTTCCACTCAACGTGACCTTCCTTCAACATAACCTTTCTTTCTTTGAACTGAGATTTTCCTCTTGATATCCTCCCCAATTTGTCCTTCACTTTGTCCTATGTCCTTCATTTCGTTGAGCTCACAGGCAAAGGCCTGTGAAACCCAACACCCCTCTGTTAATGGTTGCACATATGTTTATGCATGTTGATGGCAACCTTCCATCGATGAAAGATGACGGACACGCAGCAAACAATCCATAAAGGTGGGGTGTCTTCTCTTGGTACACCTTTGCAGATGCTGTGAAGCTATTCCTTGAGAGGCAGTTTCTGCCACAAGTGTCGCCCGTGAAGCTGCCGAATGATGCTGCGAGATGTTGTTTTCAGCATTGGCGCCTGTTGCCAAGCTGCTGTAGCAACTGGCCATTGGGATCAAGAATTGGCCTTCACAGCCATCAGCAAAGGTGCACCAAGAGAAGACACCCCACCTAAATGGATTGTTTGCTGTGCGTCCATCATCTTTCGTAGATGGAAGGATGTCGACAACAGCAAAAGATGTTTTTCTAAGTGGTTTTGTGTGAAAGCCAATGTGTTGTTTGGTGTAGTCACAGGACATATGCCAGACAACACACACCCTATTAAAGGATAAATTGGATAAACTAATACAGATGATTAGGATATGGCAGATTTATTGAGTTAACTTTTCACTTTTTTATTTACAAAGGACTATAGACAAATGTTAGTTATAATAAACAGGGCTAAATAATTTCTATCACTATAGAGATCAGTAAAAAATGCATAAACTGAAAGCAGTAAATTATTTTACAGCTGCTTTAATACAATATAAACAACAAAGTATGATATATGATCAGAAGCTGCAAACGTTGTTACGCTCAGTACACATGGTACCCTAGTGTCACAGTATAATGTTACAATAACAATTTAGTCAACTGTTATCTCAGAGGTTCAAAATTTCACTGGATCAATATTCTCACCAAACTATAAAGCATTTCACAAAGCAAGGCTCACAATGACCGCTACTCTGTTTCGACTGTTGTACAATTGGCCATGTTCTTGAGGTTTTATTTAACAGCTGATTTTTTAAAAATTCATAATTCTTCCATTTCATTGTTTATTCTTCACAGCTCCTTCCGTGCCACTTTCCCACCCAATCCCCTTATCCGGGGATCAGCAACGTGCCTGTACAGACGCCAGTGTCTGTGTTAAGAACTTTTGATGTCCGGGACTGGTAATTTCAGGGATGAGAAATTTCCTATTGGCTTATTCTTTCTGACCAGTCCGGTTTAAAAAAATGCACTCTCAGTTGCACAGCTGAATTGGAATTTCTAAGCTCAGATCTTTATCTAATGCTCATTAACACTCCTTTCCATATTCACAGCTGACGGGTGCTGAGAGTGGAAGCGGCAGTTTCCGAACTTTGGACAGTTTCAGGGTTTTCCAGGGGTTTTGATTTTTTTTAAAAGCCCGCCGGCAAACCATGAATCTGTCCAAAGTTCAGAAACAGCCATTCCCGCTCTCAGCTACAGTCAGGGGGAGGGGGGTGGGAGGTGGTGGTGGGGAAAGAGAGTGAGAGGGGCAGAGAGAAATAGATGGGGGGGGGAGAGAGAGGGGGAACAGAGAGAGACAGAAAGGGGGACAGAGAGAGAGAAAGGGTGATCATAGAGGGGGAGACACAGAGAGCAGGAGCAACACAGAAGGGGGAATGACACAGAGAGTGGGGGACAATACAGAGAGGCGGAGATGGCACAGAGAGGGGTGACAACACAGAGGGGGAACACAGACAGGGGAGATACAGAGAGGGAGGGGGAGAGAGCGATCAAGATCACTCCTGCCAGATGGACATCTATCTGTAATACTCCGCATTGCTACAAGTGTGCAGGCAGACATTGACAACTTGTGCAAGCAAAAGTAATGCCAGGTATCTCATTAAATCAGTGTCCAACATACTGACGAGAAAGTAAGTCAATAAATTAGTCTTCTCATTTAAAGGCTCTTCTAAAAAATGCACGTTTGTTTTTGTTTTGATTAATAGTAAGATACATTTTTAATGCCTTTATCTTTTCAAAATTGTCTCACTGGCCCCCTATGTAAGACAAAAATTGTAATGTGGCTCCACCCACCCCCACAACATGGAAAGGTTTGACACCCCAGCTCCAAACCTTTAACCTTGTGTTTTAAAATAACCCAGCAGCTAGGTTATTTTAAAACACAAGTTTAAAGGCTTGTGTTATGTAAACTCATTTTAATATGGCAAAAGTCACTTAGGGAATATGTCAATTTCTACGCTCTGGCACTTATTACTTTCACTTGGGACACAAGCTCAGTGACATTGAAATTTGCTGAACTTTCACTTCTGTATAAATGTTGCAATTCCACTGCTCTCCATTTTGAATCACATTATTCCAGACCTTGTATTGAGGGAAAAAAGGCAAGAACATCCAAGGAATCGCCAGAGGTCAGCACTGTAACTTCCTCATGAATACAAGAGTACGGTGTAATGGGGCTGAGAGATATTGGCAAAAAACAGGATGCTGCTGTCCCATATACAATAGTTAGTAAATACAATGCAACGGATAGCTTTAATAAATCTTAATCTATGATGAACTGTCTACGATTCCATAACAAAATCCATGCTGCATTTGAAGTTTTAAAAACTGTCGGGAAAGGCATAGTAAAAATTTATTACGTTTCAATGGCCATGTTAGAAACAATTATTAACTGATTTTTTTTTGCTGCGAATTGGATTAAAGGACAAGTTTTACAAGTATGTCAAAGATCAGTAACATCAATGTGCATCATTTACTATCCAGTTTGAGGGCAGATAACCTGAGTGGGCAATGTCATTTGAAAGTTCTCTGCATCTTATAATTACATTATGTTAAAAGTGTTCCTCTGCTAACAGGTAAGAGATTTGGCTTGGACAAACAATGGTTAGTCTGGAGTACAATCTTACAGATAGTGACTGAATATTTTGTAACCAAATAATACATACAGTGACAACCGCTCAACCTTTTGCAGAAAAGCTTTTTGTTCATAATTATCTTGTCAGAGCTGAATCGGAATTGACAATGATAGACTGAGATATAGACATAAGTGAATTTAAGAGAATCACTTTATTGGAGGAACTGAAGGGCGCTCTTTATTTATAATTATGTTTATCTAATTTTGCCAATAGCTTTGGTGAGTAAATCACAATTTGTCCATGAGAGATGCTGTTGTTTCTATATTTTATAATTTAGGAACTAGTTTAACAGCCTGTCAAGATGAATAAACTAGTCTTGGCTACCTACAGTTAATCTCTCTATCCCTTCCTGTCCCACTCTTCTTTTCTGTTTTACATGACTCTTCTGAAGTACTACTGCTCCATCCTATAAAATTCTCCTGATTTGGGGATCATTGCCCATTTGTTGTCTGCCCTGTCTTCAAGCACATATTACAAGCAGGTGGAAAACTTTCATAAACAGAGACCATCACGAGTTAAATTGTCTTGTGATAACAGCAGTGTGAGAAATGATCCGTCTTCCTATTGTGGATTTTTCTACTGCCTCACCTCAATAAACACAATAACAATCCTCTCCTTGAGTTTCATGGTTTATTGGATGAATTTGCAATCCTGACATAGAGTGAATCCACAGAGGTCATCTGATAAGAGCCATCTATCACCCTGTGACGTGGTGTATTCTGTCAACAAAAGTAATTCACATTGGCGTTGCATATTATTTTTCTTGCTAGCTAGCTAATATAGTTATGCTGCTTAAAGGCCGGCTACCCCACCCTAACCTGACAGGACCCGACGTCATGTGTTGGGTTTGGGTTGGGTCGGGTCGCACTTCTGGGTCCGGCCTTCGGGCTCGGTCGGGTCAGGCCAGGTCGGACATGTTCTATCACAACCTCAGGTTAAGTGGCTCCATTGTTAATGTAATATTTGAACTAGAAAGGTGGTTTTGTTACAGTTATTTTAAGCTTGTGCAGATCAGCAACAAAGTGAAAAATGGTGGTTAACTGATTCTGGTTAACATCAGGTTAACTGATGGTTGGGTCGGGTCGGGTCGGGTTGGGTCGGGCGTGGGAAAAAATGGAAGGACTTGGGCCGGGTCGGGCTCGGGTCGGATGTTGTTCTGTCGGGCTTGGGTCAGGTTTCGTTTGCAGACCCGAGCCGGCCTTTAATGCTGCTCTCCATTGATGTTTGTATGCTTAGCTACTTTATTTATAAGGAAAAAATGTGTTTTAAATTGGACTGTGTTTTGATGGCATTGATGGCTATGCACTTTATATACAGATTAATTGCGCCATGTCTGTGGCTGAGTCAATAATTTTGTCAGATGCCTGTGGTGCACCAACATGCCTATCCCTGCCCATATCCCTTGATTCCCTTAGAGTCCAATAACCTATTGCTCTCTGTCTTGAACAAACTCAACAACTGAACAAACAGAGACATTTGGGATAGAGAATTCCAAAGAATCACAATCCTTTGAATGAAGTAATTTCTCCTCATCTCAGTCCGAAATGGCTGTCCCCTTATCCTGAGAATATACCCCCTAGTTCTAGACTCTCCAGCCATAGGAAACAGCCTCACAGCATCGACTTTGTCAAGCCCTCTCAGAATCTTATACGTTTCAATGAGATCACCTCTCATTCTTCTAAACTCCAGAGAATGTAGACCCATTCTACTCAATCTGCTGTTATAGTCCTAAGGTGGCAGGTGGCAGGACTATATCTCCAACACAGAAGTCCTTGAAGCGGCCAACATCCCCAGCTTATACACACTACTGAGTCAGCGGCGCTTGAGATGGCTTGGCCATGTGAGCCGCATGGAAGATGGCAGGATCCCCAAAGACACATTGTACAGCGAGCTCGCCACTGGTATCAGACCCACCGGCCGTCCATGTCTCCGTTATAAAGACGTCTGCAAACGCGACATGAAATCGTGTGACATTGATCACAAGTCGTGGGAGTCAGTTGCCAGCATTCGCCAGAGCTGGCGGGCAGCCATAAAGACAGGGCTAAATTGTGGCGAGTCGAAGAGACTTAGTAGTTGGCAGGAAAAAAGACAGAGGCGCAAGGGGAGAGCCAACTGTGCAACAGCCCCAACAAACAAATTTCTCTGCAGCACCTGTGGAAGAGCCTGTCACTCCAGAATTGGCCTTTATAGCCACTCCAGGCGCTGCTTCACAAACCACTGACCACCTCCAGGCGCGTATCCATTGTCTCTCGAGATAAGGAGGCCCAAAAGAAAAAAAGAAAAGAAGTCCTAAGGATATTTTACTGTTTTGTTTAGTCTCTACAGCTATCCTTTTCACTAGGTTCTTCTTTGTCTATTTGAAGTGTTTCAGCATTTTCTTATATGCATTTTAACCTTGCTCTTTCTCCTTGTAGACTTTCTCTTTATTTCACCTTTAATTTGACTGTTAATCACTTTCAGGTATGCTTGTTTTGCGGTTGTTCCCTAATACACAGGAGCACAGCATGACTAAATCTGAGGCTGTCCAAATACATGAATGAGATGTGACAGCTTATGAGGTTCGTATATACAGAATTGAGGTTTGACTGCCAATAATGCTCCCTCCCATACAGAACAGCAACTATAAGGCTCTCTAAATATAGGAACAAGGTATGGATTTGACAGTAACGCTCTGATACCGTTCCCATTGTAATAGAAAAGTAAGATGTTTGCCTCTTAGAAACTAGGAGAAACTAAAAAAAAGAAAGCAATCTGCTATTGACTAATTTTAAATTAGAAAGAGGAAGTCTCACCATCACTGTCCATAATTTTTAAATCAAATGTTCCGATTTAACCTTTGGCTTATTCCCTTCTGCTGACTTCCAGATGTGCAGCAAAACATGCTTTTGTTTTGAGTGCTGATATCATTATTGGGAGGAAACTGGGAGGAGTTACTAAGGCCAGAAGCAATGAGGGAGCAGAAGAAACGCCAATAGACGCAGCCAGTAAGTCAGGGTGACTCAGCAATGCTGTCAATTTCATTCCACATATTGTTTCAGTTATCTCAGTAGCTCTGGGCACACTAACCTGCCAGGCAGGTTTTCCCAATGATGTACGTAGCCATGATGCATTACTCCAGTCAGTTTCAGACAAGAAGAATGTCAGCATCTCATTTATTTAAGATTTGTGGCTTGCCAGTATTGTGCAAGTTTTAGAATGGTCTGGTTTCGGGGACTGCTGGCTATATGGGGGAAAGGTATGAAATACTCAATGCGTTCTGTGGCTCCCAAATGGAAATGATTCATCTGTACACTGGTGAAACTCAGCTCTACGTCACCACCACTTCTCTCGACTCCTCCACTGTTGCTAAATTATCAGATTGCTTATCTGACATCCAGAACTGGATGAGCGGAAAAATCCCCCAATTAAATATTGGGAAGACTGAAGCGATTGTTTTCAGTCCCCGCTACAAACTCCGTTCCCTAGCTATTGACTCCGCCCCTCTTCCTGGCAACAGTTTGAGATTAAGCCAGTCTGTTTGCAACCTTGGTGTCACATCTGACCCCGAGATGAGCTTCTGACCTCATATTCGTGCCATCACTGAGACTGACTATTTCCACCTCTGTAATATCGCCTGACTTTGCCCCTGTCTCAGCTCATCTGCTGCTGAAACCCTTATTCATGCCATCAGTACCTCTAGACTTGACTATTCCAATGCACTCCTGGCTGGTCTCCCACATTCTATTCTCCGTAAACTTGAGATCACCCAAAACTCTGCTGCTGTCTTAAGTTGCACCAAATCCCATTACCCTATAACCCATGTGCTCGCTGACTTACATTGGCTCCCAGTCAAACAACGTCTTGGTTTTAAAATTCTCATCCTTGTTTTCAAATCCCTTCATGGCCGCGCCCCTCTCTATCTGTGTAATCCCCTCCAAGATATCTACAGTCCTGTATTTCCGGCTTCTTGTGCATCCCTGATTGTAATTGCTCCATTATTGGTGGCAGTGCCTAAGCCCCAAGCTGTGGAATACGCTCGCTACACCTTTTTGCTTCTCCACCTCGCTTTCCTCCTTTAGGACACTCCTTACAACTGACCTCTTTGACCAAGTTTTTGGTCATCTGACCTAATATCTCCTTTTGTGGCTCAGTGCCTTGGGATGTTTTGTTACACTTAAGGCGCTACATTAATATCAGTTGGTGTTGTTGTTGTTATATGTTGATTGCCCTGTACGTAGTTCCCCACCAAGACAAAAAAAATTTGTTTTGACAGACAAGTACTTCAGTTAGTATCAAGGTAGTAGCATTGCCTGTGAAATGGTAGTAGTTGCTAACTCAACCCTGGTAATGGAAATAATGACTATCATCCACCAGGCAGCCTTAGAACCCTCCAAGATATCTACGTTCCTCCAATTCTGGCTTCCTGTGCATCCCCAATTTTAATCACTCCACCATTAGGAGCCGTGCCTTCAGCGGCCTGGGCTCTGAACTTTGGAATTATCTCCTTAAACTTCTCTGTTTCCCTATCTCTCCATCCTACTTTAAGTCACTCCTCAAAAGCTACCTCTTTGACCAAGCTTTTGGTCACCTGTCCTTATATCTCTTTGTGTGACTCAATGTCAAAGTTTGCTTGATAACCCTCCCATGAAGCACCTTGGAATGCTTTACTATGTTAAACGAGCTATAAAAATATAAGTTGTTGTCATTGTTGTTGCCGTCTATCTATATTTATCTATATGTGGCCTTTGCAACTGTCCCAATGTAGATGGTAGAGTTGTCAGGGGTAGGGTGTTGGGGCGGGAAGGCATGTTGGAGAGGGGAATCACTGAGCTGTTTCGATTTGTCCTGCAATTGCGTGAATTGCTTGCCAAGAATCTGAGAGGCTGCCCTATTGCATGTGAAGTGTATTTGTGATTGACACTGATACTGATAGATGGAAGTTGATAGGGATGGTTTCCCCTCTTTCACCTCTCAACTGACCGAAGACAACGTTTTGTGAAAAATTGTGTTTTATCCGCTAAGCGTTTTAATGGTCAACAAACAGACAAATGACAGGATTGCTCATAAGTTTAAAAGAAAGATAAATATTTATTATACAACACCCAAAAATGTACGCAATTTCACCCACTCTCACATGTACATACATAAACAAGAAAAGATAGAGATTAAATGATAACATGCATTTAGGTCTGATGGTATAAAAGTGTCCTTTGTTTAACTTGCATTTCCCCACCGTGAAGACTTGGAACGGTACAAGCCTGTATTCTTTTCTCTTGTTCACTGAAGAAATATTTGGGAGGTTTAGGAAGATGGATGCGCTGCTGTAGACTGCTTTTGTTATATTCCAGTCAAAGATCACTGGCAAAGTCCTGGTATGATTTCTCAGGTAGGGAGTTCAAAGCCAAACTCCAGTGGCTGCCTACGTGTAGTTCAACGTTGGTAATCTTAGGCAGCGTCGATGGCATAGATATATGGATCTCTCTCTCTTTTCTCCTCTTTGTTTGCCCAGCAAATACCTTTATTAAGCTCCTTATCATAAAACTGGTTTCTGTCATGAGACCAGAGTTTCTCTCTCTCATTTTTCCATAAATAGACCCCCAAACTGTAGTGGTGATGTTGGGAATGGGATTAAACAGGAAATTAGAGATGCATGTGATAAAAGAACATCTGTAATTATGGGTGACTTTAATCTGCATATAGATTGGGCAAATCAAATTAGTCACAATACTGTAGAGGAGGAATTCATGGAGTGTATATGGGATGGTTTTCTGGACCAACTAGAGAACAGGCCATCCTAGACTGGGTATTGTGTAATGAGAGAGGAATAATTGACAATCTAGTGGTGCAAGACCCCTCGGGGATGAACGACCATAATATGTTAGAATTCTTCATCAAGATGGAGAGTGACGTAGTTGATTCTGAGACTAGGGTCCTGAATCTTAATAAAGGAAACAACGAAGGTATGAGGCGCAAGTTGGCTAGGATGGATTGGGAAACATTACTTAAAGGGATGATGGTGGATAGGCAATGTCAAACATTTAAAGAGCGCATGGATGAACTGCAACAATTGTTTATTCCTGTCTGGCGCAAAAGTAAAATGAGAAAGGTAGCCAAACCATGGGTTAAAAGGGAAATTAGAGATAGCATTAGATCCAAGGAAGAGGCATACAAATTTGCCAGAAAAAACAACAGACCTGAGGATTGGGAGCAGTTTAGAATTCAGCAAAGGAGGACCAAGGGATTGATGAAGAAGGGAAAAATAGAGTACAAGAGCAAGCTTGCGGTGAACATAAAAACTGATTGTAAAAGTTTCTATAGGTATGTGAAGAGAAAAAGATTGGTGGAGACAAATCTAGGTCCCTTACAGTCAGAAACAGGGGAATTTATTATGGGGAACAAAGAAATGGCTGACCAACTAAATGCATTCTTTGGTTCTGTCTTCACAAAGCAGGACACAGATATCATACCAGAAATGTTGGTGAACACAGGGTTTAGTGAGAGGGAGGAACTGAAGGAAATCAGTATTCGTAGAGAAATGGTGATGGGGAAATTGATGGGATTGAAGGCCGATAAATCCCCAGGGCCTGGTGGTATGCATCCCAGAGTACTTAAGGAAGTGGCCCTAGAAATAGTGGATGCATTGGTGGTCATCTTCCAAGATTCTATAGACTCTGGAACAGTTCCTACAGATTGGAGGGTAGCTAATGTAACCCCACTATTTAAAAACGGAAGTAGAGAGAAAACAGGGAATTATAGACTGGTCAGCCTGACGTCGATAGTGGGGGAAATTCTAGAGTCCATTATCAAAGATTTTATAGCAGAGCACTTGGAGAACAGTGGTAGAGTCGGACAGAGTCAGCATGGATTTTTGAAAGGGAAATGATGCTTGACAAATCTACTAGAATTCTTCGAGGATGTAACTAGTAGAGTTAGAATTAGAATTAGAACATTACAGCGCAGTACAGGCCCTTCGGCCCTCGATGTTGCGCCGACCTGTGAAACCATCTGACCTACACTATTCCATTTTCATCCATATGTCTATCCAATGACCACTTAAATGCCCTTAAAGTTGGCGAGTCTACTACTGTGGCAGGCAGGGCGTTCCACGCCCCTACTACACTCTGAGTAAAGAAACTACCTCTGACATTTGTCCTATATCTATCACCCCTCAACTTAAAGCTATGTCCCCTCGTGTTTGCCATCACCATCCGAGGAAAAGGACTCTCACTATCCACCCTATCTAACCCTCTGATTATCTTATATGTCTCTATTAAGTCACCTCTCCTCCTCCTTCTCTCTAACGAAAACAACCTCAAGTCCCTCAGCCTTTCCTCGCAAGACCTTCCCTCCATACCAGGCAACATCCTAGTAAATCTCCTCTGCACCCTTTCCAAAGCTTCCACATCCTTCCTATAATGCGGTGACCAGAACTGCACGCAATACTCCAGGTGCGGTCTCACCAGAGTTTTGTACAGCTGCAGCATGACCTCATGGCTCCGAAACTCGATCCCCCTACTAATAAAAGCTAACACACCATATGCCTTCTTAACAGCCCTATTAACCTAGGTAGCAACTTTCAGGGATTTATGCACCTGAACACCAAGATCTCTCTGTTCATCTACACTACCAAGAATCTTCCCATTAGCCCAGTACTCTGCATTCCTGTTACTCCTTCCAAAGTGAATCACCTCGCACTTTTCCGCATTAAACTCCATTTGCCATCTCTCAGCCCAGCTCTGCAGCCTATCTATGTCCCTCTGAACCCTACAACATCCTTCGGCACTATCCACAACTCCACCGACCTTAGTGTCATCCGCAAATTTACTAACCCACCCTTCTACACCCTCTTCCAGGTCATTTATAAAAATGACAAACAGCAGTGGCCCCAAAACAGATCCTTGCGGTACACCACTAGTAACTAAACTCCAGGATGAACATTTGCCATCAACCACCACCCTCTGTCTTCTTTCAGCTAGCCAATTTCTGATCCAAAGCTCTAAATCACCTTCAACCCCATACTTCCGTATTTTCTGCAATAGCCTACCGTGGGGAACCTTATCAAACGCCTTACTGAAATCCACATACACCACATCCACTGCTTTACCCTCATCCACCTGTTTGGTCACCTTCTCGAAAAACTCAATAAGGTTTGTGAGGCACGACCTACCCGTCACAAAACCGTGCTGACTATCGCTAATGAACTTATTCTTTTCAAGATGATTATAAATCCTGTCTCTTATAACCTTTTCCAACATTTTACCCACAACCGAAGTAAGGCTCACAGGTCTATAATTACCAGGGCTGTCTCTACTCCCCTTCTTGAACAAGTGGACAACATTTGCTATCCTCCAGTCTTCCGGCACTATTCCTGTCGACAATGACGACATAAAGATCAAGGACAAAGGCTCTGCAATCTCCTCCCTAGCTTCCCAGAGAATCCTAGGATAAATCCCATCTGGCCCAGGGGACTTATCTATTTTCACACTTTCCAAAATTGATAACACCTCCTCCTTGTGAACCTCAATCCCATCTAGCCTAGTAGCCTGAATCTCAGTATTCTCCTCCACAACATTTTCTTTCTGTACTGTAAATACTGACGCAAAATATTCATTTAACACTTCCCCTACCTCCTCTGATTCCACACACAACTTCCCACTACTATCCTTGATTGGCCCTAATCTAACTCTAGTCATTCTTTTATTCCTGATATACCTATAGAAACCCCTTAGGGTTTTCCCTGATCCTATCCGCCAATGACTTCTCGTGTCCTCTCCTTGCTCTTCTTAGCTCTCCCTTTAGATCCTTCCTGGCTAGCTTGTAACTCTCAAGCGCCCTAACTGAGCCTTCACGTCTCATCCTAACATAAGCCTTCTTCTTCCTCTTGACAAGCGCTTCAACTTCTTTCGTAAACCACGGCTCCCTCGCTCGACAACTTCCTCCCTGCCTCACAGGTACATACTTATCAAGGACACGCAGTAGCTGCTCCTTGAATAAGCTCCACATTTCGATTGTTCCCATCCCCTGCAGTTTCCTTCCCCATCCTACGCATCCTAAATCTTGCCTAATCGCATCATAATTTCCTTTCCCCCAGCTATAATTTTTGCCCTGCGGTATATACCTGTCCCTGCCCATCGCTAAGGTAAACCTAACCGAATTGTGATCGCTATCACCAAAGTGCTCACCTACATCTAAATCTAACACCTGGCCGGGTTCATTACCCAGTACCAAATCCAATGTGGCATCGCCCCTGGTTGGCCTGTCTACATACTGTGTCAGAAAACCCTCCTGCACACACTGGACAAAAACTGACCCATCTAAAGTACTCGAACTATAGTAGTTCCAGTCGATATTTGGAAAGTTAAAGTTCCTTATAACAAATACCCTGTTACTCTCGCCCCTGTCGAGAATCATCTTCGCTATCCTTTCCTCTACATCTCTGGAACTATTTAGAGGTCTATAAAAGACTCCCAACAGGGTGACCTCACCTCTCCTGTTTCTAACCTCGGCCCATACTACCTCAGTAGACGAGTCCTCAAACGTCCTTTCTGTCGCTGTAATACTCTCCTTGATTAACAATGCCACACCCCCCCCTCTTTTACCATCTTCTCTGTTCTTACTGAAACATCTAAATCCCGGAACCTGCAACATCCATTCCTGCCCCTGCTCTCCCCATGTCTCCGAAATGGCCACTACATCGAGATCCCAGGTACCAACCCATGCTGCAAGCTCACCCACCTTATTCCGGATGCTCCTGGCGTTGAAGTAGACACACTTTAAAACAGATTCTTGCTTGCCAGTGCCCTCTTGCGTCCTTGTAACCTTATCCCTGACCTCACTACTCTCAACATCCTGTACACTGGCACTACATTTTAGGTTCCCATTCCCCTGCTGAATTAGTTTAAACCCCCCCCCCCCCCCCCGAAGAGCACTAGCAAATCTCCCCCCCCAGGATATTGGTACCCCTCTGGTTCAGGTGAAGACCATCCTGTTTGTAGAGGTCCCACCTACCCCAGAAAGAGCCCCAAGTTGATGAGGGGGAGCCAGTGGATGTGGTTTATTTGGACTTTCAGAAGGCTTTCAACAATGTCTGACAGAAGAGATCAGCTTGTAAAATTAAAGTGCATGGGATTGGGGGTTGTGTATTGCAATGGATAGAAAATTGGTTGGCAGACAGGAAACAAAGATTAGGAATAAACGGGTCTTTTTCCGAATGGCAGGCAGTGACTAGTGGGGTACTGCAGGGATTGGTGCTAGCACCCCAGCTATTCACAATATATATTAATGATTTAGATGAGGGAACTAAATGTAATATCTCCAAATTTGCAGATGACACGAAACTGGGTGGGAGGGTGAGTTGTGAGGAGGATGTAGAGAGGCTTCGGGGTGATTTGGACAAGTTGAGTGAGTGGGCTAATGCATGGCAGATGCAGTATAATGTGGATAAATGTGAGGTTATCCACTTTGGTAGCAAAAACAAGAAGGCAGATTATTGTCTGAATGGCTATAAACTGAGAGAGGGGAATATGCACCGAGACCTGGGTAGTTCTCGAATGCAAGTCGCTGAAGGTAAGCATGCAGGTGCAACAGGCGGTAAAAAAGGCAAGTGGTATGTTGGCCTTCATAGTGAGAGGATTTGAGTACAGGAGCAGAGATGTCTTGCTGCAATTATACAGGGCCTTGGTGAGGCCACACCTGGAATATTGTGTACAGTTTTGGTCTCCTTATCTGAGGAAGGATGTTCTTGCTATAGAGGGAGTGCAGCAAAGGTTTATCAGACTGATTCCTGGGATGGCGGGACTGACGTATGAGGAGAGATTGAGTCAGTTAGGATTATATTCGCTGGAGTTCAGAAGAGTGAGGGGAGCTCTCATAGAAACCTATAAAATTCTAACAGGACTTGACAGGGTAGATGCAGGAAGGATGTCCTCGATGGTGGGGCAGTCCAGAACCAGGGTTCATAGTCTAAGGATACGGGTAAACCTTCCAGGACTGAGATGAGGAGAAATTACTTCACTCAGACAGTGGTGAGCCTGTGGAATTCACTAGCACAGAAAGCAGTTGAGGCCAAAACATTGTATGTTTTCAAGAAGGAGTTAGATATAGCTCTTGGGGCGAAAGGGATCAAAGGTTATGGGGGAAAAGCGGCAACAGGTTACTGAGCTGGATGATCAGCTATGATCATAATGAATGGCGGAGCAGGCTCGTAGGGCCAAATGGCCTACTTCTGCTCCTATTTTCTATGTGTCTATGTAAATGGTGTCCGATTGTGAGGCCATTGTTATACAATGAGTTCTGGGTGTCACTCATCTTCATTCCATCTTGATAAAGTGTAGCTTTTTCACACCCATTCTCTTGAGTTTGAATTTAGAATCACCAAGTCTGCAATGCCATTGTTAACCCGATTCGTTGGAGAGAAGTAGCCATTAACACAGAATGGGTCGATGACATTTTAATGTCTTCTCCAATGCCTTGTTGAGAGATGAAGCTCAGGGTTCTTGTAGTTTCCATGTGTATTAGCAGTACAGGATAAGGTCACCTGACCTCTCCATTTTGTTTTGTAGGAAGAATGTCTGTTTTGGGTTTGTTTCAGAAGTTCATTATATAGTTCATAATTTTTCCATACATGACAACAGTTTTCATTCATTATGGAGGATACTTGCTATGTTTTGGCCTATGAGAGATTTTTGTTTTAAGCTATAATTTGTTTTTGATATAAAGTTAGGTTCAAGATGCCAAGATTTAACTCCCAAAGGTCCTACATTCTATTTTTAACATGCCAGCAAGAGAAAAGCGTGGCTGGAAATTTTGATGAATTTCCTCAAAAGGAAACAGGTTTGCTCTTAAAGTTGTTATCCATATCAGTTTGAGATGGCTGAGTTCATTGGGGCATCGTAGAGATATTCACACCTGCAATATTAGAATGGTTTCCTTTTATTAAGTTCACCAAGAGTCTTGGCTGGTGAAGCAATGTGCTGCCATGGTCTTTACACTGGGGAATAGGGCTAGTTTTGACTGGTGGCTTGGTGAACCAATATTGATGCAGAGAGCTAGGGGAGGTTCTGAGGTCAAGTTTTTGGCTTCCTCCCGAGCTGGTAAAAGGTCAGTCTGCAGTTTGAATTTGAAAGCAGGCTGACAGGCGGAGAACTCTTTCTGCCTAAGGTTAGTGCCAGACGGTTCAATGAACGCTAACTTATAAAAAAATGTTAGGTCTATGTCAAGGCCTAAGGTTGCAAAATTTATTATTTTTGATGTTACAAGGATTGGATTTCCCTGAAAACTGTGTTGCTGATTCACATGTAAAATAAATAAACCAGTTTGTTGATTTACAACAGGAGGCACTTCACTTGATTATCAGACTGCCCTTTGGAAGATGGGAGAATTTCACATGGAGCATACGAGAGATCACGCTATCCAGCACACCCAATGAAGGATCTTATTGTTATGGCCGCTGGGTCATGGAATCACATCACGAGATATTGAGCAGTGAAGGTAAACTCCTGATTGTAAAGGACACAGACTGATTACAGGAATGACCATCGATGCTGAACCTGAGAGAATGTGTAGCGCAAGTAACCCAAAATTCGTAACAACACCTTTTTAATCCTTTTTGTATCAGCTTAACATCAAAAGAGGAAGAATAGTTTGCCACCTCTCTGTGTACCCATGGTCTTTCGTTCTCATCAGCCAGTTTAGCTATATTGGCCAGAAGCAAGTGGAAGACCCCAGGGGTTATCTTTCTTTCGTAAAGGCTTTTCTTCATACATCTGTGTTCGAAATTGCAAGAACTATTGTGGTTAGGGATTTTGGTTTGAAACGAGTTAAAAATACTGGTGGGAAATCAAGTAGACCATTACCATAATTATTCTTCTGATTGATTTTTCTTCTCTTATTTCTTTCACTTAATAATAAAAACAATCAGATTTTAGTTTGAATTGGAAGATTTATCACATTATTTTCTGCTAGCTTGAGAGCTAAGCAACTCACAGTTGGATCCAATGTTATTTCCACTGCATACACCTATTAGTAGAAGAGTTCATTGTTCACGTTGAGGCCTGCTAGCCCAACACCACTTAACACATTACCATAATCAGCAATATCATCCTCAAGTCCATCCACCATCAATATCCTGGGGGTTACCATTGACCAGAAACTGAACCGTGGCTACAAGAGCAGGTCAGAGGCTTGGAATTCTGCAGTGAGTAACTCACCTCCTGACTCTCCAATCCCTGTCCACCATCTACAAGGCACAAATCAGGAGTGTGATGGAAAACTCTCCACTTCCCTGGATGAGTGCAGCTCCAACAACACTCAAGAAGTTTGACACCATCCAGGACAAAGCAGCCTGCTTGATTGGCACCCCATCCACCACCTTCAACACTCACTCCCTTCACCACCGACGCACAGTGGCAGCAGTGTGTACTATATACAAGATGCATGGCAGCAACTCACCATGCCTCCTTCGACAGCACCTTCCAAACATGCGACCCCTTCCACCTAGAAGAACAAAGACAGCTGGTGCATGGGAACACCACCACCTGCAAGTTCCCCTCCAAGCCACACACCATCCAGACTTGGAAATATATCATCATTCCTTCACTGTCGCAGGATCAAAATCCTGGAACTCGCTCCCTAACAGCACTGTGAGTGTATCTTCACCAGATGGATTGCACCGGTTCAAGAAGGCAGCTCACCACCAACTTCCTAAGTGCAATTAAGAATGGGAAACAAATGCTGTCCTTGCCAGCGACACTCACATGAATAAAAAAAACATAAAGTTATGATTCAGTTCTTTGGAATTTTATTTTTTTAATTCTTTCATGGGATGTGGGCATTGCTGCATTTATCAAGATAGTGGGGGATTAAGCAATGGTAATGCTGTTGAATGTCACGGGGAGCTGGTTAGATTATCTCTTGTTGGAAATCGTCATTGCCTGGCACATGTATGGCACGAATGTTACTTGCCACTTATCAGCCCAAGCCTGAATGTTGTCCAAGTCTTGCTGCATATGGAGACAGACTGCTTCAGTATCTGAGGGGTTGCAAATGGTACTGAGCACTGTGCAATCATCAACGATCTTCTCCACTTTGATAGTGAAGATAGTGGACCTAGGGCACTACCTTGAGGAACCTCTGTAGCTAAGACCTGGGGCAGAGATGATTGGCCTCCAACAACCACAACCATCTTCCTTTGTGCTAGGTATGTCTCCAACCAGTGGAATGTTTTCTCCTTAATTCCCAATGACTTCAGTTTGGCTAAGGAAACAAGGACTTGTCTGTGGAATATGAACTTTGGGTAGGGCAGGAGAAAAAAAGTATCTGGAGTGAAAATAATTGCAATAAAAATGATCATCAAGAAAAGAATGTTAACAATTCTTTGTCGCTGTGCTAGTGGAAAGACCCTTCTCTTGAATTGCCTTTAATTGGATAGGTACAATGAGAGTCATAAAGTTGGATACAATTGTTATTTACTGCATCTAGTTCGGTGGTTCTCAATTTGGGGTCTGTGGAGCTCTGGGGGTCCATAGAGACTTGCCATGGGGTCTGTGAAATAATGCGAGCTAGAAGGCGGGAGTGAAACATGACCGTCAGATGTGAAATGAAGAGCTGTCTCACCTCGAAGAAGAACATGCATGGAGGAGCGCTGAGAGTGGCACGCAAGTATACCTGTTTTCTTAAAAACATTATTAAACACATAGAACATCCAGCACTTTCAAATTATAAGTATAATATAGTATTATAATTTAAATGGGGTGGGGTCCGTAATTACTAATCTATTTGAAAAGAGGTCCTTCAACCAAAAATGTTTGGGAACAACTGATTTAGTTGATCATGTGTAGCAGGATAATGAGGATCAGCCTTCTCTATGATGCCTTTCTCCTTCACCCAGAAATGTGTAGGGTAGCAGCTCCCCAACCTTTGCTTAAGATCACAGAAACCTGGAAGCAGATCCTGGACTTCTGACTCACTATGGCTCAGCTACACACTGCCTTTAGGAGTATTGACAGGCAGAGAGATCTGGGCGTACAGGTCCACAGGTCACTGAAAGTGGCAACGCAGGTGGATAAGGTAGTCAAGAAGGCATATGGCATGCTTGCCTTCATCGTTCGGGGCATAGGGTATAAAAGTTGGCAAGTCATGTTGCAGCTGTACAGAACCTTAGTTAGGCCACACTTAGAATATTGCGTGCAATTCTGGTCGCCACACTACCAGAAGGACATGGAGGCTTTGGAGAGGGTACAGAGGAGGTTTACCAGGATGTTGCCTGGTCTGGAGGGCATTAGCTATGAGGAGAGGTTGGAAAAACTCGGATTGTTTTCACTGGAACGACGGAGGTGGAGGGGCGACATGATAGAGGTTTACAAAGTTATGAGCGGCATGGACAGAGTGGATAGTCAGAAGCTTTTTCCCAGGGTGGAAGAGTCAGTTACTAGGGGACATAGGTTTAAGGTGCGAGGGGCAAAGTTTAGAGGGGATGTACGAGGCAAGTTCTTTACACAGAGGGTGGTGAGTGCCTGGAACTTGCTGCCAGGGGAGGTGGTGGAAGCAGATGCGATAGCGACGTTTAAGGGACATCTTGACAAATACATGAATAGGAAGGGAATAGGGGGATATGGGCCCCGGAAGTGCAGAAGGTGTTAGTTTAGGCAGGCATCAAGATCGGCGCAGGCTTGGAGGGCCGAATGGCCTGTTCCTGTGCTGTACTGTTCTTAGTTCTTTTTCTTTGTTCTTTACCAAGTGAGCCATCACATGAGCAGAAAGTAGTACAGTAGCATAGCGGTTATATTACTGGGCTAGCAGTTAGGTAACATGATTTCAAATCCCAACGTGAAATGAATTCAGATAATTAAATAATTCTGGAATAGCAAGCTGCTATCAGTAATGGTGACCATGAAACTTCTGGATTTTGTGAAAACCCAACTGGTTCACTAATGTCCTTTGAGGCAGGAAATCTGCCATGCTTACCTGGGCTGGGCCTTTATGCAATTCCAGACATATATTAATAAAAGCAAAATACTGCAGATGCTGGAAATCTGAAATAAAAACAAGAAATGCTGGAACCACTCAGCAGGTCTGGCAGCATCTGTGGAAAGAGAAGCCGAGTTAACGTTTCGGGTCGGTGACCCTTCTTCGGAACTGGCAAATATTAGAAATGTCAAAGATTATAAGCAAGTGAGCCGGGGGTGGGGCAAGAGATAACAAAGGAGAAGATGTAGTTTGGACAAGGTCACATAGCTGACCAAGAGGTCATGGAGCAAAGGCAAACAATATGTTAATGGTGTGTTGAAAGACAAAGCATTAGTACAGATAGGGTGTTAACGGACTGAAGATTGAACAGCAGAAAGTACAAACATGAAAAAACAGTGGGTAAGCAAACTGAACAAACTAAGATGAAATGAAATAAACATAAAAAAAAGAGAAAAAGAAAAAATAACTAAAAATAAAAGTAAAATGGGGGGGGCCCGTCATGCTCTGAAATTATTGAACTCAATGTTCAGTCCGGCAGGCTGTAGTGTGCCTAATCGGAAAATGAGATGCTGTTCCTCGAGCTTGCGTTGATGTTCACTGGAACACTGCAGCAAGCCCAGGATAGAGATGTGAGCATGAGAGCAGGGGGGAGTGTTGAAATGGCAAGCAACCGGAAGCTCAGGGTCCTGCTTGCGGACTGAGCGGAGGTGTTCCGCAAAGCGGTCACCCAATCTGCGTTTGGTCTCCCCAGTGTAGAGGAGACCACATTGTGAGCAGCGAATACAGTATACAACACTGAAAGAAGTACAAGTAAATCGCTGCTTCACCTGAAAGGAGTGTTTGGGGCCTGGGATAGTGAGGAGAGAGGAGGTAAATGGGCAGGTATTACACCTCCTGCAATTGCAGGGGAAGGTGCCATGGGATGGGGACGAGGTGGTGGGGGTAATGGAGGAGTGGACCAGGGTGTCGCGGAGGGAACGATCCCTTCGGAATGCTGACAGGGGAAGGGAGGGGAAGATGCGTTTGGTAGTGGCATCACGCTGGAGGTGGCGGAAATGGCGGAGGATGATCCTTTGGATATGGAGGCTGATGGGGTGGAAAGTGAGGACAAGGGGAACCCTGTCACGGTTCTGGGAGGGAGGGGAAGGGGTGAGGGTAGAGGTGCGGGAAATGGGCCGGACACGGTTGAGGGCCCTGTCAACAACAGTGGGGGGGAATCCTCGGTTGAGGAAAAAGGAGGTCATATCAGAAGCACCGTCCAGACATACATTGATGTGTTTGACGCTTAACTGGCCTGTGAAATGGCCTAGCAAGCCACTAAGGCAGCTCACCACCACCTTCTCTCGGACGATTAGGGTCTTGCCAGCGGCACATCCCATGAATGAATAAATTATAACAAAAACATATTGAATAACTTAAGAAAGGATATATTTGCATTTGAAGCAGTTCAGAGAAGGTTCACTCAACTGATTGCTAGGACGAAGGGGTTATCTTATGAGGAAAGGTTGGACAGGTTGGGCCTGTATCCTTTGGAGTTTAGAAGAATGAGAGGTGATCTTATTTAAATATATAAGATCCTGAGGGGACTTAACAGGGTGAATGCTGAAAGGATGTTTACCCTTGTTGGGGAGTCTAGAACTGGGGGACACAGTTTAAGAGTAAGGGGTCTCCCATTTAAGACGGAGATGAGGAGAAATTTTTCTCTCTCAGAGGGCTGTTAGTTTGTGGAATTCTCTTCCCTAGAGAACAGTGGAGACAGGCTCATTGAATATTTTTAAGGCTGATCAAGATAGATTTTTGATTGACAAGGGGGTCAAAGGTTAGAACGGGTAGGCAGGAAAGTGGAGTTGAGGTCACAATCAAATCAGCCATGATTTTATCAAATGGCAGAGCAGGCTCGAGGGGCCGAATGGCCTAATGCTGCTCCTAATTCATATGTTCATATATTTTCTATATATATATAATATATTTAACTTTCTATCATTAAAATGTAGCTTCATTGTCTACTGATACATGATATCAAAGTCGGCGGCTCGTCCCTCCACCTTGATGACAACATGTAGACATAACAGATAGAAATCCTCCAGCTCCTGCCTCCAACACTGACTACAGCAAATAGAGATTGATGTTGCAGTCTTTTCACCACCAGTGGTCTACTATTTTTGCAGTTAAAAACAAAAAAGGTTAGCTGTTCAAAAAGATTTATGGCGAGACAAGTTTGTACCATTGTTAGTTCAAGACAAACAGTAAGCACACGCACTTGTACTGGCTGCTGAATTGTCGTACTGTCTAATGTACATCAATAACATACAGCATTACTTCTGGAACTGTGTCAAATGACTCAGTGCAATTGGAATGAAGTGACTTTTCTTTCAAATTATTAAAAACATGTAGGCCACATGGCCAAGCCCAGAAGGTGGGATAGCACCAAGACTGAAAATAGAAAAGACAAGGTAAATCAAAGATTAGTGGTGAAGTGATACACACTTGAACATCCTGTGTCCTTTAAGGCCACAAAATATGCTCTAGTTACAAAACGTCTTACAAGAATAGTATTTGAAATCTGAACATCGATTGTTTTAAAGTGAGCTAGAGACAGCATTGAGATTTTGCTTTCAGGCAGTGAAAAAAATTCAGAACAAAAACAACTGTTTCCCCAGCTAGGGAGTAATAATCCTGAGTTATCAAAGATTGTAGAAGCCTGTAACATTACCCAAAATCATTTGTTTTGTCAAAGACATTCTCAAATAATTCATTTTGTAATTGGATCTGGACACTTGGCAAATTCAACCAGAGGGAGGCTGTTTTCATGAATAAAGCACACTTTCTTCCTAAATTTTACTTCAGTTTACAGAATTACATAAAATATCACAGCAGAGAAATAGGCCATTCAGCCCAACAGGTTTATGCTGGATTTAACCATCTTACTTCATCGCACCCTAATAACATATCCTTGTATTCCTTTCTCCCTCAGTTCTTGGCCAGCCTGTGAGTTTACATCTATTCAGAAAAGACTGAGCATTATACTATATTTCTCCCTTCTGCTGTGGCCTGTTTCTTTGATGTGGATTATTTCAATTGGAGATAGTGCCACAATAACAAAGGTCAAAAAAATCACACGGGAGTTAAAAGTAAAGCAGATCAAATGATGAGTATTTCCGTTAACTCTGCTTCTCTTTTCACAGATGCTGCCAGACCTGCTGAGTGGTTCCAGCATTTCTTGTTTTTATTTCAGATTTCCAGCATCCGCAGTATTTTGCTTTTATTATATGAGTATTTCCAGCTGTTTTGATAAGTGGTAAATTCTTTCTCTGGTAAATGTGATTTAACAATGTGTTCAGCAAATGCAAAATGTGTCTGCCTAACCTCCTGAATCATTTTGTAGAAGCTGCTTGTAAAACTGAAGATGCCATAAACACTGAAAATTGACAGAAGGATGTAAATGATCTATTTTAAGTATCACACAAAATATGTAGTGGAAGAAGGTTGCATCGGCAGCCATGGAGATATAGGAATAGTGACTGCGGACATTTCTGCAGACTGAACAATCTGTACTCCCCACCAGGGAGGATGCCATGGATGAGGGCTGGGGTGAGTTGTGGGGGAGGGATTTATGGAAATCTTGTTTTAAAAAAAAATCAATATACTAGTGTAGGATCAAATTAAGATGAGAAATCACTTTATTTTTTCATGAGATATTTGAGATTTCAGCTGTGTAGTTCTAGAAAGGGTACTGTTTCATTTTAAAAGATGATTTGTTACAGTACCATAAAATAGTCAATAACAGATTTGATCCCATTTACTAATTGATTGACAAATATAATCAGAAGGTAGGGATCCTTTGTGCTGATGAAGTGCTGTGTTACAGTATAAACGATAAACAGATTAAAATGTGTAATTTTCACTTGAGCAGGTTTAACTTTTGGCACAAGAACAACACAATTCAAGACTGATATATTCGTCTTGCTCAGTGGTCGCATTTTGGTCACTGAGTAGTTAAAACATATAGTCCCAGATTCCGTTCATGATTTGAACGTATGAACAAAATTGACAGGCCTGCCCTACTCCATAATGGCAGGTACATCGTGACTAAACTTCCTCCCTCCACTCCCCGTGCTCCCACAATCCTAAGGGAGGCAAAAAAACCCAGGGCCAATAAGATAAATAAGATTCTAGAAAATTCCTCTCCAGGTGTTAACTGAAAGGACCTTCTATATGATGCAATCTCTGCCTCAGTCAAGAACTGGTCCAGTTCTGGGGAGGCAGTGGTGTAGTGGTAATGTCACTGGACTAGTAATCCAGAGGCCCAGGTAAATGTGGACATGGGTTCAAATTCCGCCACGGTAGATGGTGAAATTTGAATTCAATTAATAAATCTGGAATTAAAAGGCGATCCTAATGGTGACCATGAACCACTGTAAATTGTTGTAAAAATCCATCTGGTTCAGCAATGTCCTTTAGGGAAGGAAATCTACTATCCTTACCTGGTCTGGCCTGCAAGTGATTCCAGACCCACAGCAATGTGCTTGACTCTGAAATGGCCTAGCAAGCCACTCAGCTTTAGGGATGGGCAATAAATGGGCAGCGATGCCCACATCCCACGAACGAATAGTTAAAAAAAAGCTCCTTCTTGAAGGCATTCAGAAGGTCAGCACCCACTGCAGCAGCAGTCAATCTATCCCTGAGGCTCAATACTCAGAATCACAGAATTGTTACAGCGCAGAAGGAGGCCATTCGGCCCATCGTGTCTGCACTGGCTCTCCAAAAGAGCAATTCACTTAGTGCCATTCCCCTGCCTTCTCCCCGTATCCCTGCACATTCTTCCTTTTCATATAACAGTCTAATTTTGAATGTTTCAATTGAACCTGCCTCCACCACACTTTCAGGCAGCGCAATCCAGACCTTAATCACTTGCTGCGTGAAAATTTTTTTCCTCATGTTGCTTTTGCTTCTTTTACTAAATACTTTAAATCTGTGCCCTCTGTTTCTCGATCATTTCACGAGTGGGAACAGTTTCTCTCTACCTACTCTGTCCAGACCCCTCACGATTTTGAATACCTCTATCAAATCACCTCTCAGCCTTCTCTTCTCCAAGGAAAACAGTCCTAACTTCTCCAATCCATCAATCTATCTTCATAACTGAAATTACTCATCGCTGGAACCATTCTCATGAATCTTTACTGTACTCTCTCCAATGCCCTCTTGTCTTTTCTAATGTGTGGCGCCCAGAACTGGATGCAATACTCCAGCTGAGGCCGAACTAGTGTCTTATATAAGTTCAACATAACTTCCTTGCTCTTGTACCCACTGCCCCTATTAATAAAGTCCAGGATACAGTATGCTTTATTAACCGCTGTCTCAACCTGTCCTGCTACCTTCAATGATTTATGCACATATACACCGAGGTCCCTCTGCTCCTGCACCCCCTTTAGAATTGTTTTATATTTATTTTATATTGTCTCTCCACGTTCTTCCTAACAAAATGAACCACTTCACATTTTTCTGCATTGAATTTCATCTGCCACCTATCCGCCCATTCCACCAACTTGTCTGTGCCCTTTTGCAGTTCTACACCATCCTCTTCAAAGTTCACAATGCTTCCAAGTTTTGTATCATCCGCAAACTTTGAAACTGTGCCATTTACACCAAGGTCTAGGTCATTAATCTACATCAGGAAGAGCAAGGGTCCCAACACTGACCACTGGGAACTCCACCACATATCTTCCCCCAGCTCGAAAAGCATCCATTAACCACTACTCCTTGTTTCCTGTCACTCAGCCAATTCCATATCCATGTTGCTACTCTCCCTTTCATTCCATGAGCTATAACTTTGCTCACAAGCCTGTCAAACAGGGAAAAAAAATACTGCCTCACATCCTGTCTATTCCTGCTCTTATATAGTTTATGACCACAATCCTCGATAATCTGTTAAACTGGAATAATCTATCACGAGGTACACTATCCAGCTTTTACTTATTTTATAGATCTCCGTCAGGTCACCTCTACGTCTTTGCTGCTTTGAAGCAGATAGACCAATGTCCTTGAGCCTAGCAATTGAGTAGCTGAGGTTCTTTGATCTGGGAATCATTCTTGACCCTAATCTGTGCAGTGTCAGCAAATCTCAGCTTGGGCAGTGACCCCTGCTCAAGTGTGTTTGCAGCGATACTGATTGACAATAGGAATTGGCTTGGCTGCGATGCTCTTGCATAACTGAACGGGTGTCTGTCAGCCACTGTCAGTCAGGCTTACACATGACTGACGACTAACAGCCAACTTCAGTAGCCCTTTTGAAAGTGCCACCTGTGAAACATCAAGGGCTTGATTTTTAGGCTTCGCTGGGGCCAGGCTTGGAGGCGGGTAAACACTAAGAAGAGCTGCTAACTTGCATGCCGGTTCCCCAGCTCCATCCCGCCCTGGGCCAGTTTCTCAGAGGTGGGATGGGGGTGGGGATGGCAGGGATTTTCTAGTTGGCATGGGGGCCACTTTATCTGCCTAGACGCAGGCGGTGGGCGGGGGGGGAGGGGGCGGAGGTGGGGGGTGCCTGTGCTCTAGACAGGCTAACGGCGCTCCCTGCCTGCCTGCATTCTGCAGCAAATGCAAACCACCCTATAGAGAGCCCTTCCCCCCACCCCCACCATCAACACCCCTTTCCCCCACAGTGGAGGCCTGGCTGCAATACCTGTTTTTAAAATTTAAACTTTAAAAAAGTTGGAGAGAAGCTGCCTCCATTTTGAAGCACCCTCGCCGTTACTTAACTTCCTTTGCAGCCTGCTACTGCTTTCAAGCTGGAAGGCCTGTGATTGGCCCTCCAGCTTCAAGGGCTGCCCGCCATCCCTAATTGGACAGCGAGCCTATCCTCTGGCCATTAATTGGCCACTCCGGGAAAATCACAATGAGTGACTGTTTCCTCACACAGTGAAGGCTTCCGACCCACATTTCACCCTGACAGCAGGGTCCAGAAGCCCAGATGGAAAATCCTGCCCTGTTTTACCCCTGATCTTCCTCTCCAAATAGGTTCGTCAAATAAATGGTTCCTGCTGGGAAAACATTGCAAACTACCGGGCTGGAAACCCAACAATATGTTTTGAATGAGTTGTCATTTAGTCTACAGAAAATGATTTGAATCGAAGAAAATATGTAGGCAAATAAACAAACATAATTTAGATAAATGCAAATGCATACTGTACAAATGAAATCTTTTTACATTTAGTAAAGGAATGAATCGTATCTTTTATTGACTGTTTTAAATTCTGATAAATACTTGCCTATTAAGACAGAATCTGATTATTGTGCAAAATTCTGGTTATGCACCTCAGTGCAGGCACCCAATTACAAGTTGTGTTGACCCTGAATGGAAGGATAGTAAATGAATTTCATAGGTTGCGGATGTTATTGTTCAAGGTGCAGTGGTTGTGACATGGCAAAAGGCAAATGACCTCTGGTACAATGGACCTACTGCACAAGTGGCGCCAATAATCTCCCACTTTCTTGCACAGCAATTGACCCTATGGTACAAGAGGCTCACTCGTGCTCCCGAATTACATTTGTTCCTTTTGTTAAGTCTCCTTATGTCCTGATAAGCACTGCCTCTATAACAGAGGACATTGAAACAGTGACATTGACTCAACTGCACCTGAAAAACAAACCGCCAAAAGGCGTTCAGTGTCCAAACAGGATTTCAGATAAATATTTACTTATCATCTGTGTAATGAGAAACTGGCAATCACACAACAATCTGTCTGTTACTACTGGTTACGCGCACTAATTCTTTTTGAAACACTTGAAATGGCAACTATGTTTTTAGTAGAATATACCCAGTATTGAATGCGTGTTATTAAAAAGCTTCTTAAGGTTATTGTCAGATGTTTAATTATTTTTCAAAGCTACGTTTCCCCCCAAAACATTTTGATGTAATACTAATCTTTCTTGCCTTTCCTTACTCACAGCTCTGAATGTGAGATAGCTCACTTTCTGTATTTTTCTCTCCCCAGATCCCCAAAATGACTTTCCCTTGATTGCCCTTTAACAAGGACTTCATAGTTCTTAAGCGTTTTTCCATAACAATCTTTTAATTTGGGAACAGGTGCAGAATAGGAGATAACATGGAAGAAAAGTCAGTTACCACGAGGGGCGGCACAGTGGTTAGCACCCGCAGCCTCACAGCTCCAGTGACCCAGGTTCGATTCTAGGTACTGTCTGTGTGGAGTTTGCAAGTTCTCCCTGTGACCGTGTGGGTTTCTGCCAGATGCTCCGGTTTCCTCCCACAACCAAAGACTTGCAGGTTGATAGGTAAATTGCCCCTAGTGTAGGTAGGGGAATTGAGGGGATGTGGTAGGAATATGGGATTAATGTATGATTAGTAAAAATGGGTGGTTGATGGTTGGCACAGACCTGGTGGGCCGAAGGGCCTGTTTCAGTACTGTATCTCTAAATCAATAAACTGGTCACTTGCATCTTATCTTTGGTGTTGAAAACTAACACACATGGGAAATTGTAGCTTCCCTAGTCTTTCCCTAGTTATTGTCATCATCCACAAGGAGCTTTGGTTCTTCATCAATTTGAAAAGAAATACCCTTTCTCCTTTACAGCTCAGAATATCCATCTCAGATTTGAGCCAAGGTAAAATGGTAGTGTGGTCAAAAGCCTTTCACTATCCTAAAGGACAATTACAGTCTCAAATCCTATTCGATGACAAACTGCATCCTCTGACCTTTCCCACATTTCATTCATACCTCTAAGTGTGAGGTGGTTGTGGAGCTTTTTGTCTCTGAGATTGAGAATATCTTTGCTCCATTCTCACCTTCTTAATGGTCTCCTTTGCACTAATACTGCTATGATCAGCCCCTCCTCCAAAATTCCTGTTTCCATTTCACTTCTCTATCCAACCACCACCCTACCTCTAACCTCCATTTCCCCTCGAAGGTCTTTGAATGCTTTGTTGACTCCCAGTTCCAACTCTCACTTCTCACTTGAATTGCTTTCATCCAGTTACCAGCCTGTTCCCAGCAGGTTTCCTTGGCTTTTGGGAAGAGGTATTGGGGTAAAAAGGGGGGAGAATTTTGAAAAAAAATAAAATTTTAAAAGTTAATTAATTTCTATTTGGTTTTGTTAGCACAAAGGAGATTTGCTCTTTGCTAACAATTGATTAACATCTGAGAACTGTAGAGCAGAGCTTTGTGTGTGCAAGTAAGCACGCATTGGTAGAACTCTATGGTCCTAGGGAAGAAAGTGAGTTGGAGCTGCAATATAACATCAGCTTTCTGGTCCTGTGCCACTTCACATAGTTAGTATTTTCAAACTGCTATCTGTTATATAACATTGCCCCAAAACATTGCTGTTCTTGAGTACACAACAGGAAAAATGGAGGACGAAATAAAAGTCAGGGACAAGATGACTCCTAATATACAATTCTGCCACCTCCTGGTGTGTTGCATCTCATGCATGTTTCTTTGTGTAGTTTTGAGTAAGCATGTAATCACGATGGGTAAACACTTGAAATGTTAACCTGTCTTTTCTCTTTACATATTCTGACTCATCTGCTGTGTGTTTCCAGCATTTTCTGTTTTAATTTCAGATTTTCCAGCATTTAGGTTTGCACTAAGACCAGCCGTAGATCGTTTGGTAGCACTCTCAACTCTGAGCCAGAAGGTTGTGGGTTCAAGTTCCACTGCACAGGCTTCAACACAAAAATCTAGGCTGACCCTCCAGTGCAGAAGTGAGGGATCGCTGCACTGTCAGAGGCGCTGTCTTTCAGATGAAATATTAAACTGCGGCCCCATCTGCTCTTGCAGGTGGATGTAAAAGATCCCATAGCACTATTTTGAAGAAGAGTAGGGGAGTTATCCCTCGCGTCATTGTTGTTAGTGGGATCTTGTGTGCAAATTGGCAGCCCCATTTCATACATTACAACAGCAGATGCACTTCAAAAGTGCTTCATTGGTTATAAAGCGCCTTGGTGTGTCCTGAGTTTGTGAAAGGTTCTACTTACATGCAAGTCCTTTTTTAAAAATGATTGAGCAATATATCGATAAAGTGGTGTTAAAATCCTGGATTTAGAAATGTAGGAACAGGAATAGTCCATTCAGCCTCTTGAGACTGTTCTACAATTCAGTTAGATCATGGCTGATCTGTATTTTAACTCCAAATACCCACCTTGGTTCTCTAGACCCTTAATACCCTCACTGAACAAAAATTTATCTTAGTTCTGACATTTTCAAATTGAGTTAGTCTCAATGGCTTTCAGCGGGGGAGAGTTCCAGATTGTCACAACCTTTTGTATGATGAATTGGAAAGAATTTAGGCTGCAATGGAGTGAATAGATTAAGATGGGTCAAATGAACTTCCCCATCTATTATCATTTTGTGACCTGCCTCTATTTTGAGATTTCCAAAACTGATGGTGTTTTTCCTTTTCATCTCCACAATATAAATAACTCCAGTTAACCTGTCAGATTACAGTGCAGAAATATCTTTATGATATATTGTTTTACTATGTGAATCACATGCAACAACTGCTGATATAAACTGATTAATATTCATTTTCTAAACTTGGGGAAACCATTCATTTATAAGTAATAATGGTCAAACTGAACAAAGCCACTTCTTGCAACATTTTAATATTGCTTCGTACTTTTTCTTAAACATAAGTTGGGTTGCAAATAAGTTCTATTAGTTATATCAAATGAGTGGAAACATTGAATTGTTATGCACGTCACAATTTCTTTGCAGCAAGTTTGGAAACTCGACTGAACTGAGGATACCCAGCAGTTTGGCTCGCGTCACGTGACCACGGCGGCCAGCTTCACAGGCACCACCCCTATCACGTGTCGCAGGGCGGAGTCCGCCAGAATCCCAGGGTGCATCTCGCTGGCGATGGCCGCCACCATGGAGGAGGAAGAGCTGGAGTTTGTGGATGAGTTGGAGGGTGTCCTAAACTTGACCCCGGAGGTGCAGCAGGCGATAGAGCAGGTACAGGGCAGCCATTATAAAGCGGTGGGAACAGGCTGCAGTTGTTATTAACCTTGGTGAGGGTTGACATTGAATCAAATTAGGAAGGGGCTATTTGTTGTTTTTATTGACAGCTGTCTGCCAGAGCCCTGCTGTATCCCTGACAACGCTCACTGAGTCCAGCATTCAGTCACAGCGACTCTTAGTCATTTGCTTCAACTGTTGGATTGCCTTAATTTTGCATATTGCCGAAACTTGCTGAACAGGGACCTGCACGGGTTCAATTCCCACCCAGGGCTTGAGCACAAAAAATCAAGGCTGACACTCCCAGTGCGGTACTGAGGGACTGCTACACTGTCGAAGCTGCTGTCTTTCGGATGAGACGTTAAGCTGAGGCTCCGTCTGCTCCCTCAGTTGGATGTAAAAGTTCCCATGGCACTATTTTGAGGAAGAGTTATCCCTGGTGTCCTAACCAATATTTATCCCTCAATTAACATTGCAAAAACAGATTATCAGGTCCTTATCACATTGTTGATTATGGGAGTTTTCTGTGTGCATACTGGCTGCTGCGTTTCCTGCAGTAGGACAGTGACTGCACTTCAAAAAATACTTCATTTGCTGTAAAGTGCTTTGAGATGTCTGATGGTTGTGCAATGTGCTATCCAAAGCAAGTTTTTTCATGTACATGGTTGTCACTGGAGATATGTTAGGGGTTACACAAGCTTTGAACCCTTTGCTTAAAACACAGTTCTTTTATTTAGCTTTTATTTAGATGTGTGTAGCTCTGAAACTGAAGCATGCAGGTATCAGGCCCAGTGATGGTGCATCTGCTGTTAATTGACAAACCCCAGTCTGGGCAAAATGGAGTAAATGAGGCAAACCCAGTAGTGAGTAGGTGCACGTACACAATAAGAGGGAACATTAAAACTTCAATCTTTTAACAACAAATTTTCAATAGAAGAGAATCAGGATGAAGAAGGCAAAATTGGTACTTGTGATGATGCATCTTTCTTTCCCAAAGATGCTGACTGGTGCTGGATTACAGTTTCAAGGGTGTCAGCCTAACTTTAGTATGGCATGAGCTTGGACAGTAGGTTTCGGCAGGGTATTTGACTAAATGGGTTACATAGCTGAACCTGATTCTTTGCCATGCATAGATTTCCTGACTGGTATTTTTCCTCTCCCTAAGCAAGTGACATGAATCAATTGTCATGCCCTTGTAGCTGAGATCAGCTAATGCATTACAGACTAAGAATTGAACCACGATCCTCTAGGCTGAATAGTGCTATAGTGGACACTAGTTTCACTTACCAGATTGGAAGGGAAACTGAAACAGTTTTAAAATTGTGCTTACAAAGTGAGGAAGATGGTTGTGGTTATTTGAGGCCAAAAATCTCAGCCCCAGAATATTTCTGCTGTAGTTACTCATGGCAGTGTCCTAAGCCCAGCCATCTTCAGATGCTTCATCAAACACCTTCCCTCCACCATAAGGTCAGAAGTGGGGAAGTTCGGTGATGATGGCACAGTGTTCAGTACCATTTGTAACTCCTCATAATGAAGCACGCCATCTCTGCAGCAAGAAGACCTGGGCAACTTTCAGGGTTTGGCTAATAAGTGGCAAGTAACATTTGTGTGACACAAGTGCCAGGCAATGGCCATCTCCAACAAGAGAAAATCTAGCTGTCTCCTCTTGACATTCAATGGCATTACCATCGCCAGACCTCCACCCTTAACATCCTGGGGTTCATCATCGACCAGAAACTGACTGGACGAGCTACATAAATGCTGTGGCTACAAGAGCAGGTCAGAGGCTGGGAATTCTGCAGAGAGTAACTTGCTTCCTGACTCCCCAAAGCCTTTTCACCATCTACAAGGCACAAGACAGGAGTGTGATGGAATACTCTCCACTTGCCTGGATGAGTGCAGCTCCAACAACACTCAAGAAGCTTAATACTATCAAGGAGAAATCAGCCTGCTTGACGGGCATCTACCACCTTAAGCATTCACTCCTTCCACCCCTGGTGCACCATGGCTGCAGTGTGTACCATCAACAAGATGCACTGCAACAACTAGCCAAGCGTTCTTCGACAGCATCTTGCAAACCTGTGACCTCTACTGTTTAGATGGGCAAGGGCAGCGGACGCATGGGAACACCACCACCTGCAAGTTCCCCTCAAGCCGCACACCATACTGACTTGGAACTATATCTTTCCTTTCTTCACTGTCACTGGGTCAAAATCTTGGAACTCCCTTCCTAATGGCACTGTGGCTGTATGTACACTACATGGACTGTGGCGGTTCAAGAAAGCAGCTCGCCACCACCTTGAGCAGTTAGGAATGGGCAATAAATACTGGTCTTGCCAGGGATGCTCATATCCTGTGAAAGAATAAAAAAAAGTAACAAAACAGCACCTCTTGATTAGTTAGATGTTTTATATGCAACAATTTTCCTACTTGCTAGAAATTTTTTTTTTGACTCCAGCGTTTACCGAAATCAACCATGCAGATTGAATCCTCTTCCTGTTCCTGCCAAAACATCCACAGTTCCATATTTGGAGTAATAACACCTAAAGGCACAGCATTATTTTTCCAAAAATGAAAACTATAGAAATGAATTCATTAGACAAAACCACCCATAAATATCATCGAAAGTTTGCCCTATTGTTGACCGACTCTACTGCAGTCAAAAATTATACACTGGTTGATTTTAAATATTTTCAGAATTCTCCCAAATGCAAGTTAGTGACTAGTTCAATGAATGACTTGTGGATCATGGCAAGTTGTGTGTGAAAGCTGGGAATCTAAGGAGAAGGATACAACTCAAAGGAATGTCAGATGAGTAGGATTGTATTTAACTTTGATTCATGGATAATATTGGATGTTGGTGGGAAAAACACTGAAAGTGAGCAATAAATGATTTGGCCTTCATTGTGTTTAAATAAAATGGACAGGAGGAAAATTTAGCTGTGCTGGTTGGCAGTGTCCTCATTAGAAAGTGACATCGGTAAAATAAGATTTTGGGGTATATAGGTGGATCCATGCATAAAAGATGATGGCCTTGACACTTGGTTGAGACCACGCTGGAATCACTGCGCCCAATTTAATACTGGAAAAGATTCAAAACAAGACACTCAGGGTGGTTCTGAATCTTGGATCCTGGAACTGTATTGAAATGACCAAGGACTTTGACCCAGAACCCATTGTCCTTTGGGGGGGAAACCAAGGGCTCGGGAGCAGAATGAGTTTTTAAAATCAAGAAGTCAGTAGGTGGTTGTGGAGCATCTGTTTGTAGGAGCAGCGTTGTCTTTTTACCTTTTGAGATCTGGGTTCATACACAGAACAGCCTGAAGGCTTTCTGGGTAAAGGGTCCTTTTTTGTGAACTAAGGTTTTAGCTATCTGTCCTATTCCTGCAGTGTGAATCTGTAGTTCAAAACTGTAGTTCAAACTTGTCCATATTTTTTTTTTTAAAATAAAGAAGCTACAGATAATTGGTGTGGGAATTGGCAATCTTCAGTTGATGGAGGCAGAGCTACTCATCTCCAGGATTAACGTGCATTGTAAAGAATACTTAATTTTACCCGAGCAGGAGTTGATGCCTTCAGGAGAGGAAAAGGGGAGAAGTTGCAAAATAAAAACAAGAGCTAGCATATAAACTGCGAACCGTAAGAGACTTAAATAATTTTTCTCAGCTTCACATATAAAAAATTGCTAAAAGTAAATTAAAACTGCACAGATTCTTTCCTGAGGATTGTGCAGAGTCAGATAGGGGCCTTGGTGTTGTTGAATGATAAATATTGAATAAAGTGCTTGACAAATCATTTTCATTGAACCACACAGGTGTTCCCCAGCCAGGACCCCTTGGACAGGGCTGATTTTAATGCGGTGGAATACATCAACACACTTTTCCCAACAGAACAGGTAGGACAACTGAAGGGATGGTTGAATTTATTTTCTATGCAGTGTGGTTTCTCCATATGTTCTTCCAACTAGTGACTATGTTGTTCTGGTCAACTGAAGGTTAAGGACTGTCTATTCCAGCCATCAGGAGATACTTGATGACAGTTGTCTGGAATTAAGCAGTAAAGCAGAGTGTATTTCATTTACGTGGCATTTTTAAAAATTCTGTGTTCTTATGAAAAAGTTCATTCGTTGAGTCATATGGAGGCATTTATTCAGTGTCGAGTTCCTTAGTGAGACTCCTGGAGAGTGCAAAAAAAAGTCATTCACTCATTACTGGTTATGGAGCATTGTTGTCGACAAGATGGCTGTTGAATTTGTCTACATAACCGTGACTGTGCTCAAATTAATTGATTTTACATGAAATCCTTTGAACATTTCTGAGAGGATATATTGAGTTAGTGAGTCTGCAAACCAGAAACGGGCCATTTGGCTCCAAGTGCTAAGGTGCTATGTAAATGCCATTTATTTGTAATGAATTTTGAATCAGAGACAGCTCTGCGTTTCCCATCGCTGATAGGAAAGGATGCTATCATAAAACTTTGTCACTTCTATTGGCTTATTGTCTGTTTGAGACCAGATATGGCAGGTCACCAGGAAACTGTAAATAAAGGAATTAAAGCCAAGCTTTTTCTCACAGGTAGGAGAGCTGACTTTCTCACTCAAAACACTGCTCTGTTTTATAAATAACTAAAAAAAATATATTCAGTATGATTCTCATTGATGTTCTGGCAAATCATTACCAGTGGATACTTGCCAGGTCACACCTCCTTACTGCCTGGTTGCTTCAGTAACATCACTTAAAGGGAGGTGTTGTGGAGCAGCTGCATTTGAAGCAATGTGTACCACAACTTTGGATTATATTCAGCCAATAGCATACTTCCTTGAATTGGGTGGCCCTGAGCAGTCAGGGACCCCAGTGCATTCAGTGGAGCCCCCCCACTGGGATGCCTCCTGTTAGTTATTTCTGGAGCAGGCAAGCAGCAAGAAAGCTCAACTATGAGGTTTTTGTTGGAAGTAAAGATTTGACAAAGTGCCAAGAAGAATTTTTTTACGTATGTTGAATGGAATACCTACCGAGTGACTGGCTACAGAGCAGCACCGGTGTGGGGATGAACTTGGTAGCAGTTCTCAGCCCTCCCCTTAGCCATGGAACGTATACGGCATATAGGAAAACCATTTAGAAAAAGGTAAGGGACGGAAATAAGACTTGTCCAAAAAAATTACCTTAAGGGAATATTTCAGATTGTAGTAGGAGTTGCTAATCTAATGGAGTTGTCCAAATCCTTTAAAAAGATCCTGTATCGGGTTTTCTGAATCTTTGGTGATTGTTGCCATCAATTCAGCCCTTGTACAAATTAATCGTCTTCAAAATGACTGTTGGGTAATGTGCTAGCTATTTGCAATTGATGATGGGCAATAAATGCTGGCCTTGCTAATGACTCCCAAATCCTGTGAATGAATTAAAAAAAAAACTAGTGCAGGATAAGTCAGATGTCAGTGCCTAAACTGACACTGAAGCGAAGGGAGTCTCACTAATTTTCACTTTGGGAGGTCAGGTTGGATGCTGACTTTGGATTCATGCTGCATTTGCAGTATAACTGCAGTGTTGCTGTGAGACAGTCTTTTTCTACTGATGCTGTAATGTGAATGCCGCCTTAGTTACTTGTGAGGAAAGCACAGAACTCAACAGGTAGACAATCTGATCAACTTTCTTGCCTTACTATTGTGTCTGTTTAGTGCCAGGGCTATTCCCCTCAGGGGATGCTGATCAACATATAGGTTTTTGTTCCAGGAGAAGTGATCGTCCTTCCCGACTTGTCAGCAGCTTTTGACATGGTTGACCACATAATCCTCCTACAACGCCTCTTCACTGTCATCCAGTTGGGTAGTACTGCACTCATTTGGTTCCATTCTTACCTTGCAATGGCTTCCCTTCCTGCTCCCACACATTACCTCTGGTGTCCCCCAAAGATTTATGCTAGGCCTTCTACTATTTCTCATCTAAATGCTGCCCTTCAGCAGCATCATCTGAAAGCACAGTTAGTTTTCACATGCGTGCTGACAACACCCAACTCTACCTCACCACCACCTTTCGACTACTCCACTTTTGCTTAATTATCAGATTGCTTATCCACCATCCAGTACTGGATGAGTAGAAGTTTCCTCCATTGAAATATTGGGAAGACCAAAGCCATTGTCTTTGTTCCCCGTCACAAACTCTGTTCCTGAACTACTGACTCCATCTCTGTTCCTGGCAACTGTCTTTGACTAAATCAGTCTGTTCGCAACCTTGGTGTCATAGTTGACCCCGAGATGAGCTCCTGACCACATATTGGCGCCATCACTAAGACTGCCTATTTCCACCTCCATTACATCACCCGACTCAGTCCCTGTCTCAGCTCGTCTGCTGCTGAAACCCTCACTCATCTCTTTGTTAACTCTGGACTTGACTACTCTAATGCACGCCTGGCTGCTCTCCCACATTCTACCCTCTGTAAATTTGAGGTCATCTAAAACTGCTGTCTGTGTCCTTACTGGCACCATATCCCATTTGCCCAGCACTCCATGCTCGCTGACCTACATTGGCTCATCCTTGTTTTCAAATTGCTCCATGGCCTCACCCCTCCTTTTCTCTGTAACCTCCTCCAACTCCATAATGCTCTCTAACTCTGGCCTCTTGTGTGTCACCGATATTAATTGTTGCACCATTGGTGGCCGTGCCTTCAGCTGTCTGGACCCTGAGCTCTGGAATTCCTTCTCAAACCTCTCTGCCCCCTTTCCTTCTTTACTCCTTAAAACCTACCTCTCTGTCCATGCTTTTGGCCATCTGCCCTAATATCGCTTTATGTGGGCTTGTGTCAGTTTTTGCTTTATAATGCACCTGTGAAGCACTTTTGGACATTTTGTTACGTTAAAGGTGCTATATAAATACAAGTTGTTGTTCTTGCCTGTATTAGTGTGCCATTTGTGTGACTGTTACTTAATAATTGAATAGCATTGAAAAATCCTCTGTTAGCCATTCTTCTAAGTGAATGGCCCAACATATATTAACTATATTAGATGGAGTGAGTTGGATCTATATGAATAATAGAACTGTATTGAATAGATTGAAAGATTTGATATTTGCTTGAAGGATTAACTGTGCATTTGTTATGCTCCGCTAGGAGTCACTGCTTTACTGAATTTAAAGCTGCTCTTTACTAGTTTAGCCTTTCACAGACTGAATGTTCTCATTCTTGCTTTTCTTTCTCCCCTAAGTCTTTAGCCAACATTGATGAAGTTGTAAACAAGATTAGACTAAAGATAAGGTGAGTGAAATAAATTATTAACTCTTTACTGGTAGTAAGGATTCCACAATGTACCAGTTAATAGTGCCTCATTTAAATGTGCATACAAGTGAAAATTGCCATTCCAATCATTTCTATCCTTAAGGTGTTTGACAAGAGTAGTTTTTAATTTACATTACCTGATGCTGTTTTGCACCACGGCCCCTACCCTGTTCCATCCACCCCACCTCTTTGGTTTGGTCTCTTCTGCAATGGGGAGACCAAATGCAGATTGGGTGACCGCTTTGCGGAACACCGCTCAGTCCGGAAGCATGACCCCGAGCTTTTGGTTGCTGGCCATTTCAACACCTCCACCCCCAACTGCTCTCATGCTCACATCTGGGCTGGGTCCTGGGCTTGCTGCAGTGTTCCAGCGAACATCAATGCAAGCTCGAGGAACAGCATCTCATTTACCGGTTAGGCACACTACAGCCTGCCAGACTGAAGATTGAATTTAATAATTTCAGAGCATGACTGGGCCCCCCCCTTTAATTGTTTAGTTATTTTTTCTTTTTTCCTTTTTTATTTGGTTAGTTTATTTTAGTTTTTTTTAGTGTGTTTAGTTTGTTTCTACTGTGCCTACCCACTGTTTTCTGTTTTTTAAAACATTATTTTAATGTTTGTGCTTGGAGTGCTTTGTGCTTTACAGTCTATTCACACCCTCTCTGTACTAATGCTTTGTCTTTCAGCGCACCATTAGCATACTGTTTGCCTTTGTTCCATGACCTTCTGATCAGTTATTCTCTTGTCCTGTCAACACTTCCTCTTTTGTTATCTCTTGCCCCACCCCCCCGCTTTACTTGCTTAAAATCTTTTATATTTCTAATATTTGTCAGTTCTGAAGAAGGGTCACTGACCTGAAACGTTAACTCTGCTTCTCTCTCCACACATGCTGCCAGACCTGCTGAGTATTTCCAGCATTTCTTGTTGTTCAGATTTCCAGCATCTGCAGTATTTTTATTTTATTTTATTTGGCTTGTTAGTCATGAGTTACCAAAACTGTGCTGGCTCTTATCAGTCTACACTTTTCCAAATGCTCACATACTTTCACTGATAACAGATTCAGTCAACTTTTCCACTACTTTATTTACCAACATTTACTTAGTTTGTCCTTTTCTCCTTTTCAATATCAGCAACTTCCATTCACATGGCACACATTGCGCAGTAAAATACCCAAGGCATGGACACAGAGCCAAAAAATGGAATTTTAGGAGGGGTGATGAAAAGCTTGGTTGAATTAGTGGATTTTAAGGAAGGCATCAAAGGAGGGGGAAGTAGTGAGACAAGGAAATTTAGGGAAGAAATTCCAGCTAGTGGGATTTGAGTCGCCAAAGGTATGACTGATGATGATAACAAAAAGGGAGGGAGTAATACACGCAAACTTGGGGTCGAGATTGGAGAATTTGGGTTGGTGGTAGTACAGGGATTTCCAAGATTTCTAAGTGGGGTTGGGGGTGTGTGGGATTGAGGCCAGGTAAAGATAAAGGCAAGAATTTTAAGTATTATGGGCCTAGGAACCAATGCAGATCAGTGAGAGCTGGGTGACGAACAAGAGACTTAGGGTAGATTAAAATAGCCCCACCCTACAGCCTGAAAAACTGCCTGTTTTAGGAATAAGTGCCAGAAGGAGAAAGCCCCACCATCTTTCCTTGACCTTCAATGCAGCTACCATTGTCAAGTCCCTTACCTTCAACATCGTGGAGCTCATTGACCAGAAGTGAACCTGGACCAGCCATGTCAACGCAGTGGCTAAAAGCAAAGGGCAAATGCTGGATTCTGTGCTGAGTGATTCACTTCCAGACCGCTTAAAGCCTCTACACCTTTTACAGGACTAAATAGAGTTTGATGTAATATTCACAACTTGGTGATGGCTATGGCCACAATAACATGCAAGTAACCTGACACCAAGCAATTTGCTTAATTGGTGGCTCTCTCAGTGGACTCAATATCCATTCCCTCCACTACCAGTGCACTGTGGCTGCAGTATGTACAGTTTACAGGATGCACTGCACCAACTCATCAAGGTTACTTCAACAGCACTTTCTCATCTACATCTACCAAAGATAAGGACGAGAGAGGCAATATTGTGGGAATGCCATCACCTCCAAGTTTCGATCCAAGTCACACACCATCCTGACTTGGACATATATTGCTGTTCCTTCATTTTTGTTGGGCTAGTATCCTGAAATACCCTACCTTACACTTGTGGCAGCACCATCACAATAAGGACTGCAACAGTTCAAACGCATTAGTTTATCCATTACCGTTTTTCTAATAGCACAAATCCCCTTTACTATTTCCCATTCCCTTACTTTAAAAAAAAACTCATCCTTGTCTTCAAATTCCTCCATGGCCTCCCCCTCTCTATAACCTTCTACAGCCCTGCAACCCTCTTGTTATCTTCGCTCCTGCAATTCTGGCCTCTTGAGCATTCCGGATTTTATTTGCTCCAGCATTGGTGGCCGTGTCTTCTGCTGTGGAAGCCGTAAACTCTCGAGCTCCCTCCCTAAACCTCTCTACCTCTCTTTCCTCCTTTAAGGTGTTGCTTAAAACTTAAAAGCAAAATACTGCAGATGCTGGAAATCTGAAATAAAAACAAGAAATGCTGGAAATACTCAGCAGGTCTGGCAGCATCTGTGCAGAGTGAAGCAGAGTTAACGTTTCAGGTCAGAAACCCTTCTTCAGAACTGACAAATATTAGAAATGTAAAAGGTTTTAAGCAAGTAAAGCGGGGGTGGGGCAAGAGATAACAAAGGTGAAGGTGTTGATAGAACAGGCTCACAGAGAATAACTGACCCGAAGGTCATGGAACAAAGGCGAACGGTATGTTAATGGTGCGCTGAAAGACAAAGCGTTAGTACAGAGAGGGTGTGAATGACTGTAAAGCACAGAGCACTCCAAGCACAAACATAAAAAAAATACATTAAAAAAAATCAAAACAGTGGGTAGGCACAGTGGAAACAAACTAAACAAACGGAAAAACCTAAAATAAAATAACCAAATAAAAAAGGAAAAAGAAAAAATAACTAAGCATAAAAAGGGGGACCCTCTGACCATCCCCTCTGTGACCCTAACCGCCTCCTCTTCGCAATGGATGTCCAACCTCTCTACACCTCCATCCCGCACCAGAACGGTTTGAGGGCTCTCTGCTTCTTCCTTGAATAGAGGCCCAACCAGTCCCCATCCACCACCACCCTCCTCCGCCTGACTGAACTTGTTTTTACATTGAACAACTTCTCCTTCACTCGCTTCATTCAAGTAAAAGGTGTTGCTATGGGTACCTGCATGGGTCCCAGTTATGCTTGTCTTTTTATGGGATATGTGGAACATTTCTTGTTCCAGTCCTACTCAGGCCCCCTCCCCCAACTGTTTTTCCGGTTCATTGATGACTATATCGGAGCCGTTTCCTGCTCCCGTCCGGAACTAGAAAACCTTATTAACTTTGCTTCTAATTTCCACCTTCTCTCACCTTCACATGGTCCATCTCCGACACTTCCCATCCCTTCCTCGACTTCTCTGTTTCCATCTCTGGGGATAGGCTGTCTACGAATATTCATTTTAAGCCCACCGACTCCTACAGCTACCTCGACTACACTTCACACGCTGCCTCCTGTAAGGACTCCATTTCATTCTGCCAGTTTCTCCGTCTCTGACGCATCTGCTCTGATGCTACCTTCCACGACAGCGCTTCCGATATGTCTTCCTTTTTCCTCAGCCGAGAATTACCCCCCCCCCCCATTGTGGTTGACCGGGCCCTCAACCGTGTCCGGCCCATTTCCCGCACCTCTACCCTCACCCCTTCCCCTCCCTCCCAGAACTGCGACAGGGTTCCCCTTGTCCTCACTTTCCACCCCACCAGCTTCCAGATCCAAAGGATCATCTTCCGCCACCTCCAGCGTGATGCCACTGTCAAATGCATCTTCCCCTCCCTTCCCCTGTCAGCATTCCGAAGGGATCGTTCCCTCCACGACACCCTCGTCCACTGCTCCATTACCCCCACCACTTCGTCCCCTTCCCATAGCACCTTTCCCTGCAATCGCAGGAGGTGTATTAACTGTCCATTTACCTCCTCTCTCCTCACTATCCCAGGCCCCAGACGCTCCTTTCAGGTGAAGCAGCGATTTACTTGTACTTCTTTCAATTTAGTACACTGTATTCGCTGCTCACAATGCGGTCTCCTCTATATTGGGGAGACCAAACGCAGATTTGGTGACCGCTTTGCGGAACACCTCCGCTCAGTCTGTAAGCATGACCCCGAGCTTCTGGTTGCTTGCCATTTCAACACACCCCCCTGATCTCATGCTCACATCTCTGTCCTGGGATTGCTGCAGTGTTCCATCGAACATCAGCGCAAGCTTGAGGAGCAGCACCTCATTTACCGATGAGGCACACTACAGCATGCTGGACTGAACATTGAGTTCAATAATTTCAGAGCATGACGGGTCCCTCTTTTTATGCTTAGTTATTTTTTCCTTTTTTCTTTTTCCTTTTTTATTTGGTTATTTTATTTTAGGTTTTTCAATTTGTTTAGTTTGTTTCCACTGTGCTTACCCACTGTTTTGGTTTTTTTAATGCGTTTTTTTATGTTTGTGCCTGGAGTGCTCTGTGCTTTACAGTCATTCACACCCTCTCTATACTAACACTTTCAGTATACCATTAACATATCGTTCGCCTTTGTTCCATGACCACCTGGTCAGTTATTCTCTGTGAGCCTGTTCTATCAACACCTTCACCTTTGTTATCTCTTGCCCCACCCCCGCTTTACTTGCTTAAAACCTTTTACATTTCTAATATTTGTCAGTTCTGAAGAAGGGTTTCTGACCTGAAACGTTAACTCTGCTTCACTCTCCACAGATGCTGCCAGACCTGCTGAGTATTTCCAGCATTTCTTATTTTTAATTCTTAAAACTTAGTTCTTTGACCAATCTTTTGATCATCTGCCCTAATAACACATTATGTGGGTTGGTGTTGAATTTTGTTTGATAACACTCCTGTGCAGTGTGTTGGGATGTTTTGCTTTGTTAAAATTGCTATGTAAATGTAAGTTATATGCAAGACTTTTAATATATTACTCGTCAGTCTTCTATGGCAATACACATAGGGTATCAAGACTAAGTGTAGTATTCAAGTGAAGTGACAGTGTGGGCGGGGAATAATTGGACCAGAGCGTCCACACACAATTCAGTTCACATCTTCAAATTATACACGCTTATCTTTATTTTTATATAATATTTTGAAATTATATTCTTAAAATTAAATTGCAACATTTATGGCAGTGCAGGAAGTAAAGTTGGTAGAAACATAGGAGCTTCTCTGCTGTACAGGTTGAGGTCCTGGGGACTGCAAAACTGATGTGCTACAGCACCATTATTGGTGAGAGGGAGTAATCACCACATGACAAGTTTCTATGAGAAGTTTCCATTGTACAAGCAAAGGGATTTATAATGAGGAATGTTGACACAAAAGTGTGCTAAAAATGAGAGTCAAGTTTCGTACGCAAAGGTTGTGTTGATAGATTTTAAAAAATATATTATACACTTTGCACGGTGCTTGCAAAGATTACATTGTATATTGAGTTTATTGGCACAGATGCACATACTCTGGGAGCAATATGTAATTAAGTGTTGAAGCACTTTGGTCTTGGTTCCTTGGGTTGGTGGGAATTGCAAGGGGCCCTTCCTACATTAATGGAGGCATCTCGTTCGTTGGGTCACCAGGAAACGCTTTTTAAATGGAGAAAAATGTGCAGTCTTTGCTGAGTTTATTCTTTGAACAAACCTAAATAATTGAACTTAAAATAGCTCTTTAAAAAGCTTTGACACAGTAGACAGCACCATCCTCCAATGTTTATTTTTCATTCAGCTTAGTAGGGTTGCCCTTGTTCGGTTCCACTGTGTTACCTATCTCCAGCAATGGCTTCTTTTCCTGGCTCTCCCCCCTACCATCTCCCCCCCCCCCCCCCCCCGCCCCCCAGCCCCTCATTTATGTGCTACGCCTTAATGACACTAATGCAGAAGTAGGGCCAGCTTCCACATGCTCACTGATGCCACCTATTTCTATCTCTCCACTTCCTCTACTTCTACACCACCTCTCTTGACCACATCACTGACTCCATGTTGACAGACTGGTTATCAGACAACCAGCCTTGAAGGAGCCACAATTTTTTCCAGTCAAACATTGGAAGGACTGAAATCACCAACCGTCAGATCCTGCCAAAAACTCCATATGCTTGCCACTAATTCCACGCCCGATCCTGGCAGCTGTCTTGGGCTGAACCAGACTGTTGGTAATCTTGGCATCTTATTTGACCCATACTGAGTCTCTAACCTCATATCCTTTCCAACTCAAAGACCGTCTACTTCCAACTCTATAACATTGTCTGCCTTCGCCCTATTCCAGTCCATCGACTGAAACCCTCATCATGCCTTTCACTTTCAAAGCTTTCTTGGGTGGCCTCCCATCTTCCAGCCTCTCTAAACTTCACCTTAACTAAAACTTTTCAAATTATTGTTAGATATGTGAAATATTAATCCCTCAGTTGCATACCAGTGTTTGTCTAGCCAATCTGCATTAATTCTGTTAGTTAAGGACATTAATTTACACTTGAGTAAATTCAAATTTGGACGGCTGGTGATTTGCGCTTGAATGGAGTGTTGCAAGAGCAGGAGCAGCCCAGCAGGGTGCATCACTTTCACACTAATCTTAAAGTGTGCTTTTCTTGCCTCAGATGGCTGCAGTGTTCCCAACAATAGTCCATAGACTGTAGCTGTTTACAGTGCATGTTGTGCAGGGAATTGTAAATTAGCTAAAACAGCTCATGATCTGTGTATGGCATAGATTAATTTTGCAATATTTACGATCACCCTGCAACAGTTGTACAAATAGTTGTGGGATCTTGCTGTATGCAAAGCAGCCGACATCACAATGTTTACTTTTAAGTACTTTGTGTGTAGAACAGTTTGAGAGGTTTCATAAGGTGCTATATTAATGTAGGCATTTCTTTTACAAAAATGTCCTGGTTGTCTAACAAAAGATGCAATATCTACAAAGTATTCTTTTTTTTTCTTTCTTTTTCTTTTGGGCCTCCTTATCTCGAGAGACAATGGATATGCGCCTGGAGGTGGTCAGTGGTTTGTGAAGCAGCGCCTGGAGTGGCAATAAAGGCCAATTCTGGAGTGACAGACTCTTCCACAGGTGCTGCAGAGAAATTTGTTTGTCGGGGCTGTTGCACAGTTGGCTCTCCCCTTGCGCCTCTGTCTTTTTTCCTGCCAACTACTAAGTCTCTTCGACTCGCCACAATTTAGCCCTGTCTTTATGGCTGCCCGCCAGCTCTGGCGAATGCTGGCAACTGACTCCCACGACTTGTGATCAATGTCACACGATTTCATGTCGTGTTTGCAGACGTCTTTATAGCGGAGACATGGACGGCCGGTGGGTCTGATACCAGTGGCGAGCTCGCTGTACAATGTGTCTTTGGGGATCCTGCCATCTTCCATGCGGCTCACATGGCCAAGCCATCTCAAGCGCCGCTGACTCAGTAGTGTGTATAAGCTGGGGGTGTTGGCCGCTTCAAGGACTTCTGTGTTGGAGATATAGTCCTGCCACCTGATGCCAAGTATTCTCCGAAGGCAGCGAAGATGGAATGAATTGAGACGTCGCTCTTGGCTGGCATACGTTGTCCAGGCCTCGCTGCCATAGAGCAAGGTACTGAGGACACAGGCCTGATACACTCGGACTTTTGTGTTCCGTGTCAGTGCGCCATTTTCCCACACTCTCTTGGCCAGTCTGGACATAGCAGTGGAAGCCTTACCCATGCGCTTGTTGATTTCTGCATCTAGAGACAGGTTACTGGTGATAGTTGAGCCTAGGTAGGTGAACTCTTGAACCACTTCCAGAGCGTGGTCGCCAATATTGATGGATGGAGCATTTCTGACGTCCTGCCCCATGATGTTCGTTTTCTTGAGGCTGATGGTTAGGCCAAATTCATTGCAGGCAGACGCAAACCTGTCGATGAGACTCTGCAGGCACTCTTCAGTGTGAGATGTTAAAGCAGCATCGTCAGCAAAGAGGAGTTCTCTGATGAGGACTTTCCGTACTTTGGACTTCGCTCTTAGACGGGCAAGGTTGAACAACCTGCCCCCTGATCTTGTGTGGAGGAAAATTCCTTCTTCAGAGGATTTGAACGCATGTGAAAGCAGCAGGGAGAAGAAAATCCCAAAAAGTGTGGGTGCGAGAACACAGCCCTGTTTCACACCACTCAGGATAGGAAAGGGCTCTGATGAGGAGCCACCACAAAGTATATCCCATAACAATGTTAACTCATGGGAATATAGGCTCTTGAGGTCATTTACCCTCGCGTTCCTGTTCCACCATTCAATGAGATCATGGTTGATTGGTGACCTAACTCCATATACCCACCTTTGTCCCATATCCCTGATACCGTTGGTTAGAAAAAATCTCTCTGATTTAAAATTAACTATTAATCTAACATCAATTGCCGTTTGCAGAAGGGAGTTCCAAACTTCTACCACCCTTTGTGTGTAAGTGTTTCCTAACTTCACTCTGGAAAGGCCTGGCTCTAATTTTTAATACTATACTTCCTAGAGAACAAGACTCCCCAACCAGCAGAAATAATTTATCTCTATCTACCCTAACAGTTCCCCTTAATATCTTGAAAACTTTGATCAAATCTCCCCATAACCTTTTAAGTTCTAGGGAATACAGCCCTAGTTTGTGTGATCTCATAATTTAACCCTTAGAGTCCAGGTATCATTCTTATAAATCTACGCTGCACTTCTGCTAAGATCAGTATATTATTCTTAAGGTGTGGTGCCCAGAACTGCTGACAGTCCTCCAGGGTTAGTCGAAACAGAGCTTTGTATAGTTGTAATATAACTTCTACCTCCTTGTATTCTAGTCCTCCTAGATATAAAGGCCAACATTCCATTAGCTTTTTTGATTATTTTCTGTGCCTGTCTGAAATATTTTAATCTGTGTATATGGACCCCAAGTTTCTTTGAATTTCCATTGTTTGTAGCTTTTCACCATTTAGAAAACACTCTGTTCTTTGCTTTTTAGGCCCAAATCAGATGAACTCTTATCTGCCTATATTAAAATCAATTTGTCACTGTTAAGATTTAATGTTAATATTTCTTTATAATTTTATCCTTCGATCCACATTGCTTACAATGCCACCTGTCTTTGTGTTATCAGCAAATCTGGATATGTGACTTTCTATTGCACCATCTTCTCTTCTTTGGCCTCGTCAAGAGAGAGACGATGGGTAAGCGCCTGGAGGTGGTCAGTGGTTTGTGAAGCAGTTGTAGAGTGACAGACTCTTCCACAGGTGCTGCAGATAAAATTGGCTGTCGGGGCTGTTACACAGTCGGCTTTTCCATTGTGCTTCTGTCTTTTTTCCTGCCAACTGCTAAGTCTCTTTGACTCGCCACACTTTAGCCCCGCCTTTATGGCTGCCCACCAGCTCTGGCGATCACTGGCAACTGACTACCACGACTTGTGATCAATGTCACAGGACTTCATGTCGTGTTTGCAGACGTCTTTAAAGCGGAGACATGGACGGCCGGTGGGTCTGATACCAGTGACGAGCTCACTGCACAATGTGTCCTTGGGAATCCTGCCATCTTCCATGCGGCTCACTTGGCCAAGCCATCTCGAGCGCCGCTGGCTCAGTAGGGTGTATATCCTGGGGATGTTGGCCGCCTTGAGGACTTCTGTAACTTTTCTGTAATTTCCTGGTTTCCCCCCACCCCCTTCACCTTTCTTAAATAGTGGAATGATGTTCCCAATATTTAGTCTAAAGGAACAGTTCTTGAACTGAGGGAGCTTTAGAATATTATAGTTAGGGCATCTGCAATGTTCTCACCTACTTCCTTTAAAACCTTGGAATGGAAAGCATCTGATCTGGGGGATTTGTTACTATTTAGTGCCATTATTTTCTTCATTACTGTTATTTTACACAATCAAAGCCAGGCATTGTTATTGAACTGCAGTTAATATGACCTTTCTAAAGACAAGTTTCAGAATAATGTAAGTATATATAATAGATTTTTGACAGTCTACATTCCAAGGTCGTACTGTACTATTTAGCAGCATTTTCCCAGATCAATTCAATGGCGTGTCAGTCTCTCTTTATATTTGTTCCATCTGTTCAGTAGTCTTTTCTGCGGGAACAGTTGTATGATCTTGCCAGATTAGGGCAAAAAAAGTATTTCACTTTTAATAACAAAATGGACAAAATCTGAGCTTTGCTGTAGTTTCTGTTGGAAGAAGGAAAATCTAGTTTGACTGCATGAAAATCATTAGGAAATTCAATGAGGAGTTTGTGAATTATTGTAATTTTTCACATGAATTGCACATTCATAAGTAGTGTAGATTTTACCCTATCATTAGAAACATTTTTCTGTATAAAGTACTAGCATATAATGCACTTTTAAGAAAAATTGAGCTTTTTCTGTGTGACATGATGCCTATTATGTCTGAAAATCATTTCAAGATTTGTTTTTGTAAAATCATAACTACTTCGAATCCATTTTCAGTCTGTAATATTGCATGTTATGTGTGAACATTTTGGCAGTGAAATAAGTAACTTAAAAATCTGATTCAGCTAAAACTTGAAGCCATTGTATGAGTATTAACTTGGTGGAGGTGTTTGTGTCTCCTTAATTAGTCTTTGCAAACCAATCAAAGCGACTCTTTCAATAATAACAAATAGTTTGTGGAATATATGGTGTTCTGGTTACTTGGAGTTATGGGAGAAGATTTGAAAGTCGTCAACATCAGCTAATGAATTGGTGAATACTGGAATTCTGTTTGTGCTGAAGTTTTGTGGACATTTATCAATCAGTCAACATTGCTTGCTTGGCATTGACTCAGTACTCAGAGGTGTGGACAGATTTACTTTCCATTTTACAAAAGGCCTGTGCTTATATTTTTAAAGCAGCAGCTACATAATTCCTTGCATTTGAAGGCTGTAAACGGAGGCATTTTTCTATTCTGTGTCTAGGCTCTTAATACAGGGAAGAATGTTTGTCCTCTTTCCATCAGGAGACTTTCTGCCAGAAAGAATAAGGCAAAAATAGCAAGCACAGCTAAACAGTCCACTCTTTTGTGTGAAGAGAAATGCAGCGGCTCTGTGGTGTTTACAATGTGGGGGCCCACAGCAGCAAAAAAACACATTGTGTTTAAAAAGACATGCGTGGCTGGAAATGAAGCATTTGTATCAGGGCACTTGCCATTCTCTCCCATTTACCTGACCGTAAATACTCGGTTGCCACCTCTGTAACTTTAAAAAGACAATGTTTAAGGCAAAACGTCACTCTACTGGTCTTGCATTTGTTGATCACTTGTCTGAAGAGCCCTTCCTGATTGTAGTTTTGCAAAAGAAATGATTATATTCATGTAATCTCCAATTACTTTATGTCCACCCGAGATGTGCTGGTGTGACAGGCCATGTTGAGAGTTCGGTCACAAACACTGATGTTTTTAATAATTTTTCTGTCTCTCTATTATATATAGTTTTCTGAATAATGTGCACCTCTGGCACATTTGTCATTGGCAGTGGTACTGTAATGTTAATTTTTTCATACCTATGTGTTATGCCTGGGGTCACACATCTTTGTCATGTCAGAAATCCCTTATTTCCAATGTTTTTTCAAACTGACTTGCCTCAGGCTGATTAGAATCGTACAGGAGTCCTTTCGATCTATCATGCACGTGCTGGCTCTTTGAAAGAGCTGTCCAATTAGTCTCACTCCCCTGCTCTTTCCCGCATGGCCCTACAGATTTTTTTCCCTTCATGTATTTATCCAGTTCCCTTTTGAAATCACGATTGAATCTGCTTTCACCATCCTTTCAGGCAGTGCATTGCAGACCGTAACTACTCAAACTCCCTGGTGAACTCTGATTGCCCAAGCCCTTTATTCCATCTCCAAACTGCAGTGGCGCTGTTAAGGCCTTTATGTCAGTGTTTTCATTCTGTATCTTTGGATGGCCTGCTTGCAGGTTTTCAGCTGGGAAGAGTGTTAAAATTTTTATCAGCAACGATTGAAGGTCCCAGCCAGGAGTAATGTTTAAAACATTGTCTTTTCAAACCCTGAGTTGCCTTTATTCGAGTCCTGGCCAGGAGTGCCCAGGAGGAACTAAGTTAGAAAACAGGCTTCTCTGAAATACATTAATGAAATAAAAGTTGCTTCAGAGAATGGGCTTTTGATGAATTAATTCAATCAAATTTGCTTTCAGTTGGTCAGCAATTTGAAAGGAAGGGCTCAGCGCACTGACTTCAGTGGAATATTATTAAAACTAGCTGCCTGTCTGCGAAAGTGATCTTTCCACAGAGTAAAGAATTAAATAAAATGGGTCTCCGGCAGGACAATAACCTAAAACATGGGAAAGGATGACTGAGGGACTTGGCCACAAGGACAAAATCGGCATATCAGAAGCAAGTGTATGAAAAAGTAATTTGAAGAAAAAAAACACAGGAAATAAATCTTTTAGTGTTAGAAAGAGCCGTGACTCGAACTGTGGCTAAACCATGACACAGGAGGTCTGTGTGACAGACAGGAAGTGTGCACTAAACACTGGACTTTTAGATTGTTATATGGTACAATGTTCTTGTCATTATAAAACATATGTTCTGCAATTTACTGAGTGAAAATACAGCATCTGGCTGCATCCATTTCAATTGCTAACTTCACATTTGTTTAGCAATGAAAAATTCATATGAATCGTCTCCTCCCCCACTGAGTGATAGAAATAGGTGCCACATAGTTCCGTGAGGCACCTGAAATTTCAATAAAATGCATTGCAAGGCCTGATGTCCAAGACTGCTGCCTACCACCACCTCCGCCCCTGCACCCCAAAACAGACACATTCCACATAGCCCAAGCTTCAAGTGTTTTTTGATGGATTACAGATTTTCAGGTCTTAAAGTCATGACATTCTACCACTAATAGTGAGTGTTCACTTCAGTCTACACAAAGCGTGGTTTATTATGTAGTATTTGAGGATTTACGTGTGATGAAATTGAAGCATTTTTGTCCGTGAAGGGTTATTTATTTATTGGATCACAGTACATGGGGTATAAATTAAATATTGCTAGCTAATTCATCAAACTGCAGAGAATACACAGGATGGCCTGATAGATCAGAAACTTTGGTAAATGCACAATTAGGTTGTTCCCATCGAAAAGAAAAAGTGATTTAATGGGCTGAATTTTATAAGCCCCTCGACGTCGGGGGGGGGGGGGGGGGGGCGGGGCCATAAAATACTTGTGGGAGTGGCCCGCCAGATCCCCTGCGCCGAGAAGGCCCTGCCACATTTTGCCAGTGGTGGCGAGGCCTTGGGGCGGCTCCCCCAAAACCGCTTGGCAGCAGGGCCTTCATTTAAACAGTTAAATCATGCGAGTATATTTATATGTACTTACCTTGTCCCGTCGGCCGTCCCATGCCGATATTTCAGCTACCGGCCGCAACCTATGCGCCTTCGGAGCTCCATACAGAGTTCCAAGGCGAGACACTGATGGGGAGCAGTGAAATTATCAGGGCGGGTGGGAAGCGGGGAAAACCTTTTTTATTTTTTGTGGGGATAATGGGAAGGGTTTGAGGGGCAAAGTTACAAAGTTTGGGGGACAAAGTTGATTAGGAAGAAGAGGATTTCTGGTGTGTAAATAACATGAAATGGCCATTGTGGGGTTGGGGAAGGGGCCTCTATGTTAATAAAGTTTTCCATTTTACTTTGCCCACAGTGTGGCTTTAAGAATTTAATTTGTTCCTGAGGGTTTGAAGCCCTTTAAAAATGGTGCCTGCATGGCGGCGCCGGACACCATTACCGGGTCGGAGCAGCCACCCCCTCTACGTCATCGGGGCGGCTGCACCGCAGCTTCTATTTAAATGAGCCCCGGTACGAAATATCGCGGGGGCTCATCGGTGGCACTTCTGTGTCTGAAGGCCACTGACTTCCAAAATGTGCACTAATAAAATTCAGCCCAATGCAAATTTATTTGTGCTGTCCTGTTCTGCAGCATCCCTTGTAGCTGGATAAATATTGGCATCCTAGAGTTATACAATTTGAGCTTCAAAGTTTGCTAGAGATTACCTTGTGTATGAGAGATAAGCTTGGAACTTGGAAGCTCATGAATGGCTGGCTGCCTAAATGTAGTTACAAGAAATATAATTTTTGTTCCAAGATATCTTCAAAGGAACTTGGTGCTCTATTTTGAACTGCTTTGCAACAAGACTGTCTGGAGCTGTCAGTGATACAAGGTTAATCAGGCTTTGTCATACCACATAGCCATGTAAGGAGTAAACTGCAATGTTTCTAGAGTCATTTTTATGTTGAGGGTTAGCAAAAGGGAAGCTCTTGGCATTGTGAGGAGAGTAGTAAAGTTCATAATTACTGTAGGTATACCATTTATACCGAGTACTAGCCTTTTACCTGTTTAATGCTATGTAAGCTTTGTAGTTTAAATTCTAGACCACAGTCTGATTGTGTTTATTCTGGCATCTGCTGAAGTTAACGGAGATCTTCTGGCAGCACACTGTCGATCTAGTAAATCATGACTACAGCGATGTTGTCTGATCAACCCCTGCTTCTCATTACATTTACCTAGGTAATACTTGATGATAATGAACTCTCCGAAAATGTTTAGGATGAGATTCTAAAAACGTAATACATTGTGACCAGAGGCACAAACTTTGAATATATTGCTGAATCAACACTTATTTTATATATTATATATAAACTAAGCATTGCTGTTCTGTGACAACTTTCCATAGCATATTTTTGATAGTGGGTTTGTGTTTTCATAATCTACTTTCAACCCAGTGGCTTTGATTTGCATTTTCAGTATGCTGTCATCAGAGTTTCCTTATTTCTCCTTTCTGGTTTGTGAAATGCCTAATAAGTTTAAAATATTCCTGTGATTTCTTTCCTTTGGATAGTAGTGAACTGGTAATGCTGTTGCACTCAAATTGTTCATTTTCCCCCCACTGAAAATGATAATCTTTGGTATATCTAAGGAAAAAGAAAAACACAGCCACGCATACAGATCTTTTGGGTTGTTGATGGGTTTTTCATGTGCTGTTATCTTACGTTATTTTTGTATTATTGTAACTTCCCTTGAATGAAATATGGGTCTCTCCTGTCTCTTCACATGAAATAAACCATCAGTCATTACCATTTGTTTCTGCACACCTGTGGTTAAGGCTGAGCACTTATTAATATGCATGCATTTGGAGACTGTTAAAGGTCTGAACTATGATTTACGCTTGTGACCCTTATTGACCTTTGAGATATTAATTACCTTTTAGAAAATTTGGCCTATCACTCTTTTTCCCATAACTATGGAACTTGTATCTTTTGCTGACTTTCTCTACCATTCTACAAGGCTGGGCAAAAGGTTATTTTCATGTGTGAAACATCTCTAATTCCTCCCCAGGCCACGTGCATTTAGAGGTTGACCTGCTCCAACCCTCTGGCTGTGTTGCTGCAAGATGCACAATTGTGTACTTGGGAGTGGCAGTTCGTACACTTTTATTTCTCTCCTCTACAGCGGCTTAGCTGAGATCAGCACTTAGCTGAGTGGGGAAATTGCATCTATCCACTCAATGATGCTGCAGATCAGTCCTGCAACATGTGCTTTACGTTGAAAGACTTTACTTGAATTTGTAAATCTTCTGCAGGAGCCTACTGCCATCTTGTATTCTGCTGACTTGAAGCTGTTATCATATTCTCAAAGGCTTGCCTTGTTGACAACAACAGTAGTTCATTCGTCTGAAGCTGAGTTTTCAAACACTAGCATCATAATAGATGCATGTGCTCAATGTTGTATGTGCAATATTTGCACATATTTCCACTTCTAGGGAGTCCCAAACTTGAGGTCATAAACATAAAATAGGCGCTAATACATGCAAAAAGGAATTCAGGAACAACTTCTTTACCCAGTGGTTAGAATGTGGAACTTGCTACTAATGGATGGCTTGAACTGAATAGCATAGATGGATTTAAGAGGATGCTAGATAAGCACGTGAGGAGGAAAGGAGTAGTAAGATATGTTCATAGGGTGCAATGCAGTAAGGTGGAAGAAGGCTCATGTGGAGCATGAACACTGGCATAGACCTGTTGAGCTGAATGGTTTGGTTTGTTTCTGTGCTGTAAATTCATTGCAAAGCACCGGATGAGCCATCATAAAATGGAGGATTTGTACTTTGAGTTGGTGGGGGATGGAGAAAAGAACAGCGAATAGAAGAATCCCCTAAATAATAGAAGTCTGAATAAAGTGGAAAACAGAGACACTAGGGGTGCAGATACTTAGATCTTTAAAGGTGGCAATCTAGCTTTAAAAAAAAAAGCACTGTACGTTAGAAATGATCAAGTGATGTTGAATTTGTAAAAGACTCTGATTTGGCCGCAGTTGGAGCACCACCATTATAAGAAAGATATTCCAGAAATTAAAATAGTGAAGTTTCAGTAGAATGATGCAGAGGTTGAGAGAGAAAAATTTGGATTTCTATTTTAACCCACACTGGAATAGACAAGGTTACGGGAGAATTTAATAGAAGAAAGGTTATGAAAGGGTGAATAGTGAAAGATTGTTTTTACAAGTGGGTGAATCAGTAACAAGGACACACAAACTCAGATCTATGACTTGAAGAATGAAAGGGAAGTTTTTTTTTTACATTGAGGTTATTGGAATGTGGAAGGCTTTACTGTATTGAGGCAGGGACTATATTAACATTGAAAAGGACATTGGATAACCATTTGAAAAAATATAAAAAGATATGGGGACAGGAAAGGAAAATGGGTTGGAATAGATACTTTTCTGTCTGAAGTGTTGCACTGGCACAGTGATATCTTTGTGATGTAATTGATATGCTACCAAGTATGGTCTCACCCCAACCCTACTAAATATTGCTATCGAAAGCAGTAGTGATACTTGCTTTTGAATTGATAGAATTTGAATTGATAGAATTAGCACTTTTACAGTGGGTGTTTCTGCACGGTTGAGACTAGTTGGACGCTATCAGAAGTTTGCATGTAATGTTTAGATATTAAATTTAACAGTATTGTAATTGGGGCTGATGTGCCTCTTATTCTTGCCCCCCCCCACAAATGCACTCACTACATGTAGTATTTCCAAAATATCTGGGTATCTGAACAACAAGAAACCTCTAATTGGAGGAACAGGACCAAAAAAAATGGGATATGAGTCAAAGAAAGCAGATACTGGTTTCTGGTGTAAACGATACTAAAGGCTCGAAGTTTCAGAAATTACCTTCAGGGTCAGAGCTAGAAAATGAGTCTTCCAGGGGACAAAGATTCATCCAAGACCCTGCTGTTTTTGAATTCCATTTAGTCCAGTATACATTTTTAGGATAGTTCTAGATGTTGGTTGCTTTCCTTTCGCAGTGAAGCCTCATTTTGGATACATCCTCAATATTTTGATCTTAGACACAAATTTAATCCATAAAATTCCATCAATGGGATTTTTAAAAAAGTGTTTTTTTCAATGCGGATACTGAAAGGGACTGAAAGCTGTTTATGTATTCATGTGAAAACAGGTCTGAACTAGTCATAACTAATTTGATTGAATTGTGAGGAATTTAAGCTCAAGGCACATGATTTAAAAACAAAAAAGTTCGGTGGGCTTATGTTGCTTTTTTCTATCAAGCCACCAACAATTCTGTTGCTTTATCGACAAGTTTCACAAGGGAGGATGTAGTCTCCACCAGTATCCTGTTTCCACCTACGCACTCAGTTGACAGTACAGTGTTGCATTCCACTGCTGCAAAAAATGCTTAGGATACAAGTGCTTGCTTCCTTTCAGTAGTCTTCCAACATAAATCATTTAGAATTAGAACCAGACTGTATATATAAATTTTATGTTTGGGGGAGTGTGTTACCATGCAAAACTTTGACCTCTTGCTCTAGTCCAGCTCAGACTGGTGGGATGCAAGTTTCCTCCTGCTGGCTGCATGGGTCCTACATTGTAACTAGATTGGCCTCTGTCTGCCAAGTTCCCAACAGGCAAAAAGCCACTGTGTACCTATAATTTAGCACCAATTGGCAGTCTTACCCAGTGAGGCTACTGAATGCTTGGGGTGGGAAATACAAATGTTACAATATAGGGCAGCGTTTCTGAGATTGTGTGTTGAGTATTAAGGAAACAGAAGGAAGGGCAACTTAAATGTGGTACCGCATCTGACCTCTGACTAATTAATAGAAATACTGGGTTCCAAAAGTAAGAACGGATTCCATTCCCCAGCACCATTATCACTCAAAATTCACTGAAGTGGGTGTACATGTTACATTAACTCTGTTTTGGAGATTGTCGTCTTGCAAGTCCCTTCCTTCGGCAATCTAAATTGGATTGAAATAAAAAGTTAAATAGTTCTTGATCTGTGTGTTTTTAACCACTGAAGATGAGGTATTGGCTGGTATTTTGGTGTGAATGACACTGAATTGGGCTTACACTTAAAAGAACTTGCAGTGATGTAGCATCTTTCATGACCTCAAACTTTCCCAAAGTGCTTCACAGCCAATCGAGTCAAGGCAAAGATCAAAGAATCCTTGAAGCTGTCACAGATGTAATTTTGTATGTCATTACTGATATGCTGCTTTCTTGTAGGTTACAATCAGTTAAGAGTTCATCTAGATTTGTGAATGAAATGGTCACTTTCTCCTGTCCTATGTTATTTCTAACAGTTATTTTTCTAACCTCACGGCTTCCTTTTAGGGTTCCTTAAATGATTTTAACTGAACTGCCCATGAGTGGCGATTTGTGATTTTTCCCATGTACGTTGATGATTTCAAGCAAATTCAAATTCATAATCACTCTCCATAGCTGAACAAAAAAGGAAGCTTTTAAATGTCATCAAAGAAACCTGTAAATGACAATAATGGTACAGCTTGATGGTAAATATCTGAAGAGTGATCCCCGTCTGTCTCTGGTTCCTTTGATAATGTTTATTATTAACAGGATGGGCAAATAATTTGTGTCCTTCCATCTATTCTGAAACTGGCATTTTTCAGGATTTCTTGTGCAAGATTGCAGTACTTTGCCTACAAATTGCATTGTATCCAGTAAATGTAGAACTTCTTGGTGTTGCACCAGGCAAAATGACTTACCTATTAATATTGTGTAAATTATTTTTATATCTTGTATTTTATTTTGACAGGCGATTGGATGATAACATTCGAACTGTAGTGAGAGGACAGACCAATGTAGGACAAGATGGCCGACAGGTATAAAACCACATTTCTTGATTGCTCTTTTATAGTCTATGTAACACTTGAAATTTCTAATTGAGTTATGCCTGAGTCAGGAGCTGCAAACTGACTTGATGGAGGGTAGAATCAGTTGCTGCTTATGGACAGTTTTGTTTGAATCCAATATGACAAACAAGATATCAATCATTACTAACTTTTTGGGAGATTTAAAAAAAAATGTGGGATTTTATTTTCCACCCCTTACCCATGGTTCCTGTGGCCAGACACAGGAACCGAACACAAGAGGTGTCTAGCTATTTGCTAGTTCAGTATTGATCGCTTATAATAAGGATGTAAACCAGTTTGTTGTACAGTTTTCTGTTAACAAGATTGATACTAACTGGTTGAATCCAATGGGTTTTTATTGGCTCATATGTAGTCAGTTGGTTAATGGCTGAAACCCTATTTCAGCTAAGCACTCATTTGTGTCTCACAGTCCCAAATGTGGCACATTTGAAAGAAATTTCACTGTGAGCATGTACTAGATGCAAGGCTTTTAAATATATAGATCGGAAAGTTTCTCCTACTAGAGGTTGCTTTCTGAGACTGAAGAGCCCTCCTAGCTTATCTGTTGAACATTAGAGATCAGTCTCTTCAGTTTTGCTGGATGCATATGTGATTTTTAAGGCTGTAATTTAATCAAAGTGTTCTGATCTCTTCCAAACCTTTCAGACCAGTGCTGTTCTGTATCCATATGGAGATGCTCATATTCTATAAGAAAGCCAGTGCAAAAAAAACAGATAGAGAAAGGTTTTCCCATTTGGGGGCCCATTATTAAAACAGGGAGCTTCCGGTAGTTTGAGATTCTTCGTGAAAATATGCAAGCTTGCATTTGTGAAAATGAAATACTAAAGGGTCTTTTTCCCCTTGCTGGTCTGGTTCCAGGACAGTGGTATTAGCATTGTCTCCTGGCATGGCTCTCTGTTGTTTCTCCACTTGACGCAGGACACCATTTAGGAATACAAAGGTCCTTTTGCACATGCATGCAGCCTAATATTATTACAGGCCACTTTTTCAGTCTAAGCATTTTGATTGGCCTGCTTGGATACTACTGATGCCATAATGTTAGTGCCCTAAACCAGAGCCCTGTGTTCAGTGAGTCAGAAGTGGAACCGGTGAATTTGGCAGCACCTTGAGACCCCTTGGAAAAGTTACTGTGCTGCTGCTAAAACAAGGCTGCTTGGATTATTTATTTTCCCTAATTGTAGCTAGCAGTGGTAGAACCATGTCTTTGCCTCACCAGTGCCCTAACGTAGAAGTGTCTTAAAAAAAAAAGAAAGCAGACTAAAAATGGAAATGATAGAGAGCAGGTCATAAATATTTATGGCCTAAAATTGTTTTTACATATGCAAGTGACAACATACTAAGAAAAGTGTGGAAATAGTTTAATTGTTTCCATACTTTGTCCTTTGAAAGCACACAAAGACAATATGAGAGATTGTGATATAATGCCACTGCTAAACAGAAAAGCTGAAGTCATTTGCAGCAGTTTTGTAGGGATATATATATTCTCTGGTCTGTCCTGAATTAGCTGATCTTAGCCACAGCAATATAATGGTCTTGATGTCCCCAGGCTACATAGGGAAAAATTTATCCAGGATCCCATTCCTGATTACTCTGAGCATTGCTGGAAATTCTGTGGATGCACATTGGCTTAAGGGTGTGATGCTCTTATTGTTGAATAACCCAGTATATGACTGCAGGAAAAACTAGAGGAATAGGGAGAAATAATTCTTTAAAAGCTTGTGTTCCGCAATTGTTGCTTCATTATAGAATACACACGTATTTGGGAAAATGCTCCAGTGCTGTATCTGGATATGTGGCTTCATATTGGGTTTTATTGGGTACTTTGCCTTTTTAGCTGATGTCTGAGGGGATAAAGAATGTGAGTGGGAATCTTTATATATACAAAAGGAGAAACTTACAGATGACAATTTCTTCTTAGACTTGTCCAATCTTAACCTTATTGCCAGGTAAGCAATAGTCAAAGGCCTGTTGATTATCTCTGTGCTTATCATTCATTGTGCTTTTCTACTCCTGTTTTTGCTTTGGCATGAGTAGGGCCCTATCAAATTCAGTCAAATGTTACAAATTTCACGGTTGCGGCATTTTAAGCATCGTGAATTTCACAATTTCACATATTTAAATCGTAAATTTCACGGTGTCTCAACAAACCATGAAAATGATCTATTTAAAACAAAAATAAAGATAAAGGAGGTTTCTGGTTTCAAATGGCATTTATTGTATACTCAAAAACTGTTGTAAAAAGCGGACTATAAACAGGTCACATTCTTTACTCACTGAAGTCAGTGGTTGAATGTGAGCATAAAGCAACCTGCAACTGGATCTTCATTCTGAGTGATCAAGTTTTTCCAATGATATGTTGGCGTTTGCAAAAGCATCCGCCAGTTCCATTGTAACCAACTGACGATTTTCTGAGCTCTCTGTTGACTTCTTAAAAAGAGATGAGTTTTTTCTTTATTCATTTTCCAGCAGTGCAGCGTCGGATGCTCTCTTTCTGCTGCGATGGCTTTCGGACTCTTAAGTGGTTCTGAACTGTTACCTATTTGTGATCCAATGAAACATTATTGCTTGTATAAAGCAGTATACCATCATCGACATGCAGAATTTGGCTTCCAAGTTCTTTCACTCGATGTGCTGCAGTAATGGTTTTGGCCGTTTTTTGATTTGCTCATTCTGGCATTCTCACCTGTGGGCTCTCCGCTTCTTCCTTGAACAGAGGCCCACCCAGTCCCCATCCACCACCACCCTCCTCCGCCTGACTGAACTTGTTCTCACATTGAACAACTTCTCCTTCAACTCTGCTCACTTCCTTCAAGTAAAAGGTGTTGCTATGGGTACCTGCATGGGTCCTAGTTATGCCTGTCTTTTTGTGGGATATGTCAAGCATTCCTTGTAACAGTCCTACTCAGGCCCCCTCCCCCAACTCTTTTTCCGGTACATTGATGACTGTATCGGTGCCGTTTCCTGCTCTTGCCCTGAACTGGAAAACTTTATCAACTTTGCTTCCAATTTCCACCCTTCGCTCACCTTTACATGATCCATCTCTGACACTTCCCTTCCTCGGCTTCTCTGTCCCCATCTCTGGGGGTAGGTTGTCCACTAATGTCCATTATAAGCCCACCGACTCCCACAGCTACCTGGACTACACTTCTTCACACTCTACCTCTTGTAAGGACTCCATTCCATTCTCCCAGTTTCTCCGTCTCCGATGCATCTGCTCTGATGATGCTACCTTCCATGACGGTGCTTCTGATATGACCTCCTTTTTCCTCAACCGAGGATTCCCCCCCACTGTTGTTGACAGGGCCCTCAACTGTGTCCGGCCCATTTCTCGCACCTCTACCCTCACCCCTTCCCCTCCCTCCCAGAACCGTGACAGGGTTCCCCTTGTCCTCACTTTTCACCCCACCAGCCTCCATATCCAAAGGATCATCCTCTGCCATTTCCGCCACCTCCAGCGTGATGCCACTACCAGTCGCATCTTCCCCTCCCTTCCCCTGTCAGCATTCCGAAGGGATCGTTTCCTCCGCGACACCCTGTCCACTCCTCCATTACCCCCACCACCTCGTCCCCGTCCCCTGGCACCTTCCTCCTGCAATTGCAGGAGGTGTAATACCTTCCTATTTACCTCCTCTCTCCTCACTATCCCAGGCCCCAAACACTCCTTTCAGGTGAAGCAGCGATTTACTTGTACTTCTTTCAATGTAGTATACTGTATTCGCTGCTCACAATGTGGTCTCCTCTACATTGGGGAGACCAAACGCAGACTGGGTGATTGCTTTGTGGAACACCTCCGCTCAGTCCGCAAGCAGGACCCTGAGCTTCCGGTTGCTTGCCATTTCAACACTCCCCCCTGCTCTCATGCTCACATCTCTGTCCTGGGCTTGCTGCAGTGTTCCAGTGAACATCAACGCAAGCGCGAGGAACAGCATCTCATTTTCCGATTAGGCACACCAGAGCCTGCCGGACTGAACATTGAGTTCAGTAATTTCAGAGCATGACTGGCCCCCCCATTTTACTTTTATTTTTAGTTATTTTTTTCTTTTTTCTTTTTTACATTTTCTTTTGTTCATTTCATTTCATTGTAGTTTGTTCAGTTTGCTTACCCACTGTTTTTTTTCCTGTTTGTACTTGCTGCTGTTCAATCTTCAGTTCGGTAACACCCTATCTGTACTAATGCTTTGCTTTCAACACACCATTAACATATTGCTTGACTTTGCTCCATGACCTCTTGGTCAGCTATGTGGCCTGGTCCAATCTAGACCTCCTTTGTTATCTCTTGCCCCACCCCCGGCTCACTTGCTTATAACCTTTGACATTTCTAACATTTGCTAGTTCCGAAGAAAGGTCACTGACCTGAAACGTTAACCCTGCTTCTCTTTCCACATATGCTGCCAGACCTGCTGAGTGGTTCTAGCATTTCTTGTTTTTATCTCTGGCATTCTCACTTGTTTGCTAACACTCGAGACTGCTTCCCCCAAAACTGTACTGGAAGCCCTCTCTTATCTACCAATCAGTGAGTTGAGCCTTATGCCAATCAGTATAACATGTGAAGTTCACAAAACGGCTGATTTCATGGAGGACCTGGGATTTCATGGTCTGTGACGTCTTTTTCACAGCTGTGAATTTGGTAGGTCGCTAGGCATGAAGGATGAAACTCCAGGAAGCTGAAGACATCAGAGAAAAATATGAATTCACAGATGGCTGTGTAACTCTGGTTTCCTGGGCTTGCGTGAATGGCAGATCATGTTCTGAACCCACTGTGTTATGAATAAAATGCTTTGAAGTGTCCATGTGCAAACAGGAGTACTTTGTCGGATCAGTGTTGGAACTGTGTGCAATTTGAAACTGGTCTCAAAAATCAAATTTAAGCGTGACAATATAATTTGGGTCTAAGGAGCTATTGCATATTTGATGATTAATGGTCTCATATTGTACAGTATAAATGGCACCCTTTCCTTTTGGTCCTTTCGAGTACTTATTAATTATATGCTAGATGGAGCAGGGTAAGATTTTCTCTTTGGGATAAGGGAAGCAAGACTGCTGTGGTCATCTTTCATATCTCAAGCTGGACTTTAATTGCTTGATCATGTAGCACTGACTGTTGTCATGACTCTGCTTGGAGTATCACGTTCTCCCTCAGTGAAGAATTTAAAGGAGCACAATAGAATTGCATAAGTTTGTAACCAGAGATACACAATGATGTAAATGATTATGTGTAACTTAAAAAAAAAGATCTCCCACAAAGGAGGAATGAGCCTGGGAGTGGGGCTGACTGCATAGCTCCGTGGAGAGTTGATCTAGACTCGACGGGTCGAATGACCTCTTTCTGTGACGTAAATGACTCTAAGGCTGTATAACCCTGTATCAACATTAATTCGTGTCTCAGCAGATGTCACATTTACCAAAGAACAAACTTTCTCGAGCTGATATAGTGGCTCATGTACAACCCAGCAAACTCCGAGAGGGCCAATGTTCGTGATCTTGCCTTATTTAAATTTAAATAGAATGACAGGAGGAAGCTGCAGAGCATCTGTGGATGGGTGAGGTTGTAGTTGGTGCAAAGCTGTTTGAGACCCCGGTCTGGCCCTGATAACTGTACCATCTCTGGAAGTAGTGTAAATCCCGCAGGAAACGGGACCAAGAAAAAAAACAAACGAGGAGCGGATCAGTTTACTGGACTGTCTTCACACATGTTACTGCTTCCAGATGTGGGTTTCACTCAGAACAGAGCTTCCATTGTTGAATTAACTGTGAGGTGACAACATTCCATTTGGTTTTAGAGTGATGAATAAACGACTCTTCTACAAATCCTGATGTCGGGAACAGGCAGTTAATTTTTTTTTGTTCCTACTGGTATTTGTGCTAGTTACACTTTCAATTCCTACAATAATTCCCCAAAACATCACATTACATTGGCTAAAGTTCAATTTACACTGATGGCAAACTGGTATTTTACCTACTTTAAAAAAAAAATGCCATTGCATCTAAATTGATGCTGGCAAGCCTACATTTATTACCCACTCCTTGGTGTGTTGGACTGTTGCCACAATTGAGTGGTTTGCTTGGTCACCACAGAGTGGATTGACCACCGACGCAGGTTCCCTTCCTTCAAGGACATTAGTGAACTAGTTTGATTGTTGCACCTTGCCGCGGGTCTACCAATTTCTGCGATACCTGCCAAGTATGATGATCACTACACCACCATACTTGTATTTACATGAGCACATGGATGTTATTTTCCCTTGGTTTGCACTGTTACCCAAGTTTTTGTTTTTATTTAGAAAAATATGTTCTTTCCTTCCCATTTTAGGTTTCTCTTTTCCCTGTTTTATGTTCTCACTCCAGCTGCTGTTTGTGCCATATATTAATACCGATCAGGGAGGCAGGTTGTTTGGTCCCAGGCCTCTACCAGTGTCACCATTGAGTTATCTGCTTGTGCCATGATTTATACCATATTTAATAACCCTAATTGGACACACACACATTTCATAAATTGCAATTCCTCTACATACTATGGCTCAGTGTCTCAACCACATTCCCATTACACCAGTATTTTCTTAGCTTCACTGGCTTCCTATGCCTCAGAAAATTGACATTGAATTTCATCCACATTTTCAAATCCCTAGATGGCCTCATTTCTTCTTATGACTGTGTTTATCTCCACCGATATGTGCCAACACGCACTCTGCTCCTACTGGCATACGTAGCAATTCCTGCTCCCTCTGCTACATCAGCGGCAGTTGATGTTTCAGCCACATGTCCGCTCCATCAACAAGAACACCCACTTCCATCTCTGTAAAATCACCTGACTCTGCCTCTGCCTCAGCCTATCTGCTGCTGCAACTCTATGACTGCCTCTAGACTTGACTATTTCAATGCTATCCTGGCTGGCCTCCCATTGTGCACCCTCCGTAAACTTGAGCGCATCCCAAAACTCTGCTGCCTGTATCCTAACTCGCATTAAGCCCTAATCGCCTATTCCCCTGTGCTCCCTGACCTACATTGGTTTCTGGTTCGGTAATGCCATGATTTTAAAATTCTCTTCCTTGTTTTCAAATCCCTCCATGGCCTTGCCCCTCTATCTGTATTCTTCTACAGTTCTATAACCCCCCCAAGATCCCTATGCTTCTCCAATTCTGGCCTCTTGCGCATCTCTCATTTTAATCATTCAAACTTTGGCGGCCATGCCTTCAGATGCCTAGGCCCTAAGCTCTGGAATTGCCTCCTTAAACCTCTCCACCTTTCCACCCTCCTCTCTCTTTAGTAAACGTACTTCTGACCAGGCTTTTGGTCATCTGTCCTAATATCTCCTCTCTCAGATTTTGGGCCCTTGAAATGCTTTACTACATTAAAGGCGCTATATAAATGCAAGTTGTTGATGCTTCAGCCACACCGCCCCTTCTGGGGCTCCTTCCCTCAGCACCTTCAATCTGTCACCCCTCTCATTGCATTCAGAAGCCTCCTAACCACCCTTCTTTCATCATGCTTTTGCTCCTCATAATCCCCCTCTCCCCTTTTCCCTCCTTCTTGGATCCATCCCCTGTAAAATATGCTGAAATGCCTTGTGGTATGTGCGGAGTGCTGAAGAAATGCTGGATATAACAATAATGAGATTTAAAATTTGGAACATATGAAAATGTTTGGGGTCTTTTTTTACACACCAAGGTACCCTAAAAGAACTTGTGTCTCAAACTCTCATTTATTAATAAGATTCTGCCACCAACAGTGTATGCTGAATAAAGAAAAAGCATCTTTTTAAACAAATTTCAATAGGGGTAGCAACCCTGTTACTAGGTAGAACTGGTACTTTTAGTGTGATGGAGTTGACTATTCAAGAAAGGAGGGAGCGAGTATATGGACAGTTAGCCTGATATCAGTCATCAGGAAATGCTGGAATCTACTATTAAGGAAGTCTTAACAATGCGCTTAGAAAATCATAAGATTAGACTGAATCAACATGGTTTTATGCAAGGGAAATGGTATTTGACATTTATTGGAGTTTTTTGAAGATTTAACTATTAGGGTAGATAAAGGGGGCCAGTTGATGAGTTGTACTTGGATTTCCAAAAGGGATTCGATAAGGTGCCACGCAAAAGGTTAATAACACAAGATAAAGGCTCATTGAGTTGGGAGTAATAGCATGGATGGAGGATTGGTTAGCGGACAGGAAGCAGAGCGTAGGGATAAATGGGGCATTTTCAAGTTGACAGGCTGTGACTAGTGGAGTGCTGCAAGGATCAGTGCTTGGGCCACAGCTGTTTACAATCTATGTTAATGACTTAAATGAAGAGACGGAGTAAGGTGTCCAAGTTTGTTTACTATACAAAGCTAGGTGGAAATGTAGGCTGTGAGGAGGACACAAAGAAAGCTGCAAGGGGATATAGATAGACAAGTTAAGTGAGTGGGCACAAGGTGGCAGGTGGAGTATAATGTGAGGAAGTGTGGGGTTATTCTGTTCGGTAGTAAGAATAAAAAAGAATATTTTTTTAAAGGTGTGTAACTGTTAAATGTTATTCAAAGAGACTTGAGTGTACTCATACAAGAAACAAAGTTAGCATGCAGGTTCAGGAAGTAATTAGGAAGGTGTTATGAACGTCGGATTTTGTAACATGATTATGCTTTAAAAACTGATTTTTAAAAGTTTAAGATAGAGTTTTGGAAGTCAGGTGACCTCACATCCACTCTGCTAAAGGACAAGACAGAAATCTTGGTTACCAGGACAACAGAGAACACAGATTTCTTTTTGAAAAAACACTGCAGGGGTAGCACCTGAAGAACAATGGGTTTCACTGTCCCAGACTTTAGGGTTGTCAGCAAGAGTTGGTGATACTGAAGATGCAAATGTACCAAGCAGCTGTTAACACCTGGGTACAATGTAAGGCCCAGGTGACTCTGTGAAACCAGACTTCTGGACTTTGCATATTGGAACAGAATAATAAGCTATTGACTTTTGAGTCCAGATAAATTTAACAGATTTTTGGACGACAGGCTGTAAGAAGGGAACCTAATGGTTGCAGCCTCGAAGGCTGTAAGGAAGACAACCAGTGGTGGCAGTGGGAGAGAGGGAGCACCTGCTCTCAGAACCCTGAGACAGCGAAAGGCTGTGAAGACTTGAACCTGTTTTGAAAGCTGAAAATTGCAGAGAAGTAGAAGACCAGCAAAATCACCAAAAATCACTTTATTCACGGATGTCCAGGCCGAAAGTGCTCAGAGAAGTGAGTGAAGAGGACATTGGTTTTTGAAAATGTCTGGGAGTTCCAACCCATTGCAACTGGGAGATATTTGGGACTTTTAACAGCAAAGGATTTTATCATCAAAAAGTGTAGTGAGGTTTTCAAATATTTTAATAAGTAAAGAAAGTACCTTTCTTTGTAATTTTTTTATTCATTCGTGAGATGTGGGCGTCACTGGCTAGGCCAGCATTTATTGCCCATCCCTAATTGCCCTTGAGAAGGTGGTGGTGAGCTGCCTTCTTGAACCGCCGTAGTCCATGTGAGGTAAGTACACCCACAGTGCTGTTAGGAAGGGAGTTTCAGGGTTTTGACCCAGCGACAATGAAGGAATGGCGATATAGTTCCAATTCAGGACGGTGTGTGACTAGAAGGGGAACTTGCATGTGGTGGTATTCCCATGTATTTGCTGCCCTTGTCCTTCTAGTTGGTAGAGGTCGCGGGTTTGGAAGGTGCTGTTGAAGGAGCCTTGGTGCATTGTTGTAGTGCATCTTGTAGCTGGTATACACAGCTGCCACTGTGCGTCGGTGGTGGAGGGAGTGAATGTTTGTAGATGGGGTGCCAATCAAACGGGCTGCTTTGTCCTGGATGGTGTTGAGCTTCTTGAGTGTTGGGGCTGCACCCATCCAGGCAAGTGGCGAGTATACCATCACACTCCTAACTTGTGCCTTGTAGATGATGGACAGGCTTTGGGGAGTCAGGAGGTGAGTTACCGCAGGATTCCTAGTCTCTGACCTGCTCTTGTAACCACGGTATTTATATGGCTACTGCAGTTCAGTTTCTGGTCAATGGTAACCCCTAGGATGTTAGTGGGGGATTCAGCGATGGTAATGCCATTGAATGTCAAGGGGAGATGGTTCGATTCTCTCTTGTTGGAGATGGTCATTGCCCGGCACTTGTGTGGCGCAAATGTTACTTGCGTTATCTGCTACTTACAAAGTACTGCTTTAGTTCATGGGAATTTCTTTTAGTTTAGTTATAAGTCTTAAAACGTAAAATTTTGTTATGTAATTCTTTAAGTTCCTATCTTGTATTTTTCATATTAACGTTTTCACTGAAGTTGTAGCGGAAGGCAGGTGGCATGTTGGCCTATATTGCAATGGGATTGGAGTGCAAGAATAAAAGTCATTCTGCAGTTGTATCGGTCTTTGGTGAGACCTGGACTACTGTTTGCAGTTTTGGTCTCCATATCTAAGGAAGGATGTACTTGCCTTGGAGATGGTACAGTGTAGGTTCGCTAGGTTGGTCTGAGATGAGAGGGTTATCCAATGATGAGAGGCTGAGTAAATTGGATCTATACTGTAGTTTAGAACAATAAAAGGTGATCTCATTGAAACATACACGATTCTGAAGGGGCTTGACAGGGTAGACACAGGTTTTTTCCCCTGGCTGGGGATATCTAGAACACAGGCTGATCATTTCGGAGTGAGATGAGGAAAAATATCTTCACTCAAAGGGTTGTGAATCTTTGGAATCCTCTACCCCAGTGGGTTGTGGATGCTCCATCATTGAGTATATTTGAGGCTGAGATTGATACATTTTTAGTCCCTCAGTGTATCAAGGGATTTGGGGAGCTTGCCGAAAAGTAGAGTTAAGGCAGAAGATCAGCCATGATTGTATTGAATGGCAGAGCAGGCTCAAGGGACCAAATGGTCTACTCCTGCTGCTTTTTTATGTTCTTGCATGTTCATACTTGTGTGGTTAGACCCTGTTCCCATGTAGTGTTTGGTACACTAATACATTTAGTTTTGGTTCTATCATCCCAGCTAACCAGGAGTCCAAATGAAAGGAAAAATTGGCCGCATTGTAGAATTGATTACCAAGTTGGAAGAAAGATGCGTACTTGGGGCACCTCTGGTGGTCTAGGGAGTAATGTGGTGTGATATTAAACTAGGAAGGGCCTGGGTTCAATCCAGGGTCTTTACTGAGTTAGTTGAGAGGCTCTACAATTGGGCTTAGTAAGCCTGGGGTGGGGAGGAGGTAAAAATGAGAAACAATTCCCACTCCTGGAACATCAGTGTGCAAACATGTAAGAATAGGATCAGTCTTGGCTCTGATGCCCCCTCTCCACAGTTAAATAGCCAACTGATACTGCCTGCCTTTGCTTGCACATCAAGAGTGGCTACTTGGGCAAGCGACTGGGTAATGGCTGACACCCATATAACCATTTGTCGGCATGTTGTCACCAGGAGAAATGGGGAAATGATTCTACATATTAATGCAATGTGTTCTTTGTGTAACTGCTGGCAAGTTTCTCTGGAAGGATAAAATACATTTCGCTCCCCCAAGGAAAATCCTGATCTTTCAGAAAGTAGTCGGAATATATTTAGTTCCACTTCTAGATGAGTTAAATTCAAGAGTGCACTGCCTTTTTGTTATGAGGACTGTAAGGTTGTTAAATGAGTGATGTCTGGTTTAGAACTTGTGACTATGCCAATGTTATATAAAAAAAAAACATTCTTGTTGCTAAGGTAATGAAGTGCCATACGGTGGAATGTGAAACCTCCTATTGATGTGCAGCATTGTGGCCAAGAATGATGACTGAGGACAAGAACATAAATGACCCAGTTGTCCTGTGGAGTGATACCAAGAGATACTGAGTGTGGAAATATGATGTAGAAAATGAGCTTTGTATAAATGCAAGTCAGAACTAAATGTAATTGATACAGATGTGTGCAAGGAATTATCCAGCAGTTTCATAGGAGTAAAGATGGCCATGATAATGTAAAGAACGTTCCAAAAATTTAAAAATATCCAAGTGATGGATTGAAGCAAGGCTTGTGTGACAACACTAAATTCATAATTTCTGTATATACAAGACCATTTCAATTCTCTCAATGGTGGTCATTGTAACTTAAGGGTCACAGAATTTTTGTGAATACAATGCCAAGGAGTGTTATTGTAACCTGGAAAGCATTATGTTTTCTTCTGGATATGCATGGATTGTAGACAGTAAAGAAACAATTTTTTTAGAACATGACTTTTTTTTTAAAAAAGGTATGAGGGTTCTCAGTCATCTGAAGATCAGATTTTAAACAGCCTGCTGAGCTGTAATTTGCTATTAAAGTAATTATCTCCTGGTCTAATCTTTGAAAAATGAGTGTTCCTATTGCACAGGTTCTACATGAGCTTTTCAACAACCTGAATATTTTAAAACTGGATTAGCCTGATTGTCGCCAGTTTTTGTGGAGTGTGACACTGTTAATTTTGATGGTAACATTGATATCATGACACACGCGCATACCTCAATTCTGTACTCGTATATGGGCACTGGCCAAACTATTACAGCTTGTCGGCGCATTCACAAAATGGTGATTTTTGTGTTGTGTGCCCAGCATATAAGATGACCAGTTGCACTGCACAAAGCTAGATATGGGAGAATGGCATAGTTAGCTAATTCTCCCATGATCTGTGCTTTAATATAAATGCAAATTTGAGGACACAAATATAAAAATTAACCAGCACGAAGCATGCTGAGATTGGAGGGAATTTCACATCCTTTCCCTCTGCCTCTCCCAAGCTCTTCGAGATAAGGCAAATATTGTATTGATAAATAGCTTGAAAAAAGATCTGCATAAATATCTGGTAATAGACAGAATGGTGGGTAAGTGAAGTGAAGATATGACCAAACACTGGGAGGAACACTGGTTCCTGACCTGCAGGGACCACAGAAATAGCAGACCAAATACGGCAGCTGGCATTAGATGTATGATATAGGATGTAAGATGAGATAGGTATTCTGGACGTATAATTGATTTTTTGGAGGAAGATAGGTGAAATTTTGTTCCAGTTTAAATTTGGCAAGGTTCACAAGGAATATGTATATGGGCCGTGGAAGGAATGGGCTCGAGTTAAATATGGTCAGATCTTGTGACTTTCTTTCCTGTGTTTTGCTGCATTACACCTTCATTGCTGGTAATTTCTTTGTTTCTTTCTGATTCCCTGCAGAAAGTTGAATGGAGAATATGAATGAGGGCTAATGCTCCTATAAGGAAGTATCCATAGCACTGGCATTCTCCTACGATAGGCTGACAGGGAATAGCTGAAGCCTTTATAGTTTCACAAAGGAGTGAACTTAGGCTCTGAGGAGCCAAGTTGGTTCTTCAGGCAATATTCTAACAGTCTCATTGGCAGTGAAAAGCGATGGACTGGAGATTGGGAATGAAACTGAAGTGGAACCAATTTCCTTTTAATTCCAGCAAATTATGAGCAGCAGATTGGAAGGATCATAAATTGGAGCAGTTCAACACGTAGCTGGCAGCAATTGGGGATTGGCAGTTAACTGAGATATTTACAGTAATGATGCCGATCAGCCATAGAAATGACTATGTCAGTGTGAGGATCAAATTATCATTAAAATGTTACATATGACTGTTTAATCTGCAGATTTGCAAATGCATAGTTGTTGGGAAAGTTAAAATTCACAATTGCTTCAAAATTCATTCTTTGAGTACAAAATCACCTAAGGTTAGTTTTTTTTTGCAGTCAAGATTTCCAGTCACAAAGTTGACATAATTTTTTTTAAGACAGTTCTCTCTCTCTCACCTGTTGTGGCTACCGCATGCTTTGTTTTCAAATGATTTTGCTAAAGTCATCTTACTTGCATATCATTTAAGATACGTTATAGGTCCGATTAAATTGTGTTTTTATTTAATTTAATTGAAACAGTATTTTTGAGTGAAAGTGAGAGAGAAACATTCAGGGAATGTATGTTTTGAACCAAAAGTTCTAAACCGAGCACATTGCAACCGTAAATTATTAATGACATCTCTTTTGAAGTTGGATTCGGAAACCATCAAGAGTAACGTCCACCTTTTGAGTTTGGTATATTGTAGATTGTTTTTGCTGTGAATAAGAACCAGATGGTGGTGGTTGACATGTAGAGTGCTTATCACTAATACCAATACTTTTGGAATGGATATGTGGAAATGATGGGTTAAAGGTGAAAAGGAGTTCAACTGTTGCCCTGGCAACTTTTGAATGAGACCTTTCACCTCTTGCGAGGACAAATTAACATTGGAGTGATTATTAGGAAATTAAATGTGATATTTGAAACTTCTGCTTGTGTATTTTTAAACCATTTAAAGCAAATCAGTCCTCTTGGTGTACAGGGCTGGTAAATCCTCCTTGTATTATTTCTGTGATGGCAAAGGTGTGTGTATGACCGTGTGCAGCATGTCCCAGTCAATCTGATAAATTAGTCTGAGTTGCTGCAAGAGAATATAGCTATACATCCCTGCACACAGAAGAGCATTGTGGCAAATCCCTGTAGGAAATGAAAGTCATTGCAGAGATCAGTGGGAACTAATCTTCCTAGGGAAATCCGATAGAGTGGTAAAGGAGGGATAATCCTCCTTTGAAGTCGCCAACTCCATCCTCAAGATTTCTGTGCCTGTATGACTATGTACTCCAGTGTTCAGAAAACACATGCAGTGCCTCTGTTGAAGTTGTCGATAAGGAGATATTGAAATGAATGGTACGCTCGCCCTTCTCGATGTCGTCAAGATATTTGACTGACAGACTTCAGAAAAAGAATGGCTTGCATTTGTGTGTCTTTCACAGCCTCAGGATGTCTAAAAGTGCTTTACAACCAACAGAGTACTTCTGAAATGTGGCTATTGTAATGTAGGAAACACGGCAGCCAATTTGAACACAGCAAGTTCCAACCAACAGCATTGTGACAATGACCACATAAGCTGTTTGTGATATTTGTTGAGGATTAGATATTGGCCAGGACGCCAGGGATACTTGGAAAATAATGAAATGATTGGGCAGAATCAACGTGGATTTATGAAAGGGAAGTCATGTTTGACAAACCTGTTGGAATTTTTTTTGAGGGTGTTACTTGCAGCATAGATCAAGGAGAACCAGTGCATGTGGTGTATTTGGATTTTCAAAAAGCTTTTGATAAGGTCCCACACAGGAAGTTAGTAAACAAAATTAGAGTACATGGGATTGGGGGTAATATACTGCTGTGGATTGAAAATTTAACAGACAAAGCAAAGAGTAGGAATAAATGGGTAACTCTCAGGATGGCAGGCTGTTACTAGTGGGGTACAGCAAGGATCAGTGCTGGGGCCACAGCTGTTCACAATCTATATAAATGATTTGGATGTGGGAGCCCCTAGCCAAACTGTTCCAGTACAGCTACAACACTGGCATCTACCCGGCAATGTGGAAGATTGCTCGGGTATGTCCTGTACACAAAAAGCAGGACAAGTTCAACCCGGCCAATTACCGCCCCATCAGTCTACTCTCAATCATCAGTAAAGTGATGGAAGGTGTCATCAACAGTGCCATCAAGCAGCACTTGCTTAGCAATAACCTGCTTAGTGACGCTCAGTTTGGGTTCCGCCAGGTCCAGTCAGCTCCTGACCTCATTACAGCCTTGGTTCAAACATGGACAAAAGAGCTGAACACCAGAGGTGAGGTGAGAGTGACTGCCCTTGACATCAAGGCAGCATTTGACCGTATGGCAGCATTTGACCGAGTATGGCATCAAGAAGCTCCAGCAAAAGTGAAGGCAGTGGGAATCAGGGAAAACACGCCGCTGGTTGGAGTCATACGTAGCACAAAGGAAGATGGTTGTGGTTGTTGGAGGCCAATCTTCTGAGCTCCAGGACATCACTGCAGGAGTTCCTCAGGGTGGTGTCCTAGGCTCAACCAACTTCAGCTGCTTCATCAGTAACCTTCCTTCAATCATTAGGTCAGAAGTGGGGATGTTCGCTGATGAATGCACAATGTTCACCATTCGCAACTCCTCAGATACTGAAGCTGTCCGTGTAGAAATGCAACAAGACCTGGACAATATCCAGGCCTGGACTGATAAGTGGCAAGTAACATTCGCGCCACACAAGTGCCGGGCAATGACCATCTCCAACAAGAGAGAATCTAACCATCTCCCCTTGACATTCAATGGCATTACCATCACTAAATCCCCCACTATCAACATCCTAGGGGCTACCATTGACCAGAAACTGAACTGGAGTCGACATATAAATACCGTGGCTACAAGAGCAGGTCAGAGGCTAGGAATCCTGCGGCGAGTAACTCATCTCCTGACTCCCCAAAGCCTGTCCACCATCTACAAGGCACAAGTCAGGAGTGTGATGGAATACTCTCCACTTGTCTGAATGGATGCAGCTCCAGCAATACACAAGAAACTCGACACCATCCAGGACAAAGCAGCCCACTTGATTGGCACCCCATCCACAAACATTCACTCCCTCCACCACTGACGCACAGTGGCAGCAGTGTGTACCATCTACAAGCTGTACTGCTGCAATGCACTAAGGCTCCTCAGACAGCACCTTCCAAACCTGCGACCTCTACCACCTAGAAGGACAAGGGCAGCAAATGCATGGGAACACCGCCACCTGAAAGTACCCCTCCAAGTCACACACCATCCTGACTTGGAACTATATCGCCGTTCCTTCACTGTCGCTGGGTCAAAATACTGAAACACCCTTCCTAACAGCACTGTGGGTGTACCTACCCCACGTGGACTGCAGCCTTTCAAGAAGGCAGCTCACCACCACCTTCTCGAGGGCAATTAGGGATGGCCACAAATGCTGGCCTAGCCACTGACTCCCACATTCCATGAATGAATTAAAAAAAAAAGTAATTTTCCAAATTTGCTGATGACACAAAACTAGGTGGGAATGTAAGTTGAGGAAGATGCAAGGAGGCTTCAAGGGGACTTGGACAGGCTAAGTGAATGGGCAAAAACATGGCAGATGGAATATAATGTGAATAAGTGTGAAGTGATCCACTTTGGTATTAAAAGCAGAAAGGCAGAGTATTTCTTAAATGGTGAGAGGTTAGGAAGTGTTGATGTCCAAAGGGACCTGGGTGTCCTTGTTCATGAGTCACTAACAAGCTAGTATGCAGGTGCCGCAAGCAATTAGGAAGGCAAATGGTATGTTGGCTTTCATTGCAAGGGGATTTGAGGACAGGAGTAAAGATGTCTTGCTACAAATGTATAAAGCCTTAGTGAGACCGTACTTGGAATATTGTGTACAGTTTTTGTCTCCTTATCTAAGGAAGGATGTACATGCCATAGAGGGAGTGCAATGGAGGTTCACCTGACTAATCCCTGGGATGGCAGGATTGTCTTATGAGGAGAGATTTCAGAAACTGGGCCTGTATTCTGTACTTTCAAAGAATGAGAGGCGACCTCATTAAAACTTAAATTCTTACAGGGTGTGACGGGATAGATGTGGATAGGATGTTCCCTCTGGCTGCTAAGTCTAGAACCAGGGGACACAGTCTCAGAATAAGGGGTAGACCATTTCAGACTGAGGTGGGGAGGAATTTCTTTACTCAGAGGGTGGTGATTCTGTGGAATTCTCTGCCACAGAGGGCTGTGGAAGCTCAATCATTGAGCATGTCCCAGACTGAAATCAATAGATTTCTGGATATTGATGACATCAAGGGATATGAGGATAGTGGGGAAAAATGGCATAGAGGTCGATGATCAGCCGCGATCTGTTTGAATGGCGAAGCAGGCTCTCAGGCTGAATGGCCTACTCCAGCACCTATTTCCTATGATCCTATCGACTCTCTTCGAAATAGTGCTGTGGGATCTTTCATGTGCACCTGAGTGGGAAGATGCGCTCTCAGTTTAACATCTCATCTGAAAGATGCCAGTACTGCAATGGACTGTGGGTCTAGATTTATGCTCAAGTCTCTGAAGTAGCACTTGAACCCGCAACCCTTCTGACTCAAAAGCGAGAGTGCTACTCACTGAACCACAGCTGACACTTCATAGCTAAGCTTGACCTGTCACTACCTAATGTCTGCATACTTGCACCTATGGGTGATCTTATGGATATTGATCATGAACTTGGTTTATGAGCACTTATGGATATTGATTGTGAACCGGATTTATGAATCCATTCCCTCCCCATGTCCAATTACTGGGGGTAATTATACGGTAATCCCAGCTGAGATCAGCAAACTAGGCATGTACTGACATTTTAACCTGGGATTTCCTGTACTGTATGGCTCAGTTCTGCATTTCCCAGTAAATTTACAAATCAATCAGCTAATATACTTAAAAGTTTCATATATTGTGATCTCAGCCAAATGATTGAATTAGGTTTTCAAAATGAGGAATATCCAGAGTCCTACAAGATGGATAAGAGCCTGTCTGTTGTGTATTGTCCAAAGACCACCTACCACATGTAACCCTAGCATTCATTAAAGCCAGATGCTACTTTGTATTGTGTACGAGGAGTAAAGCTGTTCACGAAGCCATGCAATTGTAAGGTTGTGATGATCTACATAAATGGAAAGTAAAATTTATAAAAAAACACCTAGTTTCATTTGGAAAGAAGAAAACTGCTTTAAATTTAATAGTGTAACAGGAGTAAAATAATGGCAAGCTACTTAAATAAGGTCGATGCTGACAAGATGGATGAAACTCTTTCAACACATCTCTTAACACCTTGTTACTTTTCGCTAATGATTCTTGTAAATGTCAAAGGGCCCCACAGAGATATGCCTGGCTAACATGGAGCATTTTTTTGGAAGCAGTGGAATTAAATTGACCATTGAAGTATTCTCTAATTTTTATAATGTTTCATTCTAAAATGCAATTCCTATATTTAAAATAATTGTCTGCTCAAGGATTGTATTATGTGGTAGTGCAGTAGGGAAAATCTGAGACGAATAGCTGTAGTTCTATCTCTTGACTGGCAAATATATCTGATGTAGGGAGACCGCAGAGGAGGAGGGAGGGGTGAAAAAGTACTCTTTTTTTTTAACAACAAAACACTCTACAGGCACGTGAATATTCTGTGGTAGGTACAAAAATGTAGTCACTCTTTCTGGATTATTTGCAATCCACTATAATTTTGATCTGAATATAAATTTGGTTGCAAATTAAAAGTAGAAAATATAAATTGAGTTCACAGCCGATGTTCGTATGCCTTTCTACATAAATATTAATCTTGAAGAATGAGGACAACCAAGTTTTTCTCACATCCCCTGCCCATCAAGAAGGGAACTTTACTGATTTTTGCTAGGGAATAGAGTATGACACTAGGAAACTCCATTCTCTATGCTATTGATATAAAGGCCCTATTTACAGCAGGCCTTAAAGTTCCAGAATCTACAGGATAAACCTAATTGTGATCACGTCATACTAACAGACTGGCCCTTATTGCCCAGTGCAATAGCCAGGGCACTGAGTAGTAAAGCAAGTTAGAACACTGTGACTTCGTTGCTGGAACTCCGATTTAATCCAGCCAAATTGATGGGATGAAAGTCTGCTTTCTGTGCAAGATACAGTGGGCTGTTGCGGAATGAATTTAGCAAAGCTAAATAGGTTTAAGCGTACAGCGCAAAACTACTCATAATTTAGGCACTGTTTGGCAACACATTGACAGTTTCTTTTCAGAGAAGCTGCAGATGACTAGAAATATTAGTGGTGCAGTATGATATACTTTTCTGAATTTGGATTTTGGTTATGTGATAGTTATTGAGGGTTTTACCCTGCATCTGATTTGTGCTGTACTTGAACTTGAATGCATGCTGGACACCTGTGGTACACAATGTCTTTTTTGAACACAAAAAAATTGATTAAAAATATTGAAAATAATAATGAGTAGTACAGAGCAGAGCTTGGTCAGACTGGCTCATCATTGGGTACCATGGTTGCAGAGGTGACTTCCCACATTGTCACAACTCAATCGTGCAGCATAACACCAGAAAAATTAGTGTGGATTTACGTCTAAACCTAAGTAACTTTGGAATCAAAATTTACTGAGGCTTCACAGTGTGTACAGTTCTTATTTATCAAGAAGCTTTGTCCTCCTTCGCCAGTTCATCAAATTTCGCAATTAACTAAAACCAAATGTGTTCTGGTAACTTGTTATATCTGAACTTCAAATAACTTGATCTATGTAGTTTAAAAAAAACTAACGTTTTTTTTATTTCTTCCTATTGTCTCCAAGAATACATATAGAAATTTGACCTTTATTTGCAACTAAGGTACATGTAGCCAATGCAAACCAAATTGTGATGTGTTTTCCGAATCTGATACTCTAACGGCTGCACTTTGGCTTTTATTTTCAGTGCAGGTTCCAATCTGTAAATTAGGATAATAGGGAGTAGGTCTGTTTTTGTAGTACAAGGTTACTGAAATTTCCTTTGATTTTTATTTCTTTGAAATCTCGCGCAGTTTGTGAGGAGGCTGCCTGTTGGAGTTAATTATGCCAGCTTCATTGATTTTTTTTTTTGGAAGGAGGGAGGAGCAGTAGAGGAAGGGAAGGAGAAAGAGAAGTGGGGCTGAATGTCTTTCAGGTCATTTGCTTCATGGCAAGCATGGCGAACGACCTGCTCTCAGCTCACTGGTGACATCATGCCCCATACCAAAGCCCCACCACCTGGCTATATTTTATACTTCCTGCCCTGCCTAAGCTATCACAGTGGCATTGTAGGAAATGGTAAGAGCAGGAGAGTGGAAATATTTGTTGGGGAGGGGGGTTGAAATTGGATTTTGGTTGGAAGAAATGTTCAAATTTAGACTTGCAAAAAGGATTCTTTGTCTCCACGTATCATTCTTTCCCTGGAAAATATGGTGTTTATAATGGCTGGCTTTTTGTAGTGCCCAGCCATTTAAAATTGGAAGTAGATCCCAAACAACATTGTGAAGAGTATGTGGCATGCAGGAATGCAAGAAATTTAATGCTTTTAGAAACCAGAAGGTCAAGAGGTTTGTACCGAGGGATCTAATATTACAGTGAGTAAGAACAAATATATCTCATCTTGTGAATAGTTCCAGGAAAAAAAATGGTTGTGTGCATGTTTCTTAATACCCAGATGCACATTAAGCATAGAAAGGATTGCTTTTTGTGCTGCAATCAGAAGTGGTAGTCAGACATTCTTAGGTGTTGGTTATGGCTTGTGGCTGTCTCGCTCCTTTACCTTGAGAATGTGGAAAATCCCACTCAGTGGAATGCATTTCCTGTGCACACTGAGCAGGCTGGGTCACTGGTACTATAGGGCTCACTAAGTATTTTTCCACACAGTGAAAGGAGCATTCATTCCCCAGCTGCAATTAAAGAGCAAGGTTGTAATTTTATAACTATCTTGGTGTCAAAGAAGATTTTTTCCCCTAAACTTAGTATTTTTCATTTATGAAAGTTTTTACTGGTAACTTGGAAGTAATGCAACATACTATGCAGGAAATCCTGCATTACTGAAAAGAAAAAAACGAATGCATCATTTATTTTCAATGGGGCGAGGTGTAAGATGGGCAACCAATTCAATCCTGTCAGTTTCCCACCCGGCGAGTTAGGTAGAAATGACCCCTCCTGAAACTACAGTAGGTGTAGCTGCCAGTTAATAGAGTATATGTGAAATAGTACAGTGCAAAAAGCCTTCCCACCGCCCCCAAATTGGCTCAAAAAGCTTTTCAAATGAATAAAGCAGCCACGCAGACCAAGCTCTTCCCCAGTTTGATCTGCAATCTGTGCCGAGTTAGCCGTTCTGAAGCAGGATGGTGTTGGGTATGTTACGCTTGATCTCAATGCCTGTGGGTTAGGGAGGGAAAAATGGGCAACATTCCTACTCCTAGTGGTTAGCCAACAACCCCTTTTAGGTACGTTCACATCGGACAAACACAAGATTGAATTTGGCTGTGATGCCTTCCTGTGAGTGAAGAATCTGCTGATTCTCACTGTTGGGGTTTCCGTATGAATTACAAGATGCCAACAGCAGTGAAACCACTCTCCTGCAGTAAATGGACTCATTTGGAAAGGAAGGGAAAAAACTGGGATAAAGAAAAAATAAGTAGAAAAAGTCATATGTGGCAGTTTGTGTGCTATGCCCCATGTTAGCAAAACACCTGCAATTCCTCAAACCTAAGTTGTCTTCACTGACAAGGAGACTATAAACAATTATAGCGTTGTCAGAACAGCTACATGTTTGTATGACATATACAAGTATAAATAGTTGTGTGGTGCACTATGTAAAATGCACTGTATGTAATACTATTTAATGGACAAATGGACAAAAACACTACGATGACTGATCTGCTTCATGGAAAGGAGGAGAGAAGGCAATAGTAACACTAGAGATTATGTATGGTATCTTGGCAAGTCTGCTGCAGTCTGGTCTATTGGGATATTTAAAACTTGCTTTTCAAGTTTTTAAAAATTCTTTCATGGGATGGGGGCACCACTGGCAAGGCCAGCATTTGTTGCCCATCCCTAATTGCCCTTGATAACTGAGTGGCTTGCTGGAGGATTTCAGAGGGCAGTTAAGAGTCAACCACATTGCTGTGGGTTTGGAGTCACATATAGGCCAGACCAGATAAGGACAGAAGATTTTCTTCCCTAAAGGACATAAGTGAACCAGATGGGTTTTTACAACAATAATAATTTCATGGCACCAGTAGTGAGACTAGCTTTCAATTCCAGGTTTTTGTTAATTAATTGAATGTATTTATTTATTGAATTTAAATTCCACCAGATGTCATGGTGGGATTTGAACCTGTGTTCCCCAGGGTATTATGCTGGGCCTCTGGATTACTAGTTCATGACATTACCACTATGCCACCATCTCTTTATAATGTACAATATTGGTTTTATATCACACTGGCTAATCGGCATACTGTAGCAGTCCAGGAGTAAATGTCCACTTTGTCATTTGTGGAGGGGGAGTGCATCCAGGAGTTTGAGGGGATATCAGTGGAGGTGCTAGTAGAATTTGTTCAGTGGAATCAGGGCTGAGGAAGCGTGTTGACCATGAGCCTGCAGAGGTTGAGCCTGGGTAACAGCTGTAAGACAGGAAGGATTGAAAGCAGGAGCTTGAAGATCCAGTTTAACCCAATGCAGTGAATGGTGATATAGGAGCTCTGAAGGACGAATGGAGCAGAGACAATAGCCGTGGGAAGCAAGTGTGTAGCATCAAAGCAAAGAACACTCGGTGGCATCCAGAGCAGGATTAGAGCTAGCTCAGCAGGAAGTGAAATGTCCCAGTGGAGGAACAGAACTGAGCCTGGCTAAGTCATGGGCTCAGCATGTAATCTCAGCTGGCACTTCAGTGCAGTACTAAGGGAATGCTGCACTATGTACTGTGCAATGTTTTGGATGAGACATTAAGCCAAATCCCTGTTTCCCTGCCTAGGTATTGGAAGGTGAGAGAGGGTAGCTTGGGGAAAGTGGTCAAAAAGGTCTTCCTCCTTTCCTTTTTCTCCCTTGACCTGGAACTTGCTCCTACGAGGGTGGTGGAAGCGGAGACGATCTCTGATTTCCAGAGGAAATTGGATGGACACTTGCAGGAAAACTTGCAGGGATAGACTAGGGAAATGGGACTGACTGGATTGCTCTACGGAGTGCTGGCATAGACTAGATAGGCTGAATGGTGGTCTCCTGTGTTGCAATGACTCGTGAGGAAACAACTCTCACATTGCCAAAGTAGGGTGATGGAGATTGCATATTGTCCATTTTCCAATGGTGGGTGAGGGGATAAGAAATAAGGAACGATGTGAATGCATTGGAGGCGGTTCAGAGGAGGTTTACTAGATTGATACCTGGAATGGGCAGGTTGTCTTATGAGGAAAGGTTGGACTGTGGGCTTGTTTTCATTAGAGTTTAGAAGAGTGAGGGGAGACTTGATTGAAGTATATAAGATCCTGAGCAGTCTTCACAAGGTGGATGTGGAAAGGATGTTTCCTCTTGTGGTTGAGTCCAGAACTAGGGGGCATTGTTTTAAAATTAGGGGTCACACTTAGGACACAGACGAGAAGTTTTTTCTGTGAGGGTTGTGCGGCTTTGGAATTCTCTGCCTCGGAAGGCAGTGGAGGCAGCGTTATTGAATATTTTTAAGGTGGAGGTAGATAGATTCTTGCTAGGCAAGGCAATCAAAGATTATTGGGGGTAGATGGGAGTGTGGAATTCGAGACAAACCAATCAGCCATGATTTTATTGAATGGCAGAGCAGGCTCGAGGGGCTGAATGGCCTACAACTCCTAATTTGTATGGTCGTATAAAGCTGACTGTGCATTCAATGGCACATTCCATTATGCAATACTGTCATATCTCACTATCCTGAGGTTTTAGTAGATTTCTGGTTTTCACTTCTGTAAAGGGATACATAACTGAATGTGCTCAAGCTGAAGAAAGGGAAGTATTATCACAAGAATATATTTATCCATAGAGTTGCTTCAAGCAGAAAAGGGAAATCTACTCCAGTGAAGTTGCTTGTTGGTTGGGTTGGCTTTCTTCTGGCCTAGAGTGTTTATTCTGATTTGGTCCAGCTCCTCTGTCCATACCATGGTGCGGGTTTCCATAATACTGAAATCTGGTGTTTTCACTCGTGTTACACACCATTTTAACAGGATAACAAGTAAAGCACAATATAACAATAAAAAAAAACACTTGCCGCTCTGCTTTTTTTCTTACCATTTTACAGACAAATGCACCAAAAGGGCCTCAATTGGTTCTGCATGGGAACATGATATGGGAATGTGAGCATTGAGATCATAAGCCTAACAAAGGTGTCTATCACTCATTTTTTAATTTAATAGTCAGGAAAGCAGTTAGTCACATCTAGATTCCCCATTAGCCACATGTGGTTAGTAGCTCATGTATTGACCACCACTGTCCTAGGTTGTAGTTGGTGGGAGTTAGGAGTGTAACTTGTTGACAGTCAAAGACTACTGTTGTAGCTGAGAGGCTACTTCTGTTCAAAGCAAAAACTAAACACACCAAATATATTTGATTAATGTGGTTAACTTTTAAATTCTTTAAATGTAAGCATAACCAAAATTGATAGAAATATGATTGCATAATCTATAGCATATAACAAATGTTTTTTCTGTCCTAACTATGTATCATGTATCTGCTTAGCTGGTTACTTTGATGTGGGTTCTTGTTAAGTACTTTTTGGTACTGCTGTCCTTATTCAGCATTCTTTCTGCACCTGCGAAAGCTGCTAACTCGCTCCGGGGGATGAGCAGTTTTTTTCTGTGCCTCTGCAGTCTGTATGTCTAGATTCTTGTTGCTGTGGTTTGGGTGTGTGAGATTTTTTTTTTTCTCTTTTCAAGCTTCTTGTCTCATTTACTTGCAGATCATTCCATGCCATTTTTCCAGATTTCAAACAGGGTTTTGGATCACTTTTCCTGTGTTGTCACTTGCTAGCTATCTTTACTTTTCTAATCCAAGTTTAACACTTTCACTGGTACAATTTAATAGAGACATATAAGATAATCAGAGGGTTAGATAGGGTGGATAGTGAGAGTCTTTTTCCTCGGATGGTGATGGCAAACACGAGGGGACATAGCTTTAAGTTGAGGGGTGATAGATATAGGACAGATGTGAGAGGTAGTTTCTTTACTCAGAGAGTAGTAGGGGCGTGGAACGCCCTGCCTGCAACAGTAGTAGACTCGCCAACTTTAAGGGCATTTAAGTGGTCATTGGATAGACATATGGATGAAAATGGAAGAGTGTAGGTCAGATGGTTTCACAGGTCGGCGCAACATCGAGGGCCGAAGGGCCTGTACTGCGCTGTAATGTTCTAATTCTAAACCTACGTACTGCCTGGGATCAAAATCCACGTATGTCCACCGGGCTCACGTGAAAACCTGCTAATACAAATTGGTACTTGTAGCTATTTATGGCCATCGTAAGGTGTATGCTCAATTTGCTATTGTAACACAAAGGGAATGATGAAGACTGCTGTACATAAAATCTGTTGGCACTTAATGTGAGGATTCCTTTGGCTGTGAAATTGTGAGCATTGTTTTTGGATTCCAACCAAGGTTACCCTATGATGGTCGTCCAGATATGAACTGGAAATGGTTGTGAGGGGAATTGGAGACTCATGGTTGAGTGTTGCATCTATCTATTTATAATGCATTAAATTTCTTACATCTGCATCCACTTTCTGTCTACAACACTTAATTTCCTTAGCTGGTTGATCATGTAGCAAAAATAGTGAATAGTTTGTTACTCAGTGCTTAAAGCGTGATGATATAAGTAATATCCTTATATAATCTAAAGAAGTTATCTGGTCTAAGTATTTCTTCAAAGGCTACAAACATCCTCCAATTTGAACCAGTCAGAAAATTACTGGCACCAAGCAGATTTATGTAACGACTAAACACAAAAAGAAGCTGTCAATCAAACCTAATTTGAACCAACCCAAAAGATGCCTACTTTTTGTCACTGTAACCACATGATAATTCTTGAATCATGTAAAAGGTTGGCAGCCATTCTGACCTGCGACCTATTACAAAATATACCATTTATTCTCCATTGCTTAATCTGAAAAAACGTTGCAACTCAGCACTTCAGAGCCTAAATTGTTTGTTTGAACGGCCTAGGTGATCATAGCTACTTCTACCAGATCTTATTGCAGCTTTTATAGTGAGGTTGTCCCAACTCCCAGGGTGTCCCTTTTTGATACTTTCATTTTAATTTCATATTTCTTCTTCCAGGAGAGGTTCTACTTCACTTTTCCCATTGCGAGGCTGAGTACTGCCTCTGCGATTTCGAGGGTTGTAGGTTCTAGTTCCACTCGACAGACTTGAGCTCAAAATCTAGGCTGACAGTCCAATGTAGCACTGAGGTAGTAGTACACTGTCTGAGATGCCAACTTTCAGAGATGTTAAACCGAGGCCCCATATGTCCTCTCAGATGGACGTTAAAAAAAAACCCATGGCACTATTTTGAAGAAGAGCAGGGGAATTTTCCCTGCTGTCCAAGCCAATATTTATCCCTTAACTAACATCTAAAAAGCAGATTATCCAGTCATTACCGCATTGCTGTTTGTGTGAGGTTGCTGTTTACAAATTGGCTGCCCTGTTCCCTACATTATAATGGTGATTACACTTCAAAAGTATTTCATTAGCAGTAAAACGCTTTGGGATGTCCTATAGTTGTAGAAGGGATTGTATAAATGCAAGTCTTCCTTTTTGCAGGCTCCTAATTAAACCTTGTGCGCAGCTGCTTTTTTATATCAGACTCTGTGACTATGCAGGCACAGTCCTTAGTTTTCCATTTTTCCATTTTTCTTTCATTCCTTTCAACGATTACCAATAAAACACAGGATCATTATTTTTGGTTTTGAAGCTAAACAAGAGACAAATGCCATTTTTGAAACCCAAAATGTACTTCGATTTTGCACATTTCTACTTTTTACTCATTCCTTACAAACATTACTGCTTTCTACCAGATTGGGAAGTTTTTGCAACAAATCAAAGTATTTTTTATACTGCAGTATTTGTTTTTGCCACTTTTAACTAATTTCTCTTAGAGATTTTAAAAGATTATATTTAACCACACATACTTATCCTAAGAATGTTGTATGCTATTGAAAGCGTACGATTGAGTTTTGCAATTTTTGAATGTGACGTATTACGAATGTCACTGTCCTCATATCTATCGTGGGTTTAGAGGTCACTCACTTGGGAGCAGTCTCGGCAAAAATATAGCTTGTATAAGCACAAAACGAGTAACATTTGTGCCACACAAGTGCCAGGCAATGACTATCTCCAACAAAAGAGTGTCTTACCACTTCCCTTTGACATTCAATTGTACTTAACGTTGAATATGGGGTAGGCAGTGGTGTGAAAATTTCACTGGGCTAGTAATCCAGAAACCCAGGCTAATGCTCTGGGGACGTGGGTTTGAATCCCATCACGGCAGAGGATGACATTTGAATTCAATTAATAAATCTGGAATTATGAACCATGAAACCATTTTCAATTGTTGTACAAACGCATCTGGTTCACTAATGTCCTTTCGGGAAGGAAATCTGCTGTCCTTACCTGGTCTGGCCTACATGTGACTCCAGACCCACAGCGATGTGGTTGACTCTTAAATGCCCTCTGAAATGGCCTAACAAGCCACTCAGTCAAGGGCAATTAGGGATGGGCAATAAATGCTGGCCTAGCCAGTGATGCCCACATCCCACGAACGAATAAAAAAAAAAAATCCACCACCATCAACATTCTGTGGGGGTGGGTCACCACTGACTAAAACCTTAACTGGACCAGCCATATAAATACTGTGGCTAGGCCAGGTCAGAAGCTGGATATTCTGCAGCAAGTGACTCACCACTTGACTCCCCAAAGCCTTTCCACTATCTACAAGGCATAAGTCAGGAATGTGTTGGAATACTCTTTACTTACCTGGATGAGTGCAGCTCCAACAATGCTCAAGAAACTACTCAAAGCACCCCATGCACTACCTTAAACAATCACTGCACCACCAGTAGTGCATCGTGTTTGCAGTGTGTACTATTAACAAGATACACTTCAGCAAACCAACAAGGCTCTTTCAACAGCAGCTTCCAAACCTGCAGCCTCTATACCTAAAAGGACAAGGGCAGTAGGCACATGGGAACACCACCCTCCAAATTTCCTTCCTCCCCACAAGTCGCACATTGTCCTGACTTGGAAATATGTTACCGTTCCTTAATAAATGGGTCAAAATTCTGGAACTCCCTACCGAACAGAACTTTGGAAGTGCCTTCACCACACAGGCTGCAGTGGTTCAAGAAGGTGGCTCAACACCACCTTCTCGAGGGCAATTTGAGATGGGCAATAAATGCTGGCCTTGTCAGTGATGCCTAAATCCCACGAATGAATGTAAAAAAATAAACGTACCAATGAGAGACTAAAATCAGGTACAAACAGGAACATTTAGATGATTTCATTTATTTTTACTGTGCATATGTTTTCAGGAAATCACTTACACATAGTGAGATAGGGAGCATGTGACATTTTTCTCTGTTCAGTTTTAAGTTGTTTACTTTGTGCACCATCAATGGCACTGAAACTTTATCTACAGTGTTCCTATACAGCTATCTACATGTTTTGCTGTTCTCTTGTTCTTTGTCTGCTTTCTCTCTTCGGTTACATCATGCAGCAAAAAGTTTCAACGTAATATTTTTTGGAACTCTTTTTATATGTAAGCCATGATTGACAACTATTCTAATAAGTAATACACTTTTCTTCTCATTAAAAGAAAGATCAGTCCTAAGGCACTCTATTCTAGCCACCAACTGCTAATAACAGACCCATCAAACGCATTTTGCACAAATTCCACAATGACTGTGCATGTGTACCAGGAACACAACTATAGAATTGTTCCACTGCTTGTGTAGGTACCTGTTATCTTAGAGTTGGGTAATACCAAATGCCCAAGATAGTAAAATTATAGCCAATATGAATTGAGTTGATGTTGTAAAAGAAGAGGTTAATTAGGAAGAAGATTATACCTTTCAGCCTCAAATGCCTGTTCCTCCACTCAAACTTCATTTATCTGCCTAGTTCCATATCCCTTCATGCCCTTACCTAACAAAAATTTATAGATCGCAGACTTGAAAATTTCAATTGACCCAGCATCCACAGCATTTTGGGTGTGAGTTCAATAATTTCACTGCCTCTCGTGGAAAAATGCTTCCTGATTTCACTCCAAAATGACCTCGCTGTAATTTTAACTTGATCTTCCTTGTTCTGGATTTCACACCAGAAGAAGTAGCTTATCTACATCCATCCTACACCCTTTTATCATTTTAAACATCTAGATCAAATCACTGTTCAACTGTCTGAACGCAAGACAATACAAACAAAGTTGATGCAACATGGCCACATAACTTAACCCTTTAAGTCCTGGTATCATTCTGTTTAATCTGTGCTGTACCCCTTCTAGGGTCAATATATTTTGTGAACACAGAACTCAACATGGGATCTGATTAAGTCCCCGTACAACTGTTGCATAACTTTCTTACATTTTTGAATTCCAACCCATATGAAAGAGAGGCCAACATTCCATTAACCTTTTGGGTTAAGTTTCTTTTTACCTGTGCAGTAGCTTTTAATGATTTGTGTACATGGGCACCTAAATCCCATTGCTCCTCCATGGCGCCTAGTCTCATCGTTGAGAAAGTATTCCGATTTGCCTTTTGAGACAAAGTGGATAACCTCAGACGTACCCACATTTCACCAAATATCTTGGGAGTTTTAGCTGCTATATCATGAATTTTATAGGTTCCTGAATATTATTGAAACACTGAAAGATTTAATTGGAACAGACAAGTGTTGCTCTGTTCTCACAGAGCTGGAAACTTTTACAAGAAAAATAGATCGACTCTACTTTGTACAAAATATTCAGTAAAGTAGATGGTGGTGTAATAGGCAGGCTTCAGGATACTTTAGGAAGAATATCCAAGACTATGTTGATGAGGTTAGATAGAGGGGTGAAAGGAAACCCATGTGGAGGATAGACACTGACATGGACCAGTTGGGCTGAGTGGCCTGTTTTTGCACTGTACATTCTATGTGCAAATTCACCTTTAGAGTTACAAGCTAGATCGTGCACACAGTGAATGAATGACTATTTATCAGCTAGCCATGCGAAGGTGCAGTTAATGCAATTTCTTTTATCTGGCTAAAATGCAAAAGGACAGGTCTTCAACAAGCACCTCAGTAGTTAAAATAAGTACATGAATTTTGTTAATGAACTGCATTGTTATAAGTGCACTATTTAAAAAAAAATTGCTGTGGTTTCTAAAGATTTATTTTTGAAATATTTGGGATCATGCATGGTCTTTTGAAATATTATTGAGCCTTTGTCCAAAGTAGCAGATGGGGCAATGTTAGTATATTTACATGAAATCTTGTTTTGGTCCATAAAGCATCAAAGCTTAGAATGGAGGACTGTTTTAAGTGTGATCACTATCAACAGAGTGAGATTGGTTTATGTTTGGTTTCTTATCAACCAATTGGTTTAATCCTGCATCAAAGTTTTGTGAATATGGATTCCGATCACTAGCTTGCAATTTTCTCTGGAATCCTTCAATAAACAGCACATGTCTAATAGTGATTTAGCATTCGAGACACAACAGTACTACTTGTTGTTTGAGTGACAGCCATCTGGGTTTGAGGTTTTGTGAATTTGCTGAATTCCACAGCCAGCTGGCCTTAGCTGTTGACATTCCTGGTCACTGTTAAAAATGTGCACGTTGGGTATACTTGAGACCCTATAATAATTGACTTTTTTTTTTACAGGAAAGGAGTTGTTAATTTTATCAATATGTTTCCATGGGCAAGTCCATTCAGCTGCAGAAAGTAGCAATGGAATATAATGTAGCCTTAAAATAAGTAGTAATATATAATAACTGGATTCTCAAAGTTTGTATGTAGTAGTGGGGGTGGGGGTACCATTTTTTAAAGAAGTATACAAAGGCCTACCCACTGACTATGGTACTGGATGTGTTTTGTGTTCATGTTGTAAAGAGTAGCCTTGTAAAATATTTCTGATTCATTTGGGATTGGGTACCACGAATGAGCAACAGAAAAAGGAAGAATTTTTTTCCAAACCTGGAAACCAGTGGAAGTCTGAATTCTGAAGTGGCGGTTGACCTTGTTTAGACTGGAAAGGCGCAGCATCCGTTTTCCACCGATCACTATTTCAGCTTCAGTTATTTTAAAAAGGACTCTGCTCAGTGATCTTTCTAGATTCAGACGATATCGGAAGCTGGACTGTCAGTAATTAGACCACTGCAGCCTAATGTAAATAACATCAAATAAAAATTATTACAGCTAATTAATAACAGAGAATTGAAATCTGGCCAAAGGATTTTTATTTGTTGCAGATTCAGTTTCAGCTTGGGAAGAGAAAATTGGAAATTCAGGCAATTACTTTAACTCCTTGGGTGCTGAATTTCATTGCCAAACCTATATTTTGAAATTGTTTTGATTTGTACTGATGTACTAAACTTAGCAGAAACATTTCAATTCTGTTTTTTTCAATTCAGAAATCCACATATATACAGCTTTTTACTTAAATATTTATTGGGATTGTATCAAGTATTTTCCTAAGCCAGAGGCTGCCTGCCAGTCAAGTTAACCTCAAACTCAACTTGGACTGTGTTCTTGGAGACCATACCAGTGTAGTAGAATTTGGATGCAAAATTTAGCAGTAGGACCCAGTTATGTAGGGTCTCAAGTGAGCATACCAGTCATTACAATTACCATTACATGTGTGTTTTCATCCATTGGATGTTGATTTAGCAGAATTGAACAAAGTAAATAATATCCCTTAAAAGCCCTGATAGGCTCTGCTATCAGAGAGTAGATGTGGATTTTCACCTGTGATTTCTGCACTAGCATTCGTGTGAGTGCAAGACAAGTATTTGTTCCTCAGAGTGTCTCAGTGTGGTGACAATGCAGTTTGAATTTTCTCAAAACCTGTTCCCAATAGAATTCTCAATATTAGTGGTGCTGCTCTGGAGTGGTGGTAAGCCGAGGCACTTTACTTTGCGGAGGAAAGTTGAAGTCATCCCTGAGTGCATACTTTCTTTTTATTTTTCCCTGCAAGGAATTGCCTTACTATGCTTGGCACGTCTCCACTGTGATTGGCTTGAGATTAAGTGTATTTCCATTTCTTATCTCTTCGCCCCTTCTGCTGCAGTTCCTAGATTAAGCAGCCTGAAACCACAAACCTTTTTTATAAGTTTCTGTGACAAAATTGATTTCCTAATTTCATAGTCACTGTACAGGGACTTGAAGGCTTGAACATCCACATCTACTACTGTGGCAGTGTTAAAGTGCCATAGCCTTTTCTGAGCAAGAGTTGATTATTTTCCACCAATCTTGTACTTCTAACTCGGTAACATTGAGAATTTGTTTAGGAAGGAATCCTGCTGGTATGGCATGCTTAATGATTTTGATAAGTGCACCAATCCTCTATTCTCATACATAATTTCAACAAGTGTTTTCTTCATGTCTATAAAACACCATTATGCTTCCCAGATCAATTTTGTACAGGAAAAGAGAAAAAAATGGTTCTCCTGTCCAAATCCAAAATTTTTCGGAGCATTGTTTTTACAGTAGAAAGCCTGCATTATTATGCAATACTTAATATTATGATGCCTTTCATTTTTAATTGTTTTGTCTAGCAAAAAAGACCTTTTGAATCATTCACAATCTGTTAATCATTTGATGAATTACTGTAAACCATAGTCTCTGATCTGTTTGTATGACATGTCACTCTGTCCAGTCATTGCCTTTTTTAACTTTGTCATGGACAGTTGAGTTTCCAACACAACACTATTAGCAGGCATCAACTTTGGTGGGTTTAAGCTATGACATAGTGTAAAAGATTGAGAGACTCTGAAGTGCTTTCTGCAAAAGTGATGGTCCATGAAATTTTAAGAAGGGTACAACCACATTCCCTGCTAACATTGCTTGGTCTTTACAGTAGGGATAATGAAGGGTTAAGTTAGAATGTACCACTGGGTGCACAAGTAAGGGGAGATAGTAGTTCTTTGCCAAAAAAAATTGAACGCCAAATAAATTACCAAGAACAGCAAGTTGATTCCAATAGTTTTGAAAAAAGAAACTTTTTCATGAAATGGTCTTCAATTTGGAGCAAAAACGCCAATTGATTCTTGATACAGACCTAACATCTCAAACATTTAGATCTTTTGTTTTCTATTTTAATTTTACTGACCAAGCTCTGGTTTAACCTCTTAATGAATGGTTGCAAAAGCAATCTTGGAGGAAATACCATAGGCTGTTTTCAGCAATGCCTGCTCCTGGATTGTTCCCATCTATGTTCAATGTCTGTGTCCTAAATCCTTGCCTTTTTTCTTATACAGGCTTTGGAAGAAGCACAAAAAGCCATTCAGCAGCTATTTGCCAAGATTAAAGACATTAAGGACAAAGCAGAGAAATCTGAACAGATGGTAAGTCTGGCTCTGAAGAGATTGTTTTGATCTTTAAGAATGAAATGCTCCATTAGTAGAACTAGAATTAAATATGGGGAACATATTTTAAGAACAGGGGAATTCAAGAGGAACAGGTGGACAAAGTAGTGGAAGGATTTGTCCATGATGGCAAGGATTTAGAATTTGGTATTATCGGAACCAATGGAGGTCAGCATGGACCAGGTCTCGTGGGTAAGTGAGAAGTAGTACAGGAAGGATTTGGGTAGCAGGGTTTTGGACATATTAGACTTGGTATACTGAGGAGTTTAGGGGGCGAGTGAGAAGAGTATTGAAGAAGCTGAGTCTTGAGGTAAGGAATGTTTATTGCTTGCAGAAGCAATTCAGAACCTTTTATGGTGGGTCCAGTAGTTCTTGAAAAGCAGACTTAATGCAACTTATTTTAAATATGGAAGTGAATATCTCACCACTAATCCTGTATTTGTATTTATGTCATTAACTTTGTAGTGTTAAGAATTTTGAATGCAGTTGATAATATGCACAGCCTTAATGTGACTCAGCCCATATTGGCTTGAAAGAAATGGTGTACGTTTAGAAAACAGCTTAGAAGGAGATAACCTTTTGAAACTCTGTTCTTTAGGTCAAGGAAATCACGCGGGATATTAAACAACTTGATCATGCAAAACGCCACCTCACTACTTCCATCACCACACTCAATCACTTGCATATGCTCGCAGGTGGTGTCGACTCATTGGAGTAAGTAGTCATCAAAAGCCGAGCTGCATTACGGTTTGTGGTGCAGATGTGTTTTAAGTATGCTGTCAAATAATTGATTCTGAAAATTGACCTGCTTTAGTTAATTTACTCAGTCTTTAGTCAGGTTGGAAACCAATAAAATGCTGATAAGTCTGGTAACTAACAGTGGATGTAAACCAGTTTACGAACAGAGGAAAAATTGAGCTTGGTGGAAACTGGATTCCATTTTACTTCAGTAAGCAAGACTATAGAGTGTGAAGGCACGCTGGTGTGAGGATGTTGTGTGGGTCTTTTGCACATGTGCATGCATAATAATTAATGAATTTTTCCAGTATTCCTAGAGAGAGTATCATAAACAGTGTAGAATACAATTTCTGACGCTACTCCCCCTTTCCTGAAGATGGTGATTCCTACTAAGTTATGGTCCCACTGGATTCCGTAGTCCTCTACTTCACCCACATGGGAGCTGAACGTTGGTAAGCTATTCAGCCTTATCGGCCCAATAGTCAAGCCCATCAGTATCCCAGGGCACCTCTGTACGTTGCACATTTTTCAGCCAGAGTCCTGGGTTATCATCATCTGCCCTTGCTAAGGGCACTGAGGCCAATTGTAGTTCCCCAAATCTTGCCTTGGCTAAGATCAAGCTGAATGTGGAACCTTCTGCTTTGTATAGTCTAGTACTACATTGCGTGCTGACTTCACTTAGTAGAACAGTGTGTCGAGGGGAATGCACCTATTAATGGACACCTTTGCCTTAACATAGCTTTAGATTAACACCTGTATGATCATTGTACTTCAATTAGTAATATTGTTATTTGCACCATAAATTGGAACACTTTGTGCTCTGATCTAAATATTTAGAGCTATATAAATTCTTAATTGAATAGTATCATAGTTGCATCTTAATGGGCTTCATAATGGGTCACAAAATAGAGTACATAATTGGTTTTGAACAATGCCACACTGTATATATGTAATTGTGTCAGGCAAACCTATTGTATCAAATTTTTTTTTAAGGAAAACATCTTGTTGGGAGCATAGGAACAGGAGTAGGCCATTTAGTCCCTTGAGCCTGTTCTGCTATTCAGTGAAATTCTGGTTGATCTGTAAGCTAACTCCTTATGCCTGCCTTTGCCCCACATCCCTTAATACCTTTGGGTAACAAAAGTCTATCGATCTCAGTTTTAAAATTAACAATTTATCTAGCATCTAGGGACCTTTTCATTTTTGTTAAAGCACAGTTATCTTCATAACAGACCAAAAAGAAACCTATATATATTGTGCATGCATGCATTGCAATATTGTGAAATCCTAATCACTAATAAAACACTATATTCTCAAATTGTTTTATTAGAATTAGATCAACAGTTTTAGTGATCATAAGTTGGGGAAAAAGTGAACATAAAGTTGGTGGCTTTGAATGCATATTTTATTTCTGCAGGGCTATGACTCGCCGCAGACAGTATGGAGAAGTGGCTAACCTCATGCAAGGAGTGGTGAACGTGTTGGAACATTTTCATAAGTATATGGGTATTCCACAGATCCGCCAGCTCTCTGAAAGGTAAAGCATCAAAGCTTCTGTTCAGCTTGAGGTCACTTCTAAAGTGGTTTCCTTGGAGAAGCAACACCGATCTGGATTTATTTAAAAAGATTAGCAACTTTTTTCGTTCAAATTCACATGCGGTCTCTTTGATTTTTACACGTGCAATTTGCCTGACCCCTATTAGTGTATCTCTGAGACAGTTTATTGGAATTGGCAACATCCTTGTAGCCCCTTACCCCTCTTCTAAAAGGACAAAGAAAGTGAGCAAATTTGGTTGAACATCTAACCTTTCAACTGTTGGCGGGTTGGTGTCTGGGGATAGTTGTCACTCGGGCTTGCTTGTCTTTATAGCTTTGTATGGAGTGCTCTTGACAGATGAATGAGTAGTACAAATGCTGTGATAGAGAAGTCTATGGCCTAGGTCTTTTTGCCCTTGTTCTGTGGCTGAGAGGCGAAGAATGAATAATGAGTCTGCAAAAATCAGAAGATAGAGGGGAATGAATTTTTAAAAATATTTATTCTTGGGATATGGGTATTGCCAGCGAGACCAGCATTTATTTATTGTCCATCCCTAGTTGCCCTTGAGAAGCTGGTGGTGGGCTGCCTTCTTGAACAGCTGCAGCTCATGGGTGAAGGGACTGCCACAGTGCTGTTAGGTAGGGAGTTCCAGGATTTTGAAGGAATGGTGATATATGTCCAAATTGAGATGGTGTGGAACTTGAGGTGGTGGTGTTCCCATGCACCTGCTACCCTTGTCCTTCTAGGTAGTAGAGGTCATTGGTTTGTGCGATGCTGTTGAAGAAACCTTGGCAAGCTACTGCAGTGTATCCTGTGGACAGCATGCACTGCAATCTTGGTTTGTTTAAATTGGTGGATGGACTGCTGATCAAGTGGACTGCTCTGGCCTGGATGGTATCGAGCTTCCTGAGCGAAATTGAGGGAAATATTTTGTTTATAAAATGATTGTCCTATGTATGCCCCACGATGATAGAATTTAAATGATGTCTTTGGTTTTTCAAGGTGTAACTGGTTCAACTCCTCCTTACAACTCAGGAGTTATCCAGGATGTTCTTAATTAATTTGGCCTGAATGAAACTATATCTTCTTTGATAAAAGCAAAATACTGCGGATGCTGGAAATCTGAAATAGAAACAAGAAATGCTGGAACCACTCAGCAGGTCTGGCAGCATCTGTGGAAAGAGAAGCAGAAGGGCGTTAACACCCTATCTGTACTAATGCTTTGTCTTTTAACACACCATTAACATATTGTTTGCCTTTGCTCTGTGACCTTTGGGTCAGCTATGTGGCCTTGTCCAATCTACACCTTCTCCTTTGTTATCTCTTGCCCCACCCCCGCCTCACTTGCTTATAACCTGTGACATTTCTAATATTTGTCAGTTCCGAAGAAGGGTCACTGACCCGAAACGTTAACTCTGCTTCTCTTTCCACAGATGCTGCCAGACCTGCTGAGTGTTTCCAGCATTTCTTGTTTATATATCTTCTTTGAGTCTAGTGTTGCATGTATATGGTTTAATGTAGTAGCTAACCATCAGTTGGGCAGTTTTGAAATGGGTTTCAAACCATGGTCTTGTGAAGGAATGCTTTTGAGTCCAACGAGTTCATGGCATCAGGCATAATGGGAAAAGGAGGCAGCATATGGTGAGGATGAGATACTTCTACATGGGGAAGGAGAGTCAACTCGACAACTCCTCTGTAATTTCCAGTGGCTGGATACACAGCAACATTGAGAGGCCTAGCAACATGTTGCCTCCCACTTCTTAGCAAGGAAATGTGCGAGGAATCCAAGAGCTGAGATGAAAAGGCTCTTGAAGGTCGTTGACTTTTGGTGAGTTTGAATCCTACTCCCTTGTCCAGTTTCCAAGATAAAATAGTATAAAACCTTGGTTTTACGTATATTTGATAGATTGTCGTCATGAAAATGGACCCGAGATAATACACATGAATCCTTTGAAATTTGTTCTATTTATGTGCTATCAGTAGATGGCTTCCCACATGGCTGTTTAAATTCTGATGTTTTCCCCATCTGGCTCAGATGCTGCAATATGTGCATAGTGATAACAGCAGCCCTTAAACGTCAGGGCTCTTGTAGCATAGATAAGGTTTTTTATTCCTGTTGATGTTCAGTTCAGAATTAAATGATGTACATTTTGAACATTTACTGGCACAAGAATTAAAGGAGATGAATATATTTAGCACTTTATCACATCTCTCATGAAGTCTCTTCACATACAATGAATTACTTTAAAGTGCAATCCAGGTTGTTTTGTAGGCGAACAGGACAGTCATCTTGTGCACAGCAATGCCCCACAAATAGTAATTGGGTGTATTTTTGCTGATGCTTGCTGAGGGAGACAAATGTTGGCCAGGATATCATTAGAACTTGCCTTTCTTCGAATGGAATTTTTAATATCCACCTGAGCAGACAGATGGAGTTTTACATCTATATCAGAGGATAGTCCCTCCAGTGATGCAGCAATCCCTTACTGTGCTGATATTTTAACCTAGATTATGTGCTTAAATTCTGAAGTGGGACCCCTAACCTTATGATTTAAAGCTGAGAGTGCTATTAACAGAGCCAAGCTGGTGGAGGTTAAGACAAGTTATCCATTTGAAGACAGTATGTTGCAGATGGAGACTAAACTTTTAATTAATTGAAAGTATTCTGGACATGAATATGAATTAATTAACATGAATGTTGAAGTACTACTTTCAAATTAAGATTTTCAATTTTTGAAAATGTTTTGCCCAAAGAACAAGGGAGCAAAACATATTTAATATTACAAGAAGCCTTCTGGAACATCGTTGAGAGAGAAAAGGTAAGAGAAAATAAAATATCAGAATATGGAGTCAAACACATTTCCATGTGGACAATTAGAATGAACAGTTGGCAATCCAGCACAGGAATAAGACAATTCTGGATTGTTGGAGGTGCTGTCTTTCAGATGAGCCGCTAAACCAAAACCCTGCCTGCCTGTTCAGGTGGATGTTTAAAAATCCCATTACACTTTTGAAGAGGAACGTAGAGTTCTACCAGTATGTTGGGCAAAAGTCCATCCTCAATTAACACCACCAACATTGCTCATTCATCACATTGCTGTTTACTGTGCGCAAGGTTCCTGCATTTGCTAACATTAACAGTTATTGCAGTATGTGTAGTGCTTTGAGGTGTTTCTCACAGACATGGTAAGGTACTATATAAATGTCTCTACTCTGTAGCTTTGTAACTTAATAATTTAACAATTTCACCACTTCACAAATCCCAGCTGCCACCTTCCAACTGCCACTGGTAAATGGTCCATTTTTGCTCTTGCTCACTTTTGTGGCCCAATGCCAGTTCCTTGGCAATCCTCTGCTTGTTTATGATGTTCTCCCTCTCCTGTTCCCTCTGTAAATTTCAGCATTTTATTTTGACCCTTCTTTCTCTCCAATGCTTTACATGACTTTATCGTTGGCTTTACTCGCCTGTTTTGTTGTCAACTTTTTTCTGGACAAAGCTTTATCATCTACCCTGTACATTCTTCACTTTAGGACTTGCCATTTTATCTCTTTCATGCAGCATTTCATTCCCCTCATCTCTTCTCTTAAATTCCAGATAAATAGATTTTATCATCTGTTCTGTTCTCATTTCCGCCTTAAAAGTAATTGCAATGCGATCACTAAACTGCCAATGTCCTCTTACTTCAATAAAAGCAAAATACTGCGGATGCTGGAAATCTGAAACAAGAAGTGGCAGTGAATTAAACACTAAAATAAAAGCAAAATACTGCGGATGCTGGTTCCGAAGAAGGGTCACTGACCCGAAACGTTAACTCTGCTTCTCTTTCCACAGATGCTGCCAGACCTGCTGAGTGACTCCAGCATTTCTTGTTTTTGTTTCCTCTTACTTCAACTTGGCTTATTACTCCTTCCTCATTAATTAGAAACCAATCCAATACTGCCTTTCCCCATGTGTGCTGCCTCATCTGATGTTCAAGAAAAGATTCTTTTAATTATTTTATTTGTCCATGGGTCTGGATGTTGTCATGGATTGAGCTTCAAAGGAATCCTCAGTGATAGTCATGTAAAAATTCACAAGAGTGAGGCAATGGCACTTTACAGAGATCAAGGGCTGGAATGTTTGCTTTGGCAGCTACTGCAATGTGATGGGTGTCATTTGTCTTTACACTTTATGAAAAAGCCACTTGGATGTCAATTTTGCCACAGATATGTTAAATGTTTTTGAACTTGACTGCAGATCTTTGTCTGAACATCTGACTTTTTTAAAATATAAATCTCTGGGTTTATTGGTCAGATGTTTAACCTTTCATCAATTGTAATTTTCAACTCTCTGCAGGTAAGCAAATTACCTCTGCCCAGTAAATATACTCAAGTTGTAAAACGGTTTATGTAGATTGTATTTTGGATTTCATGGTTCCTCCTATTCAGAGGAAATACACCCCTTCTTCCCCACTCCTCCTTTATTTGCACTCCCTCCTCCCTTGCCGTTCCTCCTCCCTCGCATTCTTGCTCTTCCCCCTCCAGGTCCTCCTCCTGCTGTGCTTTTTCCTCTGCTTTTTGATAAATTTAGACCTTAGGATGATTCTGGCTCTGTCCTGGAATAACTTGATGGATTTTTCAGGCTCCCCATGTTTGTGATCTATCTCTCTGCATGTCTAAGCTGGCACCATTTTTACTGACTATAAAACTAGACTGCATAAAAATGTAGTGTACTGTGGTTTGAGAATATCAGTAAGAACAGGATGTAAATCCTCCAGTTTTTATTTTCAAATCTCTCAGTGGCCTCACCTCACCCAAATGATTGCCCTGGTGCATTACATCCCTTCACAGATCCTCACTGCTCTAACACTGGACTCCCGCTGCTTCACCATTGGTGGTTGCTTGTTCAGTCAGTCGGTACACTTCTGCCCTCTGGAATTTTCTGCCCAGTTCTTTCCCTGCTCTATGTAAAGAAAAACACACCTCAAAATTGTGGCTTCTGTTCTCCATCCGAACCTCTCAATTTTTCCCCTTTTCCCCTTTCCCCATCTTTATTGCCCACCCTGCCCTTCTCCTGTTAGTTGTAAAGTGCTCTGAGATGTTGTAGTATTTAAAAATAAGGGGTCACCCATTTAAGACAGATGAGAATTTTTTTCTCAGAGGGTCATGAGTCTTTGGAACTCTGCTTCCTCTTCCTTTTGAGGAAGAGAGTCTTTGAATATTTTTAAGGCAGTGGTAGATAGATTCTTGATAAGCAAGGGGGTAAAAGGTTATCAGGGTAGGTGGGAATGTGGAGTTGAGGTTACAGTTAGATCAGCCATGATCTTATTGAATGAATGGTGGAGTAGGCTCGAGCGGCTGAGTGGCCTTCTCCTGCTCCTAATTTGTATGTTTGTATTTCAAACTGGTTAACTTGGTAGCTAAGTGCAGTGAGAAACCTAATTTGCAATTCTTGACTAATGTTGATTTGTTTTGTTCTAAAACAAACATCCAGGTTATCCTGGAAGCTGTCAAAGATTGTCTAGCATTTCTCACCAGTGGACTAATTCTGGACCTGATGGTCTGTTTATGCAATACAGCCACCTTAAGGCACTTTTTCCCTGTGTGTTGCTAGTCTCCCGTGAAAGGGCTTATAAAAAATAATGCTTGTTTTCCGTTCATCCACCTTCTATTCTCGAAACCCATGAGAAGAGAATGCCACTGCCACTGAATACCACAGGCCTGCTGTCTGTGGAGCTTTATGACTGTAATTTTGCAATTCAGACGCTTCTCTCTGCACTCTCCTACCAAAAAAAAAGTTGAAAGGATTTGAGCTGACCCCCTGTAAGTCCCTGTCCTACTGCAAAGTACCATGTCCATTGATGTGGTTTAGTGTAGACGAATGTCAGATGTGGCAGGCAGATTTGAGTGTTGGAGAGAGTGGAAAGCAAACATCTGTGCTCCCATGCTAATGTTTGTAAACTTTAACCCTTAGAATGCTGGCAGATTCATCAGAACTTGTGTTTTCTTGGTCAGGGAGTCATTAACGCATAAAAGGAGGCCACTTGGCCCATTGAGTCCCTGCCGGCCTTTACCAGGTGGTATAAAGGTTTCATAGACACTGGCAGAAATTTATTGCTCTTTTATAACAACAACGTAATTTATATTGCAATTAGAAAAACTGCAGCATTTTAATCTGGCATTTTACTGACGTATAGAATAGGGCTGAGAGAGCTGAAAACTACATCAGCACTGGGATAAATGGAAGATTTATCCATAAAAGGTGATCAAGGGATGTTGCAGTGATAGAAAATGGTGGGGGGAGGAGGAGTGGAGAACCTGAAGACAAAAAGCCAAGAATTTTAAATTCAGTACTTCGGGGGACATGAAGTTAACATTGCTAAACGGCGTTGGGTAAGTGACACACAGGATACAGACAAGTCAGAGTTTATGGAGGGAAGTGCAGCAAGTGGAGAATTCAATTCTTCTTTCTCAGGGTGTGGGTGTCGCTAACGAGGCTGATATTTTTTTTTAATATCCTTTCATGGGATGTGGGCTTCGCAGGCCAGGCCAGCATTTATTGCCCATCCCTAATTGCCCTTGAACTCAGTGGCTTGCTAGGCCATTTCAAGGGCATGTAAGAGTCAACCACATTGCTGTGGATCTGGAGTCACATGTAGGCCAGACCAGGTAAGGATGGCAGATTTCCTTCCCTAAAGTTTGTGAGTTGCACTTAGAAGATAATGTTGGGCCAGTCTTGAATGTTGATAGTGGTTTAATACAACTAAGTGGCTTGCTAGGCCACTTCAGATGCCAGTTAAGAGTCAACCATGTTGATGTGGGACTGAAATCACAGATTAGTCAGACTGGATAAGAACAGCAGGTTTCTTTCCCTAAAGCACAGTAGTGCCCCAATTGAATTTTTACAACAATCCCACAGCTTTATGGTCGCTTTTATGAATGCTAGTTTTGTCTTTCCAGATTTTTAAAACTGATTTCAAATTCTCAAACTGCCGTAGTAAGATTTGAACTTGTGTTCTCTAAGTTATTAGTCCAGGTCTTAGGTTAACTAGTCCACTAAGCTACTGTACACTGCAAGTAACAAAAGCATAACAAGATAAAAATAAAGAACATAGAGTTGTGGATTACCAGACATTATTGTAGTAACTGATTTTTCTTGCTGGAGAGCAAACCGTGACGGTCATAAAACACACTGCACATTATTGAGAATAATAGATACTTGGGAATGATTAAAGACTGTAATCTCATAATAAACTAAAATAGTGCATCATAAGTGGTCTACAGTTGCTGTGTGAATCTTCTCAGTAATAACCATTAAATGCTAATTGATCCTAGGGTATACTAGTTAAAGCAGTTATACCCTTGATACAACATTTAAACACAACTCTACTTTAGCAACAGGCAGCATTCGTCAAATAAGTCTCTTTTCTCCTATGACTTATCTTGGTCAATTATTTATAATGTGTTGCATGGTATTAGCCATCTGAGATCAATGTCATGGGAGATCAGCTGCTGTAGATTGTGAGGTTCGTTGGGTTGGCCTGCAATGTGCATATGATTGTGGACATCAATGATGTGGGCCTGAAATTGGGAATGAAGCTGAATAGAAACTATTTTTCTTAGAAGATCATTGCACCTTTATTCCTATTTAGGCGCACTTTTTCAGGAAATAACTAAATGCCTGCATTACTTCTAGGACCAAGGCCCCCTGCTGAACACCTATACAATGACATGATTAAACCACAACCTGCAGCCAGCTGTGTAGTTAATTTGAGACCGCTGCGGATGCCAATCTTAACTCAAGTTCTCAGAGCTGCACAGGGATAGCGCAGGATGTTTTTCCCTGTTTCTGTCTGGGGAAGAACCTGAACTCTTCTGTGCTGCTACTTCTGACAACCCGATGGTTTATAAAGAAAAAACTTTATGTAGAGCTTTGCACATTGTCAGAATATTCCAAAATGCTTCACAGGCAATGAGTTATTTCTTGTTACTGCTGTTAGATAAGCTTCTTTTTGCTGGTCTGCACTTTCTTTAACTTGTTGTTGTGTGTTGACCACTACCAATTGATATGGTGGCCAGTCAACTCATTTCTTGGCTTCTATCAATGTTCTAAATCTATCTGGGGTGATTCATCCTCTATTTTCTCTCCTTAGCTCTCTCAGGACAATTTCTTAATGTTCCAATCAATACTTTACAAAATGGTCCCAAACTCTTGTGTGTGGGAATCTGGGATGACAATCCAGTAACCTTTCACATGGTACAGAGCACTGATTGGCTGTTGCTGAACAAGAGAGCTATTTAGCACGATACCTGTAATATGCACAAATTTTTTTTTCTTTCATGGGATGTGAGCATTGCTGGCAAAGCCAGCATTTGTTGCCCATCCCCAATTCCCTTTGAGAAGGTGGCGGTGAGCTGCTTTCCTGAGCTGCTGCAGTCCAACTGCTGTAGGTACACCCACAGTGTTGGAGAGGGAATTCCAGGATTTTGACCCAGTGCCATTGAAAGAACAAATATAAAATAGGTAAATCATTTCCAAATTTCCAAAAGTGTGCAAATTTAGTAACTTCAAAAAGGGTATTCAGCTAATGTTTTTACCCTAATAATTAACACGAAATAATCAAGAGTGCCAAGCCTGCTATACTCTCAGCACTACATGAACTGCTATGCCTGTGCTGGGACGAGGGAGCAGTACCCCAGGACATGCGCGATGCCAATATCATCACCCTCTATAAAAACAAAGGTGACCGCGGTGACTGCACAACTACCGTGGAATCTCCCTGCTCAGCATAGTGGGGAAAGTCTTTGCTCGAGTCGCTCTGAACAGGTTCCAGAAGCTGGCCGAGCGCGTCTACCCTGAGGCACAGTGTGGCTTTCGTGCAGAGAGATCGACCGTTGACATGCTGTTCTCCCTTCGTCAGATACAGGAGAAATGCCGTGAACAACAGATGCCCCTCTACATTGCTTTCATTGATCTCACCAAAGCCTTTGACCTCGTCAGCAGACGTGGTCTCTTCAGACTACTAGAAAAGATTGGATGCCCACCAAAGCTACTAAGTATCATCACCTCATTCCATGACAATATGAAAGGCACAATTCAACATGGTGGCTCCTTATCAGAGCCCTTTCCTATCCTGAGTGGCATGAAACAGGGCTGTGTTCTCGCACCCACACCTTTTGGGATTTTCTTCTCCCTGCTGCTTTCACATGCGTTCAAGTCCTCTGAAGAAGGAATTTTCCTCCACACAAGATCAGGGGGAAGGTTGTTCAACCTTGCCCGTCTAAGAGCAAAGTCCAAAGTACGGAAAGTCCTCATCAGGGAACTGCTCTTTGCTGACGATGCTGCTTTAACATCTCACACTGAAGAGTGCCTGCAGAGTCTCATCGACAGGTTTGCGGCTGCCTGCAATGAATTTGGCCTAACCATCAGCCTCAAGAAAACGAACATCATGGGGCAGGATGTCAGAAATGCTCCATCCATCAATATTGGCGACCACGTTCTGGAAGTGGTTCAAGAGTTCACCTACCTAGGCTCAACTATCACCAGTAACCTGTCTCTAGATGCAGAAATCAACAAGCACATGGGAAAGGCTTCCACTGCTATGTCCAGACTGGCCAAGAGAGTGTGGGAAAATGGCGCACTGACACGGAACACAAAAGTCCGAGTGTATCAGGCCTGTGTCCTCAGTACCTTGCTCTATGGCAGCGAGGCCTGGACAACGTATGTCAGCCAAGAGCGACGTCTCAATTCATTCCATCTTCGCTGCCTCCGGAGAATACTTGGCATCAGGTGGCAGGACCGTATCTCCAACACAGAAGTCCTCGAGGCGGCCAACATCCCCAGCTTGTACACACTACTGAGTCAGCGGCGCTTGAGATGGCTTGGCCATGTGAGCCGCATGGAAGATGGCAGGATCCCCAAAGACACATTGTACAGCAAGCTCGCCACTGGTATCAGACCCACCGGCCGTCCATGTCTCCGCTTTAAAGACGTCTGCAAACGCGACATGAAATCCTGTGACATTGATCGCAAGTCGTGGGAGTCAGTTGCCAGCGTTCGCCAGAGCTGGCGGGCAGCCATAAAGACGGAGCTAAAATGTGGCGAGTCGAAGAGACTTAGTAGTTGGCAGGAAAAAAGACAGAGGTGCAAGGGGAGAACCAACTGTGCAACAGCCCCGACAAACACATTTCTCTGCAGCACCCGTGGAAGAGCCTGTCACTCTAGAATTGGCCTTTATAGCCACTGCAGGCGCTGCTTCACAAACCACTGACCACCTCCAGGCGCTTATCCATTGTCTCTCGCGATAAGGAGGCCAAAGAAGAGAAGAGAAGACAAATAAATAAAACTAAAAGTTTCTTGAATCCATTTTGAAATCCAGTCATAAAAGCTTTGATAGCAGAAGCAAAGCAAAATTACCTAATGAATTAAACACTGCTCTAGAAGTAAAATTGCACATAGCTCAGTTTCTCAAGTACAAGTGAGGATGGTACAATGTCTTGTTATGAAGAGAACAGTGTTTCTTTTTTATGAGGGATGTTTTACTCTCCTAAATCAAAAGTATGCTTGCTTGGAATGGCATGTTGTTTTAGTCCAAAGCCTATGTTAGGTGGAACATTCTGTACTTATTCAGGTTTGGACCCCTGTCCACATTCCATGGTTAATGAGGTTTCATGTGGTGTCTCACCCATGCTGTTCGAAAGAAACCTTCAGTGCTTTACAAAATACAGGCGTAAAATTGGCCTTGATGCTATGTAACCTCAAATTCTCATGTTACAAATCAGATTATAGACTGTCAGCAAGGCCAAATCTGTGTGGAATTTCTCAGCCTATATGTCAAAATTCAGCTTTATTTGCTGCTGTCGTACACCTATACTTACTTTTAAAGGAACAAATGAAAGAAAGAACTTGCCTTTACACGACCTTAGGATGTCCCATAAGTGCTTTACAGCCAGCGAAGTACTTTTGAAACATAACCACTGGTGTAATGCAGGAAATACAGCAGTCAGTATGCATGCAGAAGGTCCAACAAACAGTAATAATGTGATGGTGAACAGATACTATGTTTGAGTGAAATAAAAGTGTCTGAAATATTCAGCAGGTCAGGCAGCATCTGTGGAGAGAGAAGCAGAGTTAACATTTCAGGTCTATGACCTTTCATCAGAACTCAAGAGACCCGAAGAGAACTCTCAGACCTGAAACATTAACTCTGCTTCTCTCGCCACAGATGCTGTGTGACCTGCTGAGTATTTCCAGCAGTTTCTGTTTTTATTTTAGATTTCCAGCATCTGCAGTATTTTGCTTTTCTAACTATGTTTTAGTGATGTTCGTTGAGGAATAAGTTGTCAGAACATTGGCAAGAGTTCCACTGCTGCTCTTCAAATGGTGCCAAGGGATTCTGAGAGGCAGACTTTGGTTTAATGTCTTCTATGAAAGAAAGCACCTCCAACAGTGCAGCATTCCCTCAGTACTGCACTGAAATGTTAGCCTAGATTTTGTGCTCAAGTTCCGGAGTGTGACTTGAACCTACAACCTTCTGACTCAGGCAAGAGTGCTACCAAATCAGTCATAGCTGACACTGTAAGATGCAAAGTAACTTTATAAAGGAAAGATAAAGAACTTGGGTGTAACACACCTTTTATATCCTCAGGACATCTCGAAGTGCTTAACAGCCAGAGTTACTTATGTCGATAAATGCAACAGCCAAGTTTGCGCACAGCTAAGTATTAGTAAGAAGCAAATGAATAAATAGCCAGCAGTAATTTTTTGTTGCTGGTGTTATCTCTGTCAATCAACTTGAATATCAGTTTGTGAGTGCCGCACTTGCTTTAATATCTGTTTATTTTCACAGCTGCAGCCTAAAACTTTAGGAAATTCTGATTTTGTTTTGTCAGGGTACGGGCTGCTCAGACTGAGCTGGGACAACAGATCCTGGCAGATTTTGAAGAGGCCTTCCCATCCCAGGGAACAAAGGTGAGAAGGCCCTGCTAAAGTTTAGTTTTCACATCCTACCTGCAATGATTTTATAGCCCCTTGAATGCCCATGCCCATTTTTTGTCTTCTGACTTCAGTGTAAGAGATTTTCTGTGCCTTTGTGCTGCCAAATACTTTGTTTGTCCTAGTAGATAGAATGCATTGCTAATCTGGTCCTAGACCCTTGTCCAACGTAAATAGACAAAGAAAAAATTGCACGCAAAACAAAAGACAAAAATGCAGGGAGATTCAGACAGCCTGTTGGCACCTGAAAAGACATCTGCTTCAGATGAAGATCCTTTTCAGTTCTGAAAAATCTACACCTAAAATATTAATCTGTCTTTCCTGTTTTGAAATGCTGACCAACCATCTGTATATTTCCAGTATTCCTTGCCTCATATGACCAGTTTTGGTGGCCTTACCATGAAGATGGCAGTGAGTTTCAAAATCAAAATGAGTCCTGGTCACCACAACGACAGAAAAACATTTAAATGCACAACTTAATGATCCATTGGTGTTTGGATGTTCTATGCCAAGATCATATGTTGCTTCACTCATCCAGTTTTCTAATCACATTTCCCATTCTTACCTCTGCCATTATGTGAAGTATGGAGTGGGAAGCCAGATTTATCCCCTGCATAAAAAGAAGGACGAACGAAGAGCAAGTTTCCTGTGGATACTTATAGGCACCTTCAATGATCAGCCTAAAAATGTTGTTGGATGGAACTGTTGACCTATCTGCCCTCTGGGATGCAGAATGGTGCTGTTGGGGGCAGAAACTGGAGAAAAAGATCTTTAAGATAGAGTGAAGAGGAATGGAGCGATTTTGTTTTTCACTTTGACTGCAATACTATTTCAATACAAAAGTTAAATGATCTACAACTGTCAAGTTTGTTTTTAGCAATTAAAATGTTTTTCTTGAATTGGCGATAACCAGATGATTAATTGAGCTTGACCTTTGAACTTAAGTTTTTCAGTGTAACCTCAATTTGGCAAGATGGTAGTCATAAAATAAGATTTTTCTTGTTCGAGGCTTATAAATTAGTAGAACTGTTGAGCATTTTTAGAACTAAATGAAAACTGGTCTTGAGCTGCAACCATCTTAAATCATACTCTCAAAACTGTAAAAAATTTGTTCAACTTTTTAAATAAATATTGAATTTTATGATTCAACAACACATGAAAGAGAAAAGATTCAGTTTCTAAAATGAAGATATCGCGTAAGCATTGAGTAATGGCAACCCTTTCTTGAATACGAGAACCCATAGCTGGTTTAAAACTTTTAAAACTTAAAAAAAAAAATGTGTGGTGTATTCACTGGACACCTAATTACTGGTGGATTTTCCTTTTCACCTTTGCAGAGACCAGCGGGTCCGAGTAACATCCTACGCGATGCCTGCCTCGTTGCCAATGTGCTGGATCCCAGAATTAAACAAGAAATCATTAAAAAGTTTACAAAGCAACATCTTTCAGAGTACCTTGTTCTGTTCCAAGAAAACCAAGATGTAAGCATGAAGCTGAATGAATACATTAGCTTACAGTAATTATTAGGAGGCCCACAAGGGCAATATTTGCTCTAGGCATTTGAAACTGCTGCACTATTTTACAGGAATGAAGTTCAGGGTCTTGCTGGATGTACTCAAATTTGCATTTCACAGAATTCACACTTTGGAAAGTTAGCTTTAAAATTGCTGCCCCTGTGGAGTTCCTCGATTTCAGCCAAGTGGGTAGTTGCCTTCAATGGCTAGGCCAGGGAAGAAAACAAATCGTCCATGGCTCCAACTGCTATCCAGTGACTCCTGTTGGAAGGTTCCTTATGTGCACACCGGGCACATTAGCATCGGGCTCAGCTGTGGTGCTTTCCACGATCTGAATGTTCTGCTTAGATTTAGTGTGAAGAATAGCCAGTAGGTTGAGGGACTAAAGACCTCAGTGCTTCCAGGAGTAGGTAGGGAAGAAAATTAAATAGTTATACTAGAAATATGATAATATATAAATTGTTATGGTAGTATCAGGTTGTAACAAAAAAGCAAATTTAAGGCTAGAGCTTACTTGACCTTGTTAGTTTAACAGAAAAGTGCTTGTTATGAATTTGTGAACCACTTGACAACCCTGCATTCCTCACTCTGGACTCATGTAGATCGAAGGATTCATGACACTGCTGGGTCAGAATTCATGAATTAGACTAAACAGTAACTCGATAGTCTAATTATGTCCCACTTTAATTGCTGTGCCCCTTGTGTCTTTTATAGTTAACCTGTTGTTGCAGCTCTAGTATTGAGATGCCACTTAAAATGAGGCACGAGCGAATTGGTCTGATATGGCTTTCACATTGTGCTTAGGTGTTGCACTAGTCACCAGCTCCCAAGATGTGTGTCTTAATGTAGTGATTGGCAACCCCAAAGTAAGCTTGCTGTATTTGCTAAGGCTGGCCGACAGGAAGGCTTAAGAGAATCTAGCAAGTTTACTTTGGGCTGAGAGATCTGCACCCAACTATGTCCAGTATATAAATAGCTGTAAAGGGTATACATTTAGATCACAGAAGGAAAACTGCAATGTGTTCTCACCATTTTGTTTTAATTCTTTGACAAGGTGGCATGGCTGGATAAGATAGACCGACGGTACGCATGGATTAAACGTCAACTTGTAGATTATGAAGAGAAATATGGCCGGATGTTCCCAGTGGAATGGTGCATGAGTGAACGGATCACTGTGGAGTTTTGCCACGTCACCAGGTATAAAACAGATATGTGATAATGTTTGCTGTTCATTTTATTTTTGTCAGATTACCATGAGTTCCTCGTCTTTCAAAAGCAATGAAGGGACGTGGCTTCCCTAATTTAAAGGTTTCATTAGACTGTCATCCCTTATTTGGAAAAAATCCTTTATCAGTGTTTCCCAACTGTAGATGGCTGTCACTTTCCTGTCTTCAGCTGGTTGGGTCCAGTAGTCTGGGGAGCTTGTTGGCACTGCTGAGGCCACACCATGACTAGGTTACAGGAACTGTGCTTGAATAGTGTGAATTCAGACTCTTCAATCTTTCCTCCTTCACCTGAACCAAACTGGAACATAATGCCGTCATAAGGTGTTTCCACTAGTGGCCTGGCTGTAAACTAATAAAATGATATCACTGAAGGTAGCCGCACGCGTGGCAACTGAAACCAAGATCCCACCTCAGGCCCTCTCTAACTGGGAGGTGCTAGATAGCCCTGGTGGGATGTTCTGAATTTGTCAAGTTACTTTGTCTCTTTATTCCTTGAATATCCTTTTTATTTCGAAAATGGGAGAAAGGGGTTCCTGGCTGAGGACATTCCTGTTTCTGTTTTAGGATCGAGCTGGCTAAAATAATGCGAACAAGAGCCAAGGAAATTGAAGTGAAACTACTGCTGTTTGCAATTCAAAGAACAACAAATTTTGAGGGGCTGTTAGCCAAGCGGTTCTCAGGCAGCACGCTGACGGATGGCATAGTGGTAAGACATTATCAGAAAAGAAATGAGCGTCCTTGTTAAAATTTCCTTTGTCCTGTATAGTTCTTGGATCACTCGTTAGTACCACCACCAACTCTCTAGACACAGTTAAGAACCCCAAGACCTTGTTTTGATCTCTGTTTCTTCTGTCTGCATGTTTATGTTTCGTTCGAATCACTCATTTGCATTTTATTTCGACTCCCACCCCACCACCTTTTAGTTTTAGTTCCTTATCTGATCTGTTCCCTTTTGGTCCTGCCATAGAATTTCTTATCTCCCTCAATCTTCCCTATCTATAAACTCTGTCGGTTTTTGAAACCCAAGCTTGGCACCACCCAACCACCAATCGATGAATGATTTGTTTGGCCTGGACATTGTTTGATAATGAGAGAGAGAAAACCTTCTGCTTTTTAATGTCTACCTGAGCCTTGTTTAATGGAGACATGATATCTAATAAGGAGTGCAAGCATGGGACACTGGTTATGACAAGTAGACACCACTTTAGGAGATCTGGTAAGAACCTGTTCCACAATTCCATTGTGGAGGCAACTGATATTTAAAGAAAAGACCTGTGACTTTCCAGGTCAATCTTTTACCCTGAAATCCGTGCATAATCCCAAGTTAAAGTTATTAGTTGGTTGAAGATGGACATTGGATTCTAAAAACCACCAGTAATACGTCATCAGTGCATGAACACATTTGCTTCTGTGCACTCCTCGCCCTTATGCCTTGCACATTAGAATTGGTGTCTCCAGTTATCAGCCGAAAATAAATTGGCGTACCTTATATATGGGATGAGCCTTATAGCAAAGGGAGTTACAGCTGGTATTGCAGGACTGCAGTATAAATACAGCATTGAGTGTTAATTTTCCTGCAGCAAAACACCTTTGGTCTCCAGAAAGTGCATTACAGCATTTGAACTTCCCAAAATGACCAATTTTAATTCCTTTTTTAAAAAGAAATCTGTATAGGCAGCTTTGAATTGTTGGCTGAGTTGCCAAGAAAAATGTCTATGGTCTTCTTCAAAATCTCAATGTTAGTGTCTGGTTTCAGTTTATTTATGCACAAGAACCTGCATTACATTTTAGGCAGACAGTGTTAGTCAGATGCTAATGGTCCTTGACAACCAGACTTCTGAACTTTTTCCGGATTCTTTGTGACTAATTACTTTCCACATGCCCACATGCCTGTCAGCAGTGACTGGCCCCTCAGGCCAGTGTCTGAGAATTTTCTGAGAGTTAGGTAAGAAAAATGAGCATAATCTGCTGGTGGGTTGAATTAAGGTGCTACGCTCAGCATGCCATGGTCCTCTGAGTTGTCTGCAAGTGTGTTGGGCCCTGCTATATAACACGGAGAACGAACACGCGAGTAACAACCAAATGACATTTACAAACCCACATTTTCCATCAGTCTGCAATGCTTCACTTTTTTATATTAATAGGTTAGGCTACTTGTACTTTGGAGCACAGTTGCCATTGGCTGGTCTCCTTAATGTAAAGTCTCCTTAAGTCAGTTGTAATGAAAGGTCATCGATCTGAAATGTTCATTCTGTTCGTGTCTCCACAATTGCTGCCTGACCAACTGAATGTTTCCAGAATTTTCAGTTTTTCCTTATCTGTACTGGTTTTCTTTTTTTTTGACTTGTAATTGATATTTCTTTAGGTTTACTATTTTTTCAGCTCTTCTACTGATGGTCACCATACATGATCTGCCCCATAGCATTCTCATTATCCAAATTAATGCTGTTCTTTGGGTGTAGTTTGTAGAGTTGGGGTGTAGTTTGTAGAGACCCCTTAAGATTTTGAGTACCTCTATCAAATCTCCTCTCAACTTTCTCTTCCAAGGAAAACAGTCCCAACTTCAATCTATGTAACTAAGTTCCTCATCCCTGGAACCATTCTCATGAATATTTTCTGCATTCTATAACTCCTTCACATCTTTCCTAAAGTATGGCATCCAGATCTGGGTGCAATACTGCAGTTGAGGATAAACTCATGTTCTATACATGTTTAACATAACTTCTTTGCTTTTGTATTCGATGCCCCTATTAATAAAGCCTAGGACGCTGTATGCTTTATTAACTGCACTCTCAACTTGTCCTGCCACTTCCAATGATTTATGCACAGATACACCCAAGTCCCTATGCTCCTGCACCCCCTTTAGAAATGTACCCTTTATTTTATGGCTGCGTTTGCTGACAATGCAACCACTTGGTGCAGTATTTGCACATGCTCAAATGCAGGCTCGTCAACTGGAACGTCAGTGTCTGCGACTTTCAGGCAGCTGCCAGAATTAAAAATGGCGCTGTTCAATTTATCACAGGAAATGCTTATGGCTAGATAGTTCTAGCAAACTGACCTTATATTAAGTTGGATGGAAACCCAGTAATATGCTACTATGAAGTTATAGGACACTAACTGTAATCCTCAGATCCATTCAACATTCCAGTATTCCTATTAAATACAAAAGGAATTTTATGATTGAATTTCCATTGGAAGATAGTGAATTGGCACCCCGATTGATGGAAAAGAAAATTGGGCAGAGTATAAAATGTGCTGCCAATTCGTTAGCGTGATTCATTTATATGACTGACCAGGACAGATTTCACCCGAATGCAGCTACTAGCTCCCCCCCCACTGGCTGCTCCGCCCCTTGGCAACACGCATTCTCCCCATCGGCTGCTTACCCCCTCAGCCGCTCGCTCCAGAACTCGCTGCTCTCCTCACCCCCCCCCCACCACTTCCCTGGCAGATTGTTCCCCGCACGTGCCACCCTGCTCTCCGCTCGCTCGCTCCCCCAATCCAGCCACTAGATCCAGGCCGCACCGCTTCCTTCCTCCCGGCCACTCGCTCCCACGTCTGATCAGTCACCACGTGCTGCTTGAAGAAGCAAGTTGGGCCGCAAGGGGCAACGTAGGAGCTAGTGGCCGAGAGGAGGGAAGCGGCGCAGCCTAGAGCGAGTGGCTGGAGGGTGGGGTGGAGAGGGGGTAGGGGGAAAGTGGGAGCGAGCGGCCGGAGAGTGGGGTGACGCGAAGCGAGGAACAATCGGCCAGGGGAGTGGCGGGGAGCAGCGAGGTCTGGAGCGAGCGGCTGAGAGGAGCAAACGTCGAGGCTTGGAACGAGTTGCTGAGGGGGGGGAGAGCAAATAGTGGGGTGGGAGCGAGTGACGGGGATCGAGCTTCAGCCTCAAAGTCTCCCTTTCAGCTGCTTCCTCCAGCCGTGTGGGGGCTGGATACCTGATGACGCCTTATCGCGCATGCCCGCAGCTTGGCGCACTCTGACATCAGCGGGCCACTGCGTTGTCAGGAATCATTTTGTTATTTTATATTGTGTCTCCACGCTTTTTCTACCAACATCAATTTTTTGCATTAAATTTCATCTGCCACTTGTCCACCCATTCCACTAACTTGTCTATGTCCTTTTGAAATTCTACACTATCCTCATCAAAGTTCACAATGCTTCCAAGTTGCATTTCATCTGCAAATTTTGAAATTGTGCCCTGTACACAGAGGTCTGGGTCATTAATGTATATCAGGAAGAGTAAGAGTCCTAACACTGACCCCCGGGGAACTGCACTACAAACCTTCCTCCAGTCTGAAAAACATCCATTAACCACTACTGTTTGTTACCTGTCACTCAGCCAATTTCATATCCATTTGCTACTGTCCCTTTTATTCCATGAGCTATAACCTTACTCGAGTCTGTTGTGCGGCACTTTATCAACTGCCCTTTGGAAGAACATGTAGACCACATCAACCCTCTCTGTTACCTCATTAAAAAAACTTCCAAGTTAAATACGATTTGCCCTTAACAAATCCATGCTGGCTGTCAGTCATTTACAGCACTGAAGGAGGCCATTTGGCCCATCAAGTCCATGCCAACTCTCCAATGAGCTATTCAGTTAGTCCTACTTGCCTGCTCGATCCCTGTAGCCCTGCAAGTTTATTTCCTCGAAGTGGCCATCCAATTTCCTTTTGAAGTAATTGATTGTCTCCACTTCCACCACCCTTGTGGGCAGCGAGTTCCAGGTCATTACCACCCGCTGCGTAAAAAAAAAAAAGCTGTTCCTCATATTCCTCTTCATCTCTTGCCCAAAATCTTCATCTCTGTCCCCTAGTCCTTGTACCATTAGTTAATGGGAATAGTTTTTCCATGTCTGACTTATCTAAGCCTGTCATAATCTTGTACATCTCTATTAAATCTCCCCTCAACCTCCTTTGTTCTTAGGAGAACAACCCCAACAACATAATCTTGTAACTAAAATCCCCCATCCTAGGAATCATTTTGGTAAATCTCCTCTGTACCCTCTCAAGGACCCTCCCATCCTTCCTAAAGGGTGGCGACCAGAAATGGACGCAATACTTCAGTTGGGGCCTAACCATAGCTTTATAAAGGTTCAGCATAAATTCCCTGCTTTTGTACTCCATGCATCTATTTATGAAGCCCAAGATCCCATATGCTTTATTAACGACACTCAATATGTCCTGCCACCTTCACAGATGGATGCTCATGTGCCCCCAGGTCCCTGTGTTCTTGCACACTTGAACTGTGCCATTAACTATATTGCCTTTCCCTATTCCTTCTGCCAAAATGCATCACCTCACACTTGTCAGTATTAAATTCCATCTGCCAACCCTCTGCCCATTCTGCTAGCCTATCTATGTCCTGTTGCAGATGGTTCATATCTTTCTCGCTGTTTGCCACATCTCCAAGTTTGGTGTCATTGGCAAATTTTGTGATTGTGCTCTGTATTCCAAGATCGAAGTCATTTATATATGGTGTCACTGTCAGTGTAATCACTGTTGTAATGTGGGAAAAGAGGAAGAATGTTCTCTTGTTAAAATCATTAAAAAAAAACTGTCCTTGAGTCTCCACCTCTGCTGCTTTTCTCTTCCCATTTCCTTCAGTATAAAATTAAGGTGTGGATTTTTCCAGTCAGCCAGTCCTGCTCCCTGCCAGACTGCCAACTGGGGCTGTGGCTCTGTCAGCAAGATAGTAACTTCACCAATTTTTATTTTCCAAGATCAAGTGTGGTGCAACTGGGATTGGGTAATTCAATGGGGATGGAGCGTTCCTTGTCTGGTGGTCTGGCCACAAATGGGTGAAGCTAGCTTCTTTAAGTTTGAAATTCAAGATTGAATCTTAGTTTGATCAAGAATTCTGAGAGAGGAAGGTTACATACAGTTGTACTGTTCATGGAAATCTGAGGCTGTTTTTGTTTTCAGTGTTGGCTAGGTGCTTGCTGAGGTTAATAGAGCCATAGTGACTTTGTGAATTTTTCACCAATTCTAAAGCTGGTTTTAGGCCCCAAACTATGCCTGTATCATGGATGTTGGTATGATCCTGCACACATACCATTAGCAAGGATTTATATTAAAAAAACTTGATTCTTTGTCTTTATAGAGCATCGGTACAGAAAACATTGAGCACAGTGGTTAGCACCGCAGCCTCACAGCTCCAGGGACCCGGGTTCAATTCTGGGTACTGTCTGTGTGGAGTTTGCAAGTTCTCCCTGTGTCTGCGTGGGTTTCCTCCGGGTGCTCCGGTTTCCTCCCACCACCAAAGACTTGCAGGTGATAGGTAAATTGGCTGTTATAAATTGCCCCTAGTGTAGGTAGGGCATATGGGATTACAGTAGGGTTAATATAAATGGGTGGTTGTTGGTCGGCACAGACTCAGTGGGCCGAAGGGCCTGTTTCAGTGCTGTATCTCTAAATAAAAATAAATAAACATTGGTTGTTTATCCAGTGTCCTACAATATACTGAGGAAGAATGGAGTTATACCCACTGCCTGTGAAATGGAAAACTAGTTTGAAATGTTTAATCTGTTTGAATTAATGCACTTTGAAATCAGGTTACTGCTGCTTTGGCATCAATGCAAAAACTACAAAAGTGACAGTGTAATTTCAGCCTCCTAATCCATGGAAACTCAGTTTTCAAGAGTCAATTATTGAATTGAATTTGTAAAAATGAAGAATAGGTTGCTGCATTTATTGTGTCTTTGACATAAATTGTGAAATATCTGCAGCTTCCTCTAGCGGTAGAATGCAAATAAATAAATATTTTATTTTAATCTTTTTTACCCCAACATATTAGTTGGCCAGCTGGTTTAATAGCAGCAAATTAGAGTGCCTCTGAATGCTGACTTCATTGTATGATTGGTCATATGGCTAAATCTAACACTACTGCTCTTTATGGGTGTACAGTGCTGTATGGGTGGAATTACTGGACCACCCGGAATCTTTGTGCACTGCGCTAAACTTGCCGCAATATATTTTGATGGGGATGGATTGTACCATAATTAGAACCAGAAAAAATGCTTGTCGAGGTGTATATGTCAAAATACCACAAAAACTTGTGCATTTGCCTCATGAGTTTTCTTGTCCTGACCAGACTGTTAAATCATCTCCCAGTTATACATAAAAGTATGACCTGCACACTGGATTTTACTTTAATACTTCACTCATTGGAGATCCTTTGATTAGCATTTTGTGGCCCAATGTGTATATTATTATTGCTCCCAGGCAAGCAGTTGACCTGTTTTTTACTACATGAATTACATTTTTGGGCAAAGTCATCTGCTTCACACCTGGAGTGTGAAACCTACATATTTGACCATGTTTCTGTGTGTCATGGATTAAGCAAGTTATTTGTGGCAGTTGGAGTGGTGTTGTATAATGACTTCTTTGTCAGCGCAAGTCTAAATTTGGTTTTGAGCATAATGTACATTGCCCATGAGCAATATTTCCGTTTTGCAGGGCCAGATATTTTTATTTTAACAGTTGTGTGATGATCTGTGATAATGTTTTAATATAGATGCAACTTATTTGCAATATTAATAAAGATCCAAAATAATGACTAACTGACAAAAGCAACTTTTGAGCAAATCTTCTGAAAATTGGAAGATTTGTCAAATGAGATTCCAAGCTATCAGAATTAAGTACTGCAGGGAGACAAGAAAGGATCATAAAAGTATATGAACCGTCACTGGTAGTTTCTGTTTGATGCAAGCGCCCACTAGATTGCCAGCTGCAAGCTGCACTACTTTGTGATGACTTGTTTCCAGGCCACTACATGAATTTCAGGATGCTCTACAAAATTGCAGTTATCCAGTAATGCTGCAGTTGTATAAATGCCTTGCTCTGTACAGCTTCAAACTCTTGTATGTATAGACATTACAACGGTCACTGGTACTTTTATTACTACAATTTCCATATCATAGTTTTTCCACTGTCGTCAGAAAGATGTCCAACACTGTGTGATGTGTGATGTGCATGTATTTGCTTGCGTGTGCTGCTGCATTGGCAATGTGCAGCGTGTGCCATGTCAACCTGTGTTTAATACAGTACACTTGTATTGTTTTAAAAGGCTTCCTAAGTATTCATTCAATTTCATTAAATTGCATTAAGGATATGATGATCTATGCATCATTATTCAATTTTTTTTAAATTTAAGAACTTGCAGGTAAATGATCAAGATGCATAATGTAGGATGTCACTGAAGTTGAAAAGTGCATCAGGGAACAGAAAGTGAAGGTTAGGAGAAACTAAGTTTAAGCATTAAAAAAACAGTTGATTATAGGAAGAAAAGAAAATTGAGATGAGTAATATAGAAGACAGGAGTGATCTGATAAGAGGTCTTGAAGATTATGAAAAGATTTAATAGGGTAGACATAAAGATGATGTTTCCACTTGCGGGCAATACCAGAACTAAGGGTCATAAACAGAAGATCGTCACTAAAAAGTCCAATAGGGAATTCAGGAGTAATTTCTTCACCCAGAAAATGGTTAAAATGTTGATCTCGCTACCGCAGGGAGTAGTTGAGGTGACTAGCATAGATGCATTTAAGCGGAAGTTAGAAAAACACATGAGGGAGAAAGGAATAGGAAGGATATTTTGGGGTTAGGTGAAGGAATGGAGGAGGCTCTTATGGCATAGAACTATTGGTCTTAATGGCCTATTTCTGTGCAGTAAATACTTGATAATGAGTTTCACAGCTGAGAATGGGCGATTTAGAATAATCGTAGGTGTGACATATCTTAATGTTGAACACAGTGAGGTTTTACTGTATTGCCTGTATAAAAGATGCATATCAATGAAAGATTCATTAACCTTTTAGTTCAAAGGTGTTTTGTACTGCACTGTGATTAGGTCTTAGCAGTCACTTTCAATAATAAATGTGCATAACTTTGCCTACCTGCTTTGTGTTGAGTTTAGTTTGGTTTTAATAGCTAAATAGCCACAGTGGAGATTAAGGTTGCTAAAAGTATTTTGGTTATGTTTTTATTTTGGGAGAAACAACTTTTTCTAATTTTAATTAGAAATAATGAGGGCGTAAATTACATTAACTGTTTTGCTTTCATTTAGGTGTCCTGCATGCTGGAATTCTTAATGTAAAATATTTACTTTTCCACTGCCTAATTATGGTAGTAAAAGTTTTAGTATAGAATTAAGTGTCAAAATCAGAGGGCAATCCTTTTGAGGAAGCTGATTAGTTTTGACTACCATGTAGGAGTTGGTATGCTGTAGATGGGTAGTTGAAGTAGTGTTCCTAAAAGATCCTTTATTTCAACAGTGCCATAATAGTTTTAATACAGTCCTCGATTTCTACTGAATTAAAAAAAAAAGACACTCACGATATCTCCTTCCTTTGTGACCCTTGTGATCATTCTAACCAGGCAAATAGGCATTGCCATTGAGGGCCTCCTAGCTGGAAGGATCTTGTTGAGTGATGTCCAAGGGCCATTAGTTATTGCAGTGAATTCTGGCATTATTCTCAGTACCTGTGCCATTTCCAATATCACAATAGCATTTATAATTGTTTTCTGTCTGTCTGGACTGTTTTGATTGGCCAGTTTAAGAGGTGTGCCTGGTGGTTTGATTTGGTGGGCGGAGCCTGTTGCATTTGGGGCCCGTGGAGGATTCGAGTGCGTGATGCATATGTGGCTGCCATTGGTTGATGATGATAACAGTCTAACCCTTCAGAGTTTCTATGCAGTCTTAACTCCAATGGGCACACCAACGCACAAACTTAGACTCAAGAAAGGATCAATTATAATGTTGCTATGAATCCTTAAAAAAAGGACTTTGTCATGGAACGAGATTGGTAGTTATGAAACTGTGTTTTCCTCGATGCTAGATGCTGAAATTGTAACAGGCAGATCTCAAGGAAATGATGTTTATTCCTCAAATAATATTGAGCCCATCAGATGTAAACTTACTTTTTTAACTCGGAGAAGCAGTTCTCAATTAGACTTTCATATTCTATGACTATAAACAAGTCAAGGTCAAACTCTCCAACAAAATTTGTATTTATGTTCCTGGCCTGTTTTTACACATGGGCAGCTTTAAGTAACTTTTTCCAGAGTGCGAAATTTTGATTTTGTTAAAGTCTTTGGTGAAAGAATAACTCGAAATCCTGTACTTGAAGTCTGTTGCAATAAAGATAGTAATTTGAATGCAAATGTTTTGTGGGTCTTGGCTAGTTTTATAATTAGCACTGATCAGGATTTCAGTTAAAATATTGTAAACTCTGTTCCTACCTATCTGGGTTTTTTTTTACAGGTGAACAACAGTAGTAGAAGGTAATTGTAAACTTATTTTAGATACATGCTTTTCTACAGACATTCTTGCTGCCATAGAACAAGATTTTTGTCCATTCAAGTAGGCAAGTTTTGGCTGAGCTTTATCTCCTTTATTAGGAACAGCAAACTGTTCGAAACTAAATGAAATTACAGTGCAAGTGAAAGGAAAAAGAACTTGCATTTGTATAGCACCTTTCACAACCTCATGACATACCAAAGCACTTTACAGCCAGTGAAGTGGAACAGAGTATGTTTGAAACAGTAAAAGAAATGAAGGATTATATCCGGGAGGGATGTTGCAGGCCAACTACAGTAAAGAACAACAGAAGTAGAGCTTCATTTTTTTTTTGTTCTACATTTCCTACCGAGTGTGGTAATTTATACAGTGGCTGTAGGTCAGACTTTAGCTTTTTATTAGTTACTACATATATGTGTGATGAGTTGTGTATATAATTATTGGTGGTTGAAATGTACTTTTTTTCCCCCAAAATATTTTAAGTAGTGAGATTTTGTATAATAACTGAGTGCTCTCCTTTGCCTATTGACAGAAAAAGCCTGAAGCAGCGCCACCGTCTACAAATCCATTCCTGGAAGATGAAACTGGAATCGAGTGTGACTCAGAGAAAGGAGGAGACCTGGAGAAGGTAAGGAGGGGCAGGGAAAAAGCCTGGTTTGCGCTATTTAATTTGCTTTATCTGCTGTTGGATGTTGATGTTTTTTGCTGGTGAGAATTGCTTAGCCTTGTGATGTATTACAGATAGTGCGATAGTGTGCGGGGTTTTCTACTTCCAAGTTTAGCTAATGGTTTACAAGAAAAGTGCACTGCCTGTAGAGTCCCAACTCTAAAAGCATTCTCTGATTTTTGATTGTTGTTTTCTGATTTTCTTTTGATGGGGGTAGGGCATGGACCCTTCAACCTAGGGTCAGATATGTGTAGGTGTATCTTCTTTGTACACTGATGCATCATTATTGAAGGCAAGGAATCAAATTTAATTAACACTAGGTCATATTTAAATCGCATTCATGCTGAAAATAATAGCAGGAACAGACATTTGACCTGTATACCATTTCTGCTCTTAACAGAAAAATAAGTAACCTACGGAAATCTTTTCATTTCATTTTCTACCAAAAAAAACCCTGCTTCGACGCTGTTCCTGTGATATGGTTTATATCTTGTGAACCCTGAGGCCAAAAGCATTTAGTCTATGATGAGTAGTATCAAATGCATCTAGATTTATTGCAGTTAAGGATTTTAAGTCATTCTTGCTGGTCAAAAATTGAAGGAAGCCCAAGTTGCTCTTCTGGATACAGCTGCTCCTCTTTGGAATGAAAGTTTCCTGTTCTTATGTCTTTTAAAGGGTCACTCTCACTTCCCCTCTAGCTCAGCAGATTTATTCAGTGAGTACTTGATATGTACAGACCATAAAAGATCTTGACCCACTCTGTGTGCGCTGAATGAACTGATTTAGATGCAGTAGCAGTAGAGTTGTTATAATTGGACTAAGCTAGTGAGTGGAAAAATTGCTATCCAGCAATCTCTGCTGCTTGTGTGTGTGTTGGATAGGGATAGGATCTGGCTCATTCATGACAATCCTTATGATTGACTAGTTTGCACGACTCACTATTATGCTTTCACATGAATAATAGCACTTTGAGGTACTGGAGTGTGTCTGTGTAACTGTACCCTGGCATTATGTTCAAGAGACTGTGGGGGAGCAGGAATTAGTAAGGAAAACAAAAGTCACTTTTTTGATGGCTCATTTTTCCATTCGAGGAGGAAAAGAGCGTTCAATTATTTTCATATTCAAATAGCTTTATGGTATGTGTGGCGGATCCAAGGATATGTTCTGAATCAGATCATAAGAATCTCTATTGTATTTCTTTATAAGAGTTAGTAGCTATGTCTAGTCTTGTTGTAATTTAAAATAACTTCTATGACTACTTTCTGGGAACTATTTCTGCTGCCTTTGTGAAGGAGAGGATACAGAAACTGAGTTTGCTCTTTAGATCCTGGGGAGGAGATGAGCCTTCTTTCTCTCTCTCTCTCTTTCTCTTTCTCTTCTTTCTCTCTTTCTCTCTCTTTCTCTTTCTCTTTCTCTCTCTCTCTCTTTCCCTCCCTCTCTCTTTCCCTCCCTCTCTCTTTCCCTCCCTCCCTCCCCAGATCTATATATATGAGAGAGAGAGAACAAGATTAAGAGGTATGGAATTAGGGAGAGGTGGTTGGAAGGGAGGAGTTGAGGCCAGCTTCTCAGAGTGCTGGGAAGTGATGTGTCCTACAGGGTGCGGTCCTAGGACTGCTTCTGTTTACTCTGTGTTATGTCCAGAAAAGACGACATATTCCTAACTTTTACGATATGATCTTTTCAATGTGGACTTTTTGAAATTGTCCACTTTTAAAAAAAGAAATGTCAATGTGCTGCAAAGATGACCACCGAAGGTCAGAAGACCTGGCCTGTGTATTCAAAAGCTGCCTCACTGTCTCAAAGATAAAAGGGATACATTCCAGGTTAAGGTGTTGACTGCACCCATCCAGAAACCATCAAGAGACATTCCTGAATTGAATGGTTTTCTTCTGAGACAAAGAATGTGAAGCAACCACATCATAACAGAATGATACCCATCCAGACATCAATAGATTGCCATGGATTCCACATCCTGGGCCATAGTGTGGTCACATCAGGGGAGAAATGTTAATGTGATGGTTTTGACCTTAAAAGGTAGCCCTCTGGAGAGAGATGAGATCGTAACATCACAGAAAGCAGTCCAGCGAGATGCTGTGGAAAGAGATCCAGCCAAACTGAGGAAGAAGCCCTGCTGTTAATTCTGCACTTTAGCGTGCTGCAGCAGAGAACTGAAAGTGAGCACCACCTCCAATCTGAACCATCAGAAAATCTACAACACCTCATAACATTCAAGACTACAAACACCCAGGCCAGCTCCTTTTCAAAGAGACTGTCCTGAGAAAATTCCTCAGGTTTACCATAAACTTCGAATACCTACCTCACTTTGAACTACATCCTAGCCTTTTCTCTCTATCTCTCTAACCTTGTGTGTGTGTGTCTGTCTGTCTGTCTGTCTGGGTGGGGGGTGGTGGTGAGATGGTGACCATTTTGGCAATTGTGTTCAAAAAATAATTTTTTTTTAACCTTATGACCCTAAAAAACACTGACTAACTCAACATTTTAACAAAATACCATTGCGGTCATTTGGGAGGTTAACAGTGGGAACCACCCACACTCCTTTCCATCTCTCCATAACATCTGTACATCAATGATCTAGATATAAGTCTACAGGGAGTGGTGGCCAAATTTTCAGACGATAGTAAAATAGGAGTATTGTAAATATTCCTGAGGACCAAAAGAAGTTACAAGGGGATGTTGGTGAGATAGAATGGGAAAGAAGTGGCAAATTCCCAGTAAATGTAAGGTAGTTACATTTCCTTTCCTTTTGGGCCTCCTTATCTCGAGAGACAATGGATACGCGCCTGAGACAATGGATACGCGCCTGGAGGTGGTCATTTACCTCTACCTTTTAATGGGAGAAAGCTGGGTGATGTGGAAGAGCAGAGGACTTTAGGGTTCAGCATCACAAAGGCTTTAAAAGGAATGGATGAAACCATTTAAACAAAATCTAATGGAGTACTAGGTTTTGCCACAAGAGATTATAGCCATGGTGAATAGAATGCATAAACCTGTGCTTGTCAGGTGTCTGTTGACCAACTAGTGACTACCTCTTCCATGAGGGGGACAAAGTTCTGTGGGCATGGTCTCTTTGTATCGTTGACTCCAAGCTGACATGCTTGGTGATGGAAGATTTGAACTGACTTGATGCTTTTGAGGAAGATTTGTTAATCTGATTTGTAAGCCTGCCAGTTGCACTGTTAAGATTGACTAGCCAATTTGGCACATTAATGGTGATATAGAACGGTAAAGGTAATCTTGTGATCAAGTCAGAAGGAGATCATGTAGGGAGTACTGATAAATGTGAGTTTACTTTACCCCACCCCTTTCCGTTGTTGACCAGTCATTCCATTTGTTCAGCTTATGTCACTTTAGAGAAGCCATGTAATTTAATTTTTTAAATATATTTTATTGTCATGCTTTGGTGGTATAGAATTCAACCTTAAAAAAAAAACTGGTTATGTTTCCAATTTGACACTTGAAAATCTGAATTTTAAATTATCGTGCAATAGAAAACCATAAATATGAGGCCAGAGGTTAAAACTATGTGAGAAACATCGTACTGTTGCAGCCTCTTAACAATATACACTCTGCACATAAAAACGACCCTGTCCAACAACCATTGTATTAAAAAAAAACTGTGTTGCCGCATTCCAAGGAAATTGTACAACAATAAGCAAGGACACAATTAGTCTTTCAGTGCTGCAAATACATATGATTCAGTATATTTGGCATTGAGCTTTATAATTGACTTTAAAATTGTCTGGTCTCTTTTGCAAGTGTACACTGAGAGAATGAGTGATTTTTAAATTGTCAAATTCATTCAGTATCTTATTGTGAGTCGTACTGTAGTATTTGCAGATATTGGGGTACAGTGGCCACATGCATATAAACTCCCAAAAATTCCTTGTATTAATTTTCTGCAAAAAAAAATCTGGGCACTTTTATTTTGATGTTGAGGTTCTGGAAAAATGTAACTTGAGAGTAATCTTTTGACTAAGTGCTGGAAAGCTAATTAGAAGAGGCCCATATTTTCCACTCCTCCAAGCTGTGCTCAAGTGATTCATGATAAGTCGAGTCCTGGGCACTGTCAGAGGCACAGAGTTCACCTCCAGCCGCAGAAACAATGCGATTGCTGCTAGTGACGTGTTGTCAGTGTAAAATTGCCTGTTAATTGCTTTATAAAATTCACCAAACTCAAAGAGTAAGGATTAAAATGGTTTGGCTGTCTTTGTAGAATTTGAACATTGGCCACTGTGCCATTATTTTCTCAAGTCCTTTGGATAAATAAAATCTACCTCAAGGAAGGTGCTGGAATTTGGAACTTGGATTTATCTGCTGACTCTGCTTAGTTAATTAAAATTGGAACAGCTTTCCTCGGCTGAGTAAGCTAGATTCAAAACCACCAAAAATGCTGTGAAGAATTAGCACTTGTTTTTTTCCCTCTTGAGTGGAAAAATCTGGCTTTTGTTAATGTTAGTTTAACAAAGTTGCACTGTATAAAAATAATTGTGAAAATTCAGCCGTATAAGTAGTGTTCTTAGCCAACTTGAATTAATTTTGAACATCCGTTCAAAACCATGACATGCCCACCATTTAAAAAAAAAAATTGTATCCTGACTCAGTCTCCTGAAGATGCAGCCTCATGCCAGGCATTAACTCATCAATCCACTGCCCAAATGGCCATTCCTCAGTTGGCTGTGGTGCCCTCCATGTAAAAATGGTGTACCAAGTCCTACCCTGTCCTTACCCAGTATCTACAGACACATTTTCCAGTAGAGATTGCTTTGGAGAGATCAGGAGCTATAACCGTGGCTGGCATTTCTGTCTATAGCCCAGGGTGCTGAGGCCAACTGAGATTTTTTCAACTCGGTGATTGATCTTTTAACTTTGCTGGTTGTAATGTTTTATACATGTCCATGTAGTGCATTTACCAACTAAGCCTAGAGTACTGAGGTGCACATTTCTACATCTGTCAAACTGATGTTGGTAGTGTGGAAAGAGACCAAAAACAAAACTGATGCGCCAGAATTTGCTGTTGAAATAACTGCAATGCTAATGGTGCTTGTCATTATTTATGGATAAAAGGTGTAGCAATTTCAGGTGAGGAGCATGGGTTACTGTGAATATCCAAAAGTTGCTCTTTGAGTTGCTCATCTCAATCCTTCCTGTGTTTATTTCCCAATCCTTAAATCTGATTGGTTAAGGAGATATCCTGTTGGTTGTGCTGTTCACTCAAGTACCAGATCGCTGCTGCCCTTGCTGTGCCATTAACAACTCGCACTTTCAGCTACTTGGTGGACAAAATTCTTTTGAGCTGTAGGATGCAGAGGTAAGTTTAACGAAAGACGTTGCTAGCTGCCCCACTGCTGAAAATTCTGGTCTTATAGTCTCTTATCCTGTTCCTACTGCTGTTTACTGTCAAAGTGAAACTTTGCTACAAATTTTTTTTTTCATATTAAAGTTGCTATAATGCTAGTCTTAATACAGGTCTGTGAGATGGCCTGTTGTTAATGGCCATAGATGGAACAGACATTGTAGAAGTTTATAAAGCCTGTTTATTTTTCCAGTCAGCACTAGGGCTGGATTTCTGACAAAGTTGCATCTAAAATTGTTGTAATGAAGATGTCAGAGTGAGTGTCAGCTTTTGGATCTTGGAGTCAGGAAATTTTAGTGATGGATGCTATAAATGTCTGTGCTTGAATGAAAAAGCTTAAGCATCCATCCAAGAACTGCACATAAAAATGACCCTTTAAGAAATGTAGTGCTTAGCGTGGTGTTTTAACTTTAACCAGGTTGACAGGTCTGGTCAGTGTTCAGGGATGGAGATGGGAGGCATTTTAGCAATGGTATTAGAGGTTGATGGCAATGACAATCTTCCCTTTTTGGGCCATTAAAAAAAGATGTCAGTGCTGGGGAGTGGGACATTTTGTTGAACTTACTGATACAGTGTAAGTAAGCAATTCAGGTTTTGCATGACGAGAGAGCAGTGAATAACGCTCCCTCAGTTCTGCACCCAAGAACTTTGAGTAACCCCCTCCAGCCTGCTCCCAGCCCCTCTAGATGGTCCTCCGTAATTGGCTACTTGCAATGCACATTTTTGTCTTGTCTTTGCTGAGGGAGCAAGCGTTTCACATCTGCTCAGAGGCTTCCTTGGATGACATAACTTAACATCGGAACTCATCATGCAGTGAACAGCAGGGAAGAATCTCTGCCCTACTGGTCTGTGGCACCGTGCCACCAGACCTCCCCACAGTGTCCAATTCCTCTCCCTGTATGGAAAAAATGCACAGGGATTTTCAAAATTGCAGTACGTATGTATGTTACCATTAAGAATCAGCAAAGTGTAGTTTGGTGTTAGTTCTTAATTTTTTATTAGTAAAGTACCCAAGGCCATTCAGAATTTAGTTATCAAAGTACAAGGTGCCGCCAATGGAATGTTTCCATTCAGTTTCTCAAGTGAAAGGGTTCTAACAGACCTTTCTTGTGACCTTGGTCGCCCTTCATGCTTGGGAGGAAACTGCAGTCTTTACTTCACTCAACTGAATATTTTCCTCTTGTGTCTGAATTTCAACAGAGGAACAACTTCAAAGCTGCCTGCTGTTTATTTATAGTCTAGGTTTTCTTGTAAGCTGCAGTGGTTTCAGATCACATGCTAGGGGGCATTGAGCAAGAATGGATAAACATCTCTTCGAGAGATCTCACTTTTCAAAATATGAAATAAATTTGATCAAGGTTCCACTTAAATTTTATTGTGCTGAAAATTTTACTCTATAGTGTGCACACTGTTCTCATTCAAATTATTAATAGCTTTCCTTGAGATTTTTTTTAAAGGTTTTCATACTTTGCAGATGAATATCTAGCTTTTTGCGCAATGATGGTTCGCAATCTAATGTAGTTGTAAAATCAGCCCAAGTTATGGAGCAGTGGGGAGAACCAATCTTCTGGATTTTACAGTTTGATAGTACATTAAACTTTGTAGTTGATGGAAGCTTGGGCCAATTGTTGGCTTTCTTGCCTCTGGGTTAGAAGGTTGTGGGTTCAAGCCCCACACCAGGACCTAGGCACATAATTCACTACTATATACATGCTCCATTGTCAGAGGTACCATCCTTCAGATGAGATATAAAACTGAAGACCTGTGTACCTATTCAGATGAACATTAAAGATCTCATGGCACTACTTGAAGTAGAGCAGGGAGTTCTGATGGTGTTTTAGCCATTATTCCTCCTTCAGCCATCGCCACCAGTAAACATAACTTGGTCATTCGTCCGATTTACTTCGTAACCATAGTCGCAGCACTCCAGAAGTTGTTCAGTGTGCAAAACACGTTTGATGCCATGACAGTGTGAAAAATTGCTATATAAATGCAAATATTTATTTCTTTGGCAGCCTTGCTCTATTGCCAACCTAAATGCAAAGCAGATTGCTGGCAGCAACTATTGTTTTTGACTTCTGGTGGGCTGTTAGAGGCACTGTTCCATAGGACCATAGGAGCAGAGTAAGCCATTCGGCCCCTTGAGCCTACTTTGCCATTCAACTAGATCATGGCTGATTTTCTACCTCAACACCATTTTCCTGCACTATTCCTGTATCCCTTGATGCCTTTAATGTCTAGAAATCTATCGATCTGTGTGTTGAATAGACTCGATGACTGAGCCTCCACAGCCCTCTGGGGTAAAGAATTCCAAAGATTCGCCACCCTCTGAGTGAAGAAATTCCTCCTCATCTCAGTTCTAAATGGCCTACCTCTTATTCTGAGACTGTGTGAGATCACTTCTCATTCTTCTAAACTCTGGAGAATATAGGCCCAGTCTCCTCAATCTATCTATCTCTCTCCTCAGTCTATCTATCTCTCTCCTCACAGGATAATCCTGTCATCCCAGAGATCAGTTCCCCTCACCCCCTGCCCCACAGTACAGATCATTTAAGTGGTTTCATCCACGCTCAGCTGTATGAACCTTCCTGTCACTGTGGAAGGAAGAAGCCCTAGGAAAGTAGTTAGAAATGGTGACTTGAGAACAGCTACAAAAGAAACTACACCAGAATATAAGCAGGACATTTCAGAAGTTGCCTTTATATTGTGTGACACTGTGCTAGTTCCACTGACATCCCAAAGCCACAGGTCACCAACTGAAAGGCATTGCAAAACTGCTTGACTTTGCTAACACCTATTTTTAATGGGTTTTCCGGGCTACCAATTTAAGTGAATCCCAGCAGTTTTATACAGGCAACTGCCTGGTGCAAGATTTCTGCTTGGCCATTCTGGTGCCACCAGAGTGATACAAATGCACCTACTAGCAATGGCATCAACCTTAGGAGGCAATTCTTCAGGATAAGTGCAGCATAAAGTAAGTGGTTTCATTTGACCTGGTCAACTTGTGTCACCAGGTCACTATGATATGAAAATGTTCAATTTGACACACCAAACCTGCAGGGCTCTAGAGCTGTTCAACTTTGAACTTTAGTGAAGGGATGATGAAGACATGATTTGTGTGCTGTTACCAGTGATCCTACTCTTTATCTCTAACTTTTGCTGCTGTGTGACTTGGAGGGGAGGTTGCTGGTGCTGTCAAAGCAATTGAGTACAAGTCTGAAGTTGCTTTGGTCAAACCACATTTTCAGTACTGTGTTCTGTTCCATTCATTGAGGAAACACCTTAGTAGTGTGGAGAAAGGGTATGGAGCTGGTCCATAATGTCAGAGGATAGAGTTAAAAAAAAAATCAAGACTGTTGGTCCTTGAAAGGAGGTGAATGAAAAAGTACGCATTAAGCTATGTTGAATACTACATGGAATAGAATAGGTTAATCCCAAACACTTTTTCATGTTAAATCATGACTGTAGGATAAAGGGACACAGGTATAAACTGATAAAAGAAAAGTTTAAGACTGATCTTAGGCTAGCGCTTCCTTGCACAAATTGTGGCTACTACCTAGAATTGACTACCAGATTGGACAGTGGCGAGAAAAACTTTGGAATTATTCCAGAGACAATTAGATGGTATAATGGGGGGTTAGAATGAATGTGATGAGCCAAACGGCCTCTGTCCTTTGGACCTACCTTTGTGCGTAGTCAGGTTATGCACATAGTTATATTTCATTTTTTTAACTATTCATGATCTTTAGAACATTTTCTGGGTAAAATTTGCTAGTTAATATGTACTACCACATGTTCCAGTTCTATTCTGTGAAGAACGCAAGAAAAATAAGCCCAACTGTATGTGCAGCAAGTCTCAGTTAGACTGGACTTTGTTGAACTGGGGTTTCTCTTATAGAAACCAAGATAACGAAGCACTGCTTATTATTTGAACTTTTTTTCTCTTCTTTCTCTGCCAGCAGAATGAACTTGAAAAACTGTACCTCCAACACGCTCCTCCTACTGTATCAACACAGTATAACATTTCTGTCTTGTACATCAGCTATACTTGTAAATGACTGTAGTGAGCTCTGCAAGTTTTTACTGTATTATGGAGTTTAGTGTCGTGCTCTAATGTTCTTTGAGACAGCTTAAAACCTTAAGAGCTGTCAGAGAGAGGGAGTATTCTAAAGTCATCAGTCTGAAGTAGGCCCCAGAAGAGAGAGATTGCATTTTCGTGCTAAGATTTTAAAATTACGATACTTGGCAAGCAGTCTTTAAATAAGCAATGCTGCAACTCTAAAATAAACTTTATTTAGAAAAAAACTTCACTTGGGCACAGAATACTGGGGGAGATGGATAGCACGAGAGTAGGGAATAGTAAGTTATTAGGTGGGGTCAGAGTAAGGAGAAAGTAATAAAGTCTAAATCAAGTTTAATGTGCATGCACTGAGTGTGGTTAATAAGACTGGTGAGGTACAGGTGCACATTGCCATGTGGAAATATGATGTTGTGGCTATAATAGAGACCTGGCTCAAAGAAGGGCAGGACTGGATGTTAAATATTCCTGGATACAAGGTGTTCAGGAAAGATAGGAAAGGGAAAAAAGGGGGAAGGGTGGAGGTATTGATTAAGGAGAGCATTGCAGTGCTGGAGAAAAAGCATGTCCCAGAGGGGTGGAGGACAGAATCAATTAGGTAGAGCTAAGGAACAAAAAAGGTGCAGTTACTTTGCTCAGTGTTGTCTGTAGGCCACCAGCTAGTGGGAAGGACATGGAGGAACAATTTTGCAAGGAAATTACAGAGAGGTGCAAAAGTGATAGGGTAGTTATAATGGGGGACTTTAATTATCCAAACATAGACTGGGATAATAGCAGTGTAAAGGGCAGTGAGGGGCAAGGGTTCCTAGAGTGTGTTCAGGAAAAA